>NW_027530350.1:1556105-1590698 GCF_008692635.1 Crocuta crocuta | reverse complement strand
GAGTCGGGGGAAGGGAGGATTCCTGGGCTCCCTGGGGCCCGGCAGCCGTGGGCTCTGCCTGAGAAAGCCCAGGGGGACCCCAGTCTTTGTGACAACCCAGGACTCCCTGAATGATTTCTAAAGTGCCCCCTTGGGGAAAGGAACCCTTATTGGGAACTTCTGGTGGAAGCCACAGAAACTCTGAGATTCTCTGGAAAGAAAAAATGCGTGGCTACAATGAGATTGCCTGACTCTCGTTAAAAGAATGTGAGAGCACTGGACTCTTCCTTCATTATCTTTGTTAGCAAATGTCTTCATTACCACCAGCTTCTGAGGCCTTGTTTGTTTGCAAGCAGGAGGTTTGCTTGGCTTTCTCGTGCTTTCCCATTCCTACTATTTAATCTCTTCATAGATCTGGCTGCTTGGTACGGATCTGTAGCCAGACGAGGCGATTCTATGTGTGAATTCCTTCCCACAGGACCCATCCCTATGGGGCTTCGGTTCTCTTTGCAGCACGTAGACTGTCAGAACTAAGTCAACACAACATTCACATTGGGGCTGTGACTCCTTCGACAGAGTCCACTCTCTCCTTGGGGAATATGGTGATGGCTGTATGGTGTTTTGCCCTTGCATTTCATTCAGAGGATGTGAGGGTATGAGGTGAAGAGGAGTTCCCCCCGCCCCCCTTCTGTTTCTCCAACCAGGAGCCTAGATTTACATGCAGATTTAAGAGCAGCAGGCCTTCAGGAGAGAGCAAAGAGCAGTGGTTCTCAAGATGTGTTCCTTAGGCCCCCAGCAGCCATAGCACCTAAGAGCTTGTTGGAAATGCAGAGCTTAGTCCCCACTCCAGACCTGAATCAGAATCCTCGGGGGTGGGGCCCAACACTTATTTTATTTATCAAGTCCTCCAGGTGACTTTGATGCAAGAGAAAACTGGTGAGCTGGTGGTACAGAAGAAACTTGGGCTCAGAGGCTGTGTCTTAGCTCATTCACACTGCTCTAGCAAATTATCAGAGACGGAGTGACTTCTAAACAGCAGGAATCTCTCACAGTTCTGGCGACTGGGCGGCCCAGGATTAAGGCTCGAGCTGATGAGGGTTTATGGTGGCCCTAGTTTCTGGCTCATAGTTGGCCTGTCTTCTCACTGTGTCCTTACGTGGCAGAAGGGGGGTGAGGGAGCTCTCTGTGGTCCCTTTTATGAGACACTAATCCCACTCACCTGAGCTCTGCCTTTAATCTCCCAAAGGCCTTTCCTCCAAATACCACTGCATTGGGGGTTAGGTTTCAACATAGATATTCCGGTGAGGGGACAGAAACAGTCAACCTACAGCAGGCAGTTTCAGTCATTTAAAAATGTTATCCTGAACAAGTTGTTTTCTCCCTAAATCGATGGTCTTAGACCCCAGCTTTACATCATAACCACATGGGTAGCTTTGAAGCATCCCACTGTCTGGGTGCTGCCCCGGACCAGTGAAACCAGAAGCTCTGGGGAGAGCCCCAGGTGTCCGTGGTTTTAAAAATCTGTCCAGGTGGCTTTGGGGCAGTGAGTTGAGGAGTCACACAGTAAACCTGGAGACCCTCCTCCTGGAGAGAGTGAGGATATTACTACCACCACTCTCTGGGTGAGAGGTGATGCTAAGACACATGGGTCCCATGGGTGAACGTGGCCAATTAGGCCACAAGGGAGAGCATGAGGAGCTTCGGGAAGAACGAGGCTTTCCTTCTCTGCTCTCTGCTTTGTCACCAGCATTTGTAGGGCTGCTGGCTCTCAGATTACAAACAGTGTTACTTGCCACGAGTATCCTCAAGTGTGACTTACATTTAACTCCGTTCTTCACTGAGGAGGACAGTGTCCTGAGCCGGGACCCCAAGGTTTCTAAATGCTCTTCCTCCCCACTTGACGCTGGGACAAGTTCTGTATCTTCGTGACATTTGTCTCAACGGAACAGAAGATTAACAAGTTGAGGTGTTTGCGGGCATAAAATCTGTTTCTGCCCACTTTCATACTGTTTCTGGCCACTCGCTCGTCATGAAATTCACCAGCAGGGTGAAAAGAAACACTCTTGGGACAGAACGTACCATTGTGCCTGATGCACCTGCGGTAGCATCGGCGCCGAGCTGTCAGCCAAGACTGGAGCCCCACGGACGAGCCTTCCCTTGAGGCCGGTCCCTAGGCTGACAAGGAGGAGACACTGTTTGTGTCTCACAGGGGACAAAAACAAAGTATCCGCATCCTCAGGTAAAGTCTAGGAATAAAGGTCAGCTCCTGGTGTCACAAGCATTGCTATTTCCCTGGCTCGGTGACTTACGAAAGATCTGAATTCGTGGAATTAATTAATTGGGCTCCCATCTTTTGAGAACCTTTGTGGGATCACCAAAAAGAAAAAAGATGCTGATACCAGTGTCAAAGAGGCTTATCCTTGAGCAGGGACAGGACCTTGACAAGGAGCGAAGGCACAGACACTGAGAACTAAGTGCCACAGGAGGGAATGAAGACTGGAGGGCTTACTGGAAGTCAGGGTCAGAGAAAGCCTCCTGGACACCACGTGAGAACACAGTGAGAAGACAGGCCAACTATGAGCCAGAAACTAGGGTCACCGTAGACCCTCATCAGCTCGAGCCTGCCATACTCTGTGTCAGCTCACATGCCTCTGATGGGGCCTCCCCAACCATGCTGTCAAAAGTGCCATCTCTGTCATTCCTGTCTCACACTCTGCTTTATTTTTCTCCGTAGCGCTTACCACCACCTGACTTCTCCTCTGATTTTTATTTTTGGTAAATAACACAACGAGGTGAGCTCTGTGAGTGCAGACATGCCACCTGTTCTGTTCATCCCCATAGCCAGTGCCTGGAACAGTGCCTAGCTCATGGTAGACACTCAACACATTGAATAAATGAACGAATGGATAGATGGATGGATAAACTTTTATTTCCTAGGGCATCACCGGAATCCGTTTTGCTGGAGGAGAAAAGTGCTACATCAAAGCCCAGGTGAAAGCTCGCGTTCCTGAGGTGGGCACCGCGACCAAACAGAGCATCTCCTCCGAACTGGTGGGTACCGCCCATGTGCTTCAGACCGCAATCGGGTCTGGTAGGCATCGTTTGAATCCACAGCCCTTTCCATCTCTAGTTCCTGGATAGTTTTGTGACCAGAACATAAACTCTATTCCCTCTCTGCCAAGGGAGTTGAAACCCTTTTGGTTCACCTTGTCGATTCCAAGCGATCATTCTTATAAGACATGGTATACCATATCTTTTTTAATGTTTGTTTATTTTGAGAGAAAGAGAGAGCATGAGCAGGGGATTTGCAGGGAAAGAAAGAGAAAGGAAGAATCCCAAGCAGTCTCTGCATTGTCAGCATAGAGCCCGACATGGGGCTCAATCCCATGAATCCTGAGATTGTGACCTGAACGGAGATGAAAGTCAGCTGCTTAACTGACTGACCCATCCGTAAACCATATTTTATTTATTTTTTAATTTTTTTTAACGTTTATTTCTGAGAGACAGAAAGAGATAGAGCACGAGCAGGGTAGAGGCAGAGAGAGAGGGAGACAGAATCCGAAGCAGGCTCCAGGATCAAGGCTGTCTGCACAGAGCCCAACACTGAGCTGAGCTGGCTTCCCCTGGTTTCTATCACTTGGCTTGAGTTCAGCCCAGTGAAGCTCCTTAACATGTATCAAATTACTACATGTCAGACTTGTGAGGATTTCAAGTATAATTCTTCCATTTACTATTAGCAACTTGCCTTTGAGCTTGATTTTATAAAAATTTACTTTAAGAATTGCACGGAGTTCTAAAGACGCATCTAATGTGTTACATTTATTTGATACTTTAGGGCTTACGAAGTGGTTCCATGCATTATCGTCTCCCATTTGAGCTGTGGCAGGATATAGTGGGAAGATAGACTTCAGAGTTAGAAAAATGTGGGTTCAAATCCCAGCTCTGACACTTGCTGTGGATGTGGCTTCAATTCTTGAACCTTGGTTTTGTCATCTACAAACTAAGGGTCTGCATCCTTTCCTCGTGGCTCTAGAACCTACTGGATAATAACTACAAGGCTGCTGTAAATCACTAATTCCATTATGATCAGCTTTGGTCTTTCCTGTACCCCTGAGAGGGAGGGAAAGCAAGCAGCAGCTCCCTTAAGGCAAAAGAGAAAAATAAGGGTAAGCAAAGGTGCCTGGAAGCTGCCTCACTGTTTGCTATCATAGGAGTCACAGCGCAGCAGGCATCTCGAAGCAAAACAAAAGCTGAAACAAACCGATGAATTTTTATTTTTTAATCTATTTTTAAATAGTTTATTGTCAAGTTGGTTTCCATATAACACCCAGTGCTCATCCCCACAAGTGCCCTCCTTCATGCCCATCACCCCCCTTTCCCTCCCCCCCATACCCATCAGTCCTTAGTCTGTTCTCAACATTCAAGAGTCTCTCATGGTTTGCCTCCCTCCCTCTCCCCCCCTACTTCCCTCCTCCTTCTCCCCCACGGTCCTCCGTTAATTTCCTCCTAATCCTCCTATACGTGCAAACATACGGTAGCTGTCCTTCTCTGCCTGACTTATTTCGCTCAGCATAACACCCTCAAGCCAGTGAATTTTTAAAGTTGGCTATCCTGTCTCCAGTTTTCGGCTCCTGGTTTCCCCATTCATCCTGTCGGATGGTTTCCAGACCTTCACTGCCCGGTGTTTGGTTGTGACCATATTCCAATTTGTCCTTCAAGAGCTGTGTCTTTCAGAACAAAAGGCCAAGCTCTCAGTGTGAATCTACTAGTACAGAGTATAAAAACGAGACCAAGATCTCCTTCATTCTGACCCTTGAACTTTTTTTTAACTTTTTAAAATATTATTTATATTTGAGAGAGAGAGTGCGAGTGGGGGAGGAGCAGAAAGAGAGGGAGACAGAATCAGAAGACAGGCTCCAGGCTCTTGAACTGTCAGCACAGAGCCAGACGCCGGGCTCGAACCCACAAACTGCGAGATCATGACCTGAGCTGAAGTCGGACCCTTAATCGACTGAGTCCCCCAGGCGCCCCGACGCTTGAAATTCTCTTACTGCATTACCATTTTTTATAGTCCTATGACGATTTCTGTAATACACAAGCCTGTACATTTCCTCCTTAAGTGGACGTAGAACTAGTTCTTCTGTCTTGCCTTCCAGAAGAGCCAGCTCTCCTACCATAGCTGACCAAGATCTAATTATAAGCTCATGGGACATTTCTGGGGTCTTTTAAAAACAAGCAGGTTTTTTTTTTTTTTTTGATTTTTAGAAACAATACTTGGTCATTGTAGAAAATTGGGAAATTACATAGAATAGAGAAGAAAATCATCCACAATTGTATAACCCACAGATAACTAATGTTACTGTTTTGGTGAACTTTTTTTCATGCGTGGGGGGGGGGTGTTTTCTTTTCATAATTGAAGTTATATTGCTTTACATTCTTACTATTTTCACTTAACTTTAGTTATTCTAAAATGTAAATGATAATGGAGGTATTACACATCATCAGATGATTATAATTTAAGTCTTTTGCTCTCGAATACTTCAGCCATCTTCAATTTTTCACTATACCAAATAATAATTCAAAATAATTATTTGAATATAGAAATAATTCAGTGATGAACAGTTTAGCATTTTAAAGCTTTGCCTGCATCTGATTCTTTTCTCAGACCATAGAGGTGATTTATTTTTTTCTGGTTTTAGTTGTTTATATTGTGCTTGGTGGACCCTCTGGTGGACAAGTCAAATTCAGGCAACGTGTTCATGTGAATCAGGACGTGTCTGGCTGGCAGTAGCAGAAAACTACACTCAGAGTGACTTAAACAAAAACGATTTGGTTTTCTTCATAGTAGGCGATGTGGAAGGAGGTGGCTGCAGGCATTGGCTCCGTGGCCAGCATCGCTGATTTCTTTTGGCCTTTCCTTCCAGCTTCAAAATATCAACCGTGCATTCAAGTATGGAAGTCAGGAAGAGGTTGAGCAATGCCAAGCATGACTTCCCTTTAGTTAGGAAAATCAAGAGGTTCTCAGCCCCCAACTATACTTCAGTGTGCACTGCATAGTCTAGGGCACCCCAAGCCGCTGGACGGTCTGTAAAAGCGAGCAGCCAGCCTCTCTCCTAGGGAGGGGACACTGCTGCCTCACACAGAAGTGGGACGGTGTTGCCCAGGGCAGGGAGAGACAGGCTTGCTTGGGCAGCCGAGACAGAGACCGTGTGCCTTAAGTTGATTTAACATTCCTAGCTTGTAAGATGCATATGCATGCCTTATCCCCATCGCCCCACTCTTTCCCCACATGCTTTAGATTATGATGGAGTAGATTTATGTACCACTTGCTCTTATAAAATTTTCATCAGTTTTATAGAACTTTAAAAAGCTGCTGTACCCAAAGAGTATTCATTTCCTGGATGGAGCCATTTAATTTAAGGCAAATAACTAGATCACCTGAGTGTTAGCCTCCTCCAATAACTTTAAGTTGTTTTAATGCAACCATAAGCCTGGGGGAGAAAGCATAAATGAAGCCCTGCTTTTAGTTAAAAATATGGAGAAAACATTTTAATTTCTCCAACTTATTGCAAATTAATAAATATATGAGAGGAACAACCTGGCAAAATAAATTTGTCTCCTGGGTTATCAGACCATTTTCAGTATCTCGCTGTAGAAGAAAATCTAGGGTTTAGCTTTGAAATCTCAGTGGTGTGCTTGATGTGAGGAACATCTGAAATGTGTTTTGTTATAGCTGGGAAATGTAGAAACGGTTTATGTTAAATAATACTTTGAACTGAAAACATTAAAGAACCAATCACTTGCTTCTTCCATTGTTGTTCAGAAGCTGCAGAACAAAACCCCAAAGGATTTTCACTTCAAATGAAGGGCTCCTCTCTCCTTTATAGGATTTCAGAGTCCATTCAATTGCTTTTCCTCAAAAAATCTTTGATCAAAAACATCAGATTAACCTAAATCTCAAAGTTGGTATCAAGTAATTTTCACTTCCACTCAGGACACTCAATATTCACACATTTCAGTTATCCAAGGCAGGGCGGCACGCGGGACAAAGACAGTATTGTGAAGAGAGCTACAAAGACAAGACACATACCACACCACACCACACCACCCCCCACACAGGCTCCCTTACAGACCCCCCCCACAGACACCCCTACACACACCACCCCCCACACACATACTCCCCTACACACACCACACACATACCACACACAGGCTCCCTTACAGACACTATCCCCCCACATACTCCCCTATATACACCACACACATACCACCCCCACACACACATACACCCCTATACACACACAAACCCCCACATACTCGCCTATATACACCACAAGCGTACCTCACACACCTGCCACACATACACCCCCCCACATACTCCCCTATATGCACCACACACATACCACACACTCCCCACATACTCCCCTATATACACCACATGCATACCACACCCCCCCACACACATACACCCCTACACACACCACCCCCCACACATACTGCCCTATACACACCACACACATACCACACATGCTCCTGACAGACACCACCCCCCCGACACATACACCCCTACACACACCACCTCCCACACACATACTCCCCTATACACACCACACACACACACACCCTTACACCATCCCCACACATACTCCCCTACACACCACATATACACACTACATACCACCCCCTCACACTCACACCCCTACACATACCCCACATACACACCCCCACACTATATACCTCCCACTGACACCCCCCCAACCCACACAGACCCTCTACCCCACTCACTCCACACACACTACCTACCCCCCCCACTGACACCTGACACACACACCACACAACCCTACAATACTGCCCTACACTCACACCTCTACACTCAGCCCCCACTCTACATACCCCCACCTAAACCTCACCACACACACACACACCACACCACACATAACCCTCACACACACCACACACACAATTCTCAAGTTTTTATTAGGTGAAATAATGTTTTACCAGCACGTGACTCGTAAATATGCAGCAAGTTTCACTGTCCTCTCTGCTCAATGCATTTCATTTTTACTTACAGGAAGGCAAGATCATGCCAGTTAAGTATGAAGAAAATTCTCTTATCTGGGTGGCTGTAGACCAGCCCGTGAAGGACAACAGCTTCCTGAGTTCTAAGGTCTTAGAACTCTGTGGCGACCTTCCCATTTTCTGGCTTAAACCAACATATCCAAAAGGTAACAGTTTAAATTTTCTTAATGCTGCTGGTATATTTCCTGAGCCCTTCCACAGGCCTGAGCATGTAACGAGGAAGACGCATCAGGATGCAAGTCACAGTGTCTCAGTAATTGGCAAGAGAGATCAAAGAGAAGGAAGGTGAAGGAAGGTGACAGCCATGAATGTTTTAGGGAAGGGACTGAGAGGCAGGGTTAACAGGAAGCAGACCAGGGAGACACACCGCCGCTGCACTGTCTGCCATTTTTATTTATGACGCGCCCCCTCCCGTCTGCTCTGCCCCTTAATCTGAGTTGTTTGCACTTTCCAATTTTACATTATTTTATTCTGAAGGCAGAGAATCAAGGGACTAAGAAGCTGTCATACTATTGAATCTTTATTATACTCACACCTAGAATTATGGGGCAGCCGAAAGCTGCTGTGGGCATAGGCTGAGATTCTTCAAGTTCAAGGTTTGAACATCAGCTCCTATGTCTGGTGAAAAGAAATGAAAGGCCCCTGTTGGAGCACACCTTTGAGCCATCTGTGGGTGGTGAAGGGCAGGTGAGCTCTGAGGGCCAAATTTCTCCATCCCCGGGGGCACCTTCACTCTTCATTGCCACCAGTCACCTCACTGACCCCCCAAAGGCCTACTTTGCAGTTCTGACTCAAGTGTGGGAAAAGGGCCTTTCTTTCAACACAGCGGAGATATACTGTTTTCTGGGAGATTTTATTGGACACAGAGAGAGCAGCATGGACATAAAATACAGGCATTAAAACCACCAGGCTTAGGAGGGGGAAACGGGAAGTTATTTTTGAAAGGGTGCAGTTACAATTCCGCAACACGGAAGAAATTATGGAGACAGACGTTCACACAGCAGTGTGAATGCACCGAATGCCACTCAATTGTATAATTAAAAATGCTAAAATGGTAAATTTTAATGTATATTTTAGCATAATTAAAAAAAAAAACCTGACAAGGCTTAGAAAGTTCAGGCTTCTGATTCTGCCATCGCTGATTTATTCCTCTAGATCAAAATCTCATTATGTCCCAAAGCTGATGTAAGATAGTTGCTTTCTGGCCCAGGCAAAGCGAATAGGATTCAGTTGATAAACCACTGGCAGAGACAGTTGAGAAGGACCCTGGGGCCACGTGCATGAGCAGTGTCTGTCACCTCCTAGGGGCCAGAGAGGGGGCTGCCAAATGGACCAGCACCTTCGCCCTCCCTGTTCTTGCTCCAGGGGGCGCTTGCGACTCCCAACTCTGTGGCCTTTTGCCGCGGTCTGGCTTTCGGTTCCTCACCCGCCTCCACATGGAATGGGCCTTCTTGCTTTCCACTCCCAGGAACTACTCTTCCAATACTTGTCCCCTTGCCCGGTCAGCGCCTCAGACTCTGCTACCTTGTAGAGCTCTCTCTAATCCCTGTTTGCGAGGACAAGCCCCTTACCCAGTGAGTTCATTCATTTATTCAACAAACGTTTTTTGAAGGCTTCCTATGTGCCTTTTACTTGTTGCTGGTAGTGGGTAGTGGGGATGCATCTGTGAACAGAAGTTTACCCTTGTCGCCAGAGCAGGACAGAGGGTAGGAGTGCGGACGTGAAGGCGGTGCTAGTCTGACCACCTTCGCCCTTTGGGAAAGAGCGCGTTCCCTACCTCTGAGATGGAGCCTGGTCCCTCACAGCCCACAGGCATGACCACATCTTAAGTATTCAATCATCACAACACCCATCCCAGAATTAGATATATTACGTGCAACACCAGAAAAGTGGAAACCACCAAGTGCCCCCAGCGATGAAAAGGTTTAAGTAACTGTGGTACAGCCAGGGGGCAGATTACACACATTAAAGATGAAGGATATTTTTTTCAGTCTTTCATAAATGTCAGATTTAACAATAAAATCAAGAAAGTAAATCCCCTCTCAGGATGCTGGTCTCGACCACCTAATTCTAATAAAAGCTCCCCAACTCTAGCAACCTCTGCCCTTGGATCCTTAATCTGGCGGGTCATCAGGGTCACAGAGCTGTATTACCAAGAGTCAGTGGTTGCTGGACAAAGTCCGAGGGAAGGGTGAGGGTCTGCCGAGCTCTGGCTATGTGTCAGCCACTGTGCTACAGCTTTGCCCAGTTACTCTTTGCCAACAACTGTCCGGGTGACTACAAATATTCCCATTTTATAGATGAAGAAACCAAGGTTCACAGAGATTAAATAGCTTGCCTGAGGTCATTCAGTTAGTTAAAAGAAGTGGTATTGAGATTTGAAGCCAGGTCTCCCTGATGCCTCTCCAACCATAAACCCAGAAACTCAGAAGCTGTCTGTGGAAGTTCCCCATGGCTGTACAGCACATCTAAGTTCTCAGAAATAACACTGCATGATATAATCATCATTACCTACCATTTGAGTGCTTATTATATGCCAAATGATATACTAAAACTCTTAGGTACACCTCTATCCTGCACTATTCTGTGAATTTAGGTACATTATCCCCATTTTACAGATGACTCTGACTCAGAGACACACCAAAGCCCACCCTGTGTGGTTACTGTCCATGTTTGTTATTCAGCAGCCATGGGACCCAGGTGGTAGTGTGATGAACCAGAGCACTGGGCTGGGAGCCAGAGAGGTTCACGTTTGTCTCCGGTCTCTGACACCCATTCTGTGCTCCTGGCCAAGTCTCTTGGTCTTTCTGAGCCTTGATGCCTTCATGTGCTAAAGTACCTGCCTTTTCTATCCCACCCATAGGATTTTTAAAAGAAATCAACCAAGATAACAATTCTCCCCAAAATTGTAAAGCTTTATACATATATAGCCAATCTGTTAAGAACACACAAGGCTGGGGTGCCTGGCTGGCTCAGCCGGTAAGCAGAGCAATCTGGATATCTGGTTCGCGAGTTTGAGCCCCATGCTGGGCGTGGAGCTTACTTAAAAACAAACCGGCAAAACAATGCGCAGGGCTGAAAGTTAACAGGATACCTGTTCATCAGTGGTTTCAACAGATGCACGTTGACTTTTCTCATACAGGAAGAAGCGTAGTGGGAGGCTTCTGGCATCACCAGCCACTCGGAGATATCACAAGGCTCTTTCTAGCTTGCCGTCCTGCTACCCGTCGCATCCTGGTTTATCATCCTTGTGCCAGTGCCTTCTGGTCACAAATTGGCTCTCATAACCCAGATAGATCTATGCTCAAGAAAAGAAGACAAGGCAGAGGAAGCTATCCCAGTCCTCTTTTACCAAGAAAGCAAAAGCTCTCCCAGAAACTGCGCCAATATATTCTGCTTACGTCTCACTGGCCCAAAATGTTTCATTTGGTCTCTCTGAATTGTAAGGGAGGCTAGGGAAACAAGTAGTATTTTACTTTCTCAGCCCCTATAGTAGAGGGATAGTACAGGCAAAGAAGGATTGAGAATGGATTGTCAGCTACCTTAGAATTACCGATCTCAAGTAGGACTGTAAAACCAAATTCTGGTTATCTGTTTGTTTACTAACCTAAGACTCTGAAATATGCTTTATTATTTAAAAGATCATCAACACAAATTTCAGTATTTAGTCAAATGTTTTTGATATCCTTTTATGCTTTTACTCTGATCTAGTACTTCCTTAATTATCCAAATAAATGAATTAACTTACAGGGGTGTTTTGTTTTGTTTTGTTTGCAGAAATCCAGAGAGAAAGAAGAGAGCTGGTAAGAAAAGTCATTACAACTACCACAAGGAGACCACCCAGCGGACCACGGGGCAACGCAGGCCCTACACAACCAAATAATGAAACGAGACCTAGTGTTCAGGAGGATTCAGACCCCTTCAATCCAGACAACCCTTATCACGTATGTACCGATGTCTTCATGACCTGCTCAGACAAATCCGTTGAACGTAACATTGAAGCGGTGGTTATTTCTACTTGAGGTTTCAAACGAGCATTTAATATTTAACTTAGATTTTTACCAATTACTTAAAAAAGACATCTGAATTTGTTTGTTGCAAAATTTTCGATGAGGGTAAGACACTTAAGCGTGGTCTCTGTAGTGTGAAATCCAGATGGGTTGGAACCCTTATTCAAAGTCGTTTTCTGTGCTCTCCTTTTTTTGAGTCAGAGGCAAATCCATAAAGACAAATTCATATCAGGAATTTGATTATTCAAAAAAGTGTTTCTAAGAATGTGCCCTGAGGATAACATACAGAATGAAAGTATTCTCTTTCCCCTTTTATATCCACTTTATTTATCCATTCAGCAGACATTTGTTGAGAACCTGCTCTTTTCCTGGCCTTGTGCACACAGCCAGGAGGTAACTTCTGCCCTCAGGGGCTCTCAGTCCAGGAGGGAGACAGACTCATACACAGATGAAACACCTTAGACGGAAACACTGGGAACTGGTGTTTGTAAGGATGAAACTAATGTACTAAAAACTTCTCAAATCTTCAAAATATTATTTACCATTACTATACTCTGCAGGGAGTAAGAGCATTACATCTTTTGTAACTTTTTAACTGAAAAAATAATACATGCATATATATATATTTTGAAGTATAAAAGGGTACACAATGAAATGTAATGTGTTTCCCTTCCACCTCAGACACCTTCCCTAGAGCAACATATTAATAACAGCTATTTGCCCAGTTTCTTTGTATAAGAAAGTGTACCACACACACACTTTTAACACAGAAGAGCATACAACACTTCTGTATCTTGCTTTCTTCCCAGTTACAATACAGTATTTTGGAGACTGGTCTGTATCTTCTACGTACATCTACCACATTCATTTTATTACTTTTTATTATTTTTAAAACTTATTTATTTTGAGAGAATGAGCGGTAGAGGGACTGAGAGAGAGGGAGACAGAGGATCTTAAGTGGGGTCCAACATGGGGCTCAATCTTACAAACCATGAGATCATGACCTGAGCCAAAATCAAGAGTCAGTCACTTAACCAACTGAGCCACCCAGGTGCCCCAAACGTTTTTAATTTTTAAAAAAATTTTGAGGGAGAGTGAGAGTGAGCAGGGAAAGGGACAGAAGGGGGGTGGGGAGAGAGAGAGAGAGGAGAGAGAATCTTAAGCAGGCTCCACACTCAATGCAGAGCCCGCTGAGGGGCTCGATCCCACGACCCCAGGATCATGATATGTGCTGGAATGAAGAGTTGACTTGTTCAACCGAGCCACCCAGTGGACCCCACCTCATTCATTTAAATGGCCACATCATAGTCCATTTGTGTGGATGGATAGATGTACAGAAACTTAACTAGTTCTACTTTGGTGGACATGTAAATTATTTCCCTTTTGTTTTTATACTTTTAATTGTAAACAACCTTGTACATGTCCCACAGGGTTATGGGACGGAGTAAATGAGGTAATGCAGCTGAAGCTCTTAGCACAATGGTTGGCACACAGCAGGCGTTAAAAGCTCAGTGTTAATTACTAGTCTTATTATGTCTCTTGTACCCATGTGGGAATGTGGTTTTAGCATAAATACTGATGTATGGGTAGACTGGGTCAAAGGAGATGGAAATTTTACTTTATTTAATGGGAGGATGCCAAACTGTTTCCCAAGGAATTATGCCAGTTACATGTCTTCCCATGGTAATGAGAGGGACTCATTTATTTTCAAACTTTAAAAAAGTCTTCACCAGTCTCTTGGCTGTGAAAACTATCTCCTCATTGTTTTAGCTCGCCTATCTTTAATTATATGTAAGGTTAAGCATCTTTTCATAGACAGGCAATTCATTTGCAATAGTTTCCCTATTTAGCATAAACAGTCCTACACGGTTTCATTTTTTTCCTAGTCTATCATTTTGGATTAATGAATTTTATAAAGATTTAGAGCAAAGTGTATTTTTTAAAATAACCCATGGCTTATTGGAAAATTCAGGACACCCTAGTACTTCATTCCCTGAAGCTCAAATAATAAAAGAGAAATAAAATCTGAATAGGCCAACAGAAAATTTAATATAGTTTACTCCCCAGGTAGCTGGGCTAGCTAAATCTGGTTCAAGGGATGAGGAGGGCATCAGCCCCATCACAGAACGGCAGTGTGTGACTGTGTCTGTTTTGCCTCCAGATTTGAGGAATCCATATTCCTTGAAAAACTCCAATTGTATCAGTTTTTTTTTCCCCTTCATGCTCAGTTTTAAGCAGAAACATCTCCCCATTGCCTCAATCCTTCACAAGTTTCTTTAAGGAAATATCGATCTTTGGAGAGGAAATATCCTTGAGAGTTCCTCCCGGCTTTTAAATCCTAACACACCTTTGTTGAACTATCAGATGAGGGAATGCCTCAGCCAAAAGGCTTTTTTGACTCCCGCTGCCCTGGAAGAGTCAGCTACAATTAATTAGGTGGTATTCTTTTTGCGGTTCCTGATGAAGCCAGTTCAAGAAATAAGGGGGGAAAATGAGAAGAGCCTGAAGAAGAAGAAAAAAGAATGGTTTGAGTAAGACAAATATTTTGATGACAAAATTTGAACATAGAGTATATCAAATGGTGTTAAGGAATAAATTTTATTAGGTATGGTAATGGTAGGGTAGTTGTGTAGGGAAAACACTGTTTTGGAGGTGCGTTCTAATTTACGGGTGAAATGTCACAATACCTTCCATTCTAAGTTCACTTCAAAATTTAAAATACTTCGGAAAAGAAAAAGTCAAGCAAATCTGACAAAAGGTTAGCAACTGACAAAACTAGATGATGTTCAGTACACAGTTTTCTCCACTTTGGAGTATGTTTGATACTCCTAATAGTAAAAAGCACCCCTCTCCCCCACAAAAAGAAGTCTTCTTTGTATACCAGAAGAGGTGAGAAGCGTTGCTAGGTTCACTCTGCTCAAGCCTAACCTGTGTTTGGTGCTGCATCTCCCCAGGTTCAGTTACTCTAGGAAAGAGACTTCAACTGAATAAGGAATATACATTAAGAGCTTCTGGGCAATGTAATTCAATAGTGTATTACAAAATCTATACCCCTTGAAGTCTATGAAAAGGAAAACCAGATACATAAGTCTGACAGAGGCCAAGTGGCTTCCAGTTCTGTGATAGCTCTCCAGTAGTGAAAATGGGGACCGTACAGTTGATTTTTACTCCATCCGTGATTCTGTTTATGTAATTACAATAATGCACATAGAAACTAGGAAGTTTAAGGTCTTGAATTTTTCCACATTTTATGGTGCCTTTTCCTGAGTGTTATAGACCCCTTATGTGGAAATGAAGGCAGAATCTGAAGACATCAGCGTTTTCAGCGAGTGCAATTAGAATAGCAATCTTTCGGCTTAGCAATGAGTTTCAAAAGATGCTCCAAGAGCCATGGAGGCCACCAGTACAAAATGGCACCAGTGTTCCACTAAATTAGCAGTGGCAGAAATGCCACTTTTGAATCATGCTTTCCTTTTTGTTAATCTATTTAAAATGAGTCACTACTGAGAGGTAACCATGGCTCAGTAAAGGTATGGAGAAACTTCAGGGCATAAAAAACAAAACCAAAAAAACAAAACCACCTTCCTGCCAGTGACAGATGGAGGCTGAGTTTTTAGAAGGAATTCTGAATTATCAGATTATAAACCTGAAAACTTCTTACAGAAAATTATGCCTATTTGTTGTAACAGTGAAACATTCAGAATCTTATTTTTTTTGATAGCTTTTAAAAAAAAATTTAATGTTTTATTTATTTCTGAGAGAAGGAGAGAGACAGCATGAGCAGGGGAGGGTCAGAAGAGAGGGAGATACAGAGTCTGAAACAGGCTCCAGGCTCTGAGCTGGCTGTCGGCACAGAGCCCAACACAGCCTCGAACCCACGAACCGTGAGATCATGACCTGAGCCGAAGTCAGACGCTTAACCGACTGAGCCACCCAGGCGCCCCTAGGATCATATTTTTAAATAATGTGTATGCTACAGAATTCTCATTATGAAGAAAACATAATTACCTTTTCTTTCACAGCAGCAGGAAGGGGAAGGCATGACATTTGACCCTAGACTGGACCACGAAGGAATCTGCTGCATAGAATGTAGGCGGAGCTACACTCATTGCCAGAAGATCTGTGAGCCCCTGGGGGGCTACTATCCGTGGCCTTACAACTATCAAGGCTGCCGCTCTGCCTGCAGGGTGGTCATGCCCTGCAGCTGGTGGGTGGCCCGCATCCTGGGCATGGTGTGAAATCACCTCACACAGCAGGTGCTGAAACATGAGAACTAACTCAAGACACAACCAGAGTATGAGGCATCTTGATGCTGAACGGACCACAAAGTATTTTATATTCGATTTGAATGATGTTATTCGAGACACTTTTAACAGAGTCTCTCAAATGCTTCATAGAACTTTATCCAGAATGTGCAAATGTACTTAAAGGGTAAAGTCAAAAATGTCATTAACAATTATTTTATTACTTGCTATTTTTTATTTGCTTTTGCTTTGCCTATAAGGCCTGCTGGTAAGACTAACTTCCCAAGCTACTTTAAAATAAACATGAAAAATCATTTACAATGTCAAAGATCTCAACTGTACACTTGAGTTCCTTTTAATCAAGTCACTAAAATAATGAAGTTTTGGTTGTTATTTATACAGAATTCCTCCACTGTTTTTTAAAAATTTATTATTTAGAAAGAGCGAGCTAGTGTGAGAGGGCAGAGAGAGGGGAAGGGAGGGGGAGGCAGAGAGAGAATGAGAATCCCAAGCAGGCTCCACACTCAGCGTGGAGCCCCACACGGGGCTTGATCCCATAGCCCCTTGGATCATGACCTGAGCTGAAATCCAGAGTTGGGACACTCAACCGACCGAGCCACTCAGGTAGCCTTCCTCCACTGTTCTTAACCTTTATTGTTCTCCCCGTCTTGTAAATGTGCCCCAAAGTTCCCACGTAAAAACACAAAATAGGCAGGACTTATGATGTAATTTACCTGAGAGCAAACATTATAAAGTTCTAAATGGTAGCTCACAGAAAATTTATTATTTATAGTTTGTGCTGGTATGTAATTAACAGGTGGCTGCCCTATGTTAGGAGTCACCTCATAAATAAAGAGCATTAGGATAAACAGGGAAAATGAAGTCAAAGATAAATCAGACTTGTGGGGAAGAAGGACTTTCACTGACATTCTGGAAAGCAGGTCTTCATACCCTTTTTGATCTGTTTTCAGTAAGTGGTCACTGCGCATGAAGCAGCAGTGATTTCTATCTTTGTAGTACAAATCAGGCCGTTGCTGCAGTCCAATTACCAGTAAGTTACTCTCGTAGTAATAGGACTCACAATACTGCTTGGCAGATCTGGCTGAGAGGATGGTTTATTTATAATGACATAAGGTCTCTCAGGAAAAAGGACTGTCTTTAGAAACTGAAATAAATACTGGATCAGAAAAATGAACAGGTATTTCATATTTTTGACATTTTAGTTCTGAATCCCAGTTCGAGAGACCGAGAAATTTCTTAAGGAGAATAAAGTTTTCCAAAACAATACAAGGATTCATGGACGACAGAAAAGGTCTTGATACCATGATCTCACCACAGTCCCATATTCTAAATAAACCTTATTACTGTACGTCTAATGTTTGCCAGTTTAAGTTGGTAAAGTTGACACAGTTTCTTAAACCTGGCTATCAGATGAATGCTCACACACTTGCATCTAACAGAATATGCAGCAGTTCGGTCTCTGCAGCAGAAAGAGATGAAGGAAAGACACACGCTGACCTGCAGGTAATGGTCAAACATCTCAGGCAGCAGCTACTTCTGGCACAGATAGAATTTTACATGTTTAGCCTTTAAAATGGCTGTTACCCTATTAACCAAGTAGATACGTGTCAATGGTTCTGCCTACCATCTCCAACCTCACTGGCCAGCAACCTGTACTTGCTTCTACAAATAAAAAAAAGAAAACAAAGCCACAAAGACTCCACGATCCCAGCCCAGAAGAGCTTGTGGTTTTATGAGAGACAGATATTCAGGATTCAGGACACAAAAGGCCTTGACAAAGATTGGGAGAAGTGGGCTTCCTTGAGAGGTCTCCTTTGTGAGGTCTTCAAGAATGAGGAGTTAGCCAGGTAAAGATGACAGAGGAAGGGCATTCTGGGCAGAGGGAGAAGTTCAGTAAAGTTAAAGCCATGAAGATGCATCAGACAACCAGAAGAACTGGGTATTTGGGTTGAGGGAGAACATATTCAGATGGACACATAGACAGAAGACAGCTTATATTACATGTTAACTTTTATTTATTTAGTGTGTAAGGAAGAGGAAACCAATGAAAGGTTTCAGGCAAGAAGGGAGCTGGTTAAGCTTCCATTTTTAGATAGATCAACCTTGAGAGAACTGAGGTGACACACTTAGTGAGGAGAAAAGTATGTCCCAGGAAAGGCAGGCTGTCTCTTGAAAAGGTGCTCCCTTTTCAAAGTACCATAATTAAATGAAAATATATGAAGTAAATACTCTACTTCATAATTGATACTGGAGTTACATTGTGTTATGTAAAGTCACTAAATACCCAAGGAAGCCAACTTAATAGGGGGGGAAATACTGATGTTTTAAGGGCAGAGGGGAGATTTAAGGTTGGATTAAGGGTAGACATGACAGACTCAAATTATGTTCCAGGAAGAAAACTAAAGGTCTACTCTGACCTTTAGAAGAATCAAGTGTACAAAGGAAGAACAACATTTAGTGAAAGAAGATACTGCAGAATATAAACTTTTCACAAATTGGTACTAATTCCCAGGTTGCCTTTAAGCAGTCCAGTCTAAAACGTGGAACTGTAGTCCAGTTTGCTGTGATGAATCTTGATTTTGTGTGTACACTGTATGTACATAGTTTACTATTTTATAGGTACATATCTAATTCTCGACAATGCTGTAAATCAATCCTATGGAGGTCACAGGTTAATTTTCAAGGTCCTCATCTGACTGAGACTGAAAGGGTTACTACAGCCCATGATGTGATAGCTGCTGCTGCATAAGCAAAAAGAAAATGAAGACAAGGCCATAATGGGTTCCAGTAGGTTCTTTCTATGTTACGTTAACGTATCTCACTAAAATACACCAACATATGTCTACTGCATTTTAAAAACTTGTTAACCTCATCCTTCTACCACCCCCTTCTCCCACCCCCCTCAAATAATTGACACTAGAAAAGTGAAGACATTCAGAATAATCACTTAACCCACTCAAAACAGTTTATTTCTTACACCAGATTTTATTGCACTCTGTAATACAAGCTACATTCTTACAAAATAGAAATTTCTTGTGTGTGGGGGACAAATTGATTTCTGCATAAGCTAAATATGCTGATTTGTTTTATGAACATTTATTTTATGGAAAGGGTCACAATCTTTTCTAGAGTTAGCTGACTTATTGAGGGCTAAGAGGGAGTTGACAAAAATCTACATGCACAGATAGTCCTAGCAGCGTTATCTTGAACATGAAGGTGTAAACTTGAGTGAATGATGCAAATGTTAGCAAAAACATTTTACAGGCACAGTGAGTTCTGGTGTTTATGGAAGGAAGGTGAATTCCTTTTAAAGGGCTTTTGTACATATATGCATGCTTATATCCCATATGCATATACAGGTTTCACTTTGGAAAAAGCCCAATATAGTATTTAGAATCAAATTTACAAACAGGTTAAGTTAGCGTTGCCTGACTTTAACAATAAAAGGACTTACTACAAATTTTATTTAAACTGTTTACATTCAAAAGTAATCAATTTACATATAGCTTTTAGGTATTTACCTTGTAAAGGTAAGTACAACTATATATACATTTATTGCATGTATAATCTAAACCTAGCAAATAGTTGATTTGAGGCTCACTGAACCTTTTCCATGTCTTAATAGTTTAAAAAATATATATATAGGAGTCGGTCATCATTACAGGATATGTTATCATCAGACAGATAATGGGACTGGCTAAGCTATAACTAAGTCCTTAAATTAAAATACCAAATTATTAAAAACCATTTAAGTTCCTCGTATGAGCTTACTAATAACCTACAGATGTTCTGTGTCATAGTTCTGTTGTCTCTGTGCCTACTCCTTCACAAAAATTCTCTTCACATCACATTCCTGCAATTAGAACGCTAGGAAGTTCAACCTCTTGTTTCTCATCCGTAAGCCGGCTACAAAAATTTTAGTAGCAATGCCTGAAAGAAATAACCCCTAAATACTTTTTAAAAGTAGCACTGTATTTGCAAATTTACTTGCAATTACTTAAAAAACAAACAAATGTGGTATTGGTGGCTTCCTGTCCTTCAGACTTCCAAGGTGTGTATTATTTCCTTGCAAAAAATTCTCTTCCCAACTGTTATATTCCATTAACCAAGACCATTGTCCATTTTTATATAATGAATTAGCTTTATACTGACATAGCCAAAGACCTGGAATAAACTAGTCATGCATGAACTTTCAGCAGAACATAATGCTTTTAAAGGCAAGTGGTTTCTTTTCCATTAAAACCATATTCCAGCCTGTTACTGAGTTAACTATACAACTACACAGTAAAAAAAAAAAAAAAATCTCCACAGGCTATACCCTAACACACATTCTACTCAACCTACTAAGCCTCTTCCCCCCATAATTTTTAATATTCACTTAGCACCTATGCATAATCAGACAGGTAGCATCTGAGAACATGCCAGCTGCTAAAGAAGAAATAGTGCCTCATTATACATGAGTACTATGCCAGGGCTCTCCATGAATACTGAGCATTCTAATGTTCTCAGCGTCGAATTTAGTAATATCTCAGCAGTGATAAGCTAGCATCTTGTCCAAATGTTTTTAATTTGTTTCAGTTTGAAACACATTTTCTTTCATCATGTGTAGTAACCATAAAGTTACATAGATTCAATGAGTTTATCATAATGACCCCAAGGTTCTAATGACAGAGGAACAAAAATAATCACTGAGCTTCTGTCCTCTGCCTTTACATCCATGTAAGAGAGAAAAAAATTCTTCAAAGGAACAACCCAAGTAGACTTTTACTCTTTTCTGAAGCTTATAGGAAATAAAGCATTAGAGATGACTGTTAAAATCACTTTGCCCCTTGAAATCGTCATTTTTTTAAGGTCAGTGCCCCAGGCGACACACTTCAAAATCACCAGGTCATTAAAAATACAGATTTTTCCCAGCCCTGTTCCAAACCTACTGATCCAAAATCTCGGAAGGGAAGCTGAGAAAGCCTACATATTAAAAAACAAGCTTCCCAGGTGAGGCTTATTCAACATTAAGTTTGAGAACCACTATCCAATATATTATACAGAATATCTGACTAGTGCTATAATTTTTAGTTGCCTGATATTTGGGGCAACTGTCAGAAGGTCAGTACATGTCAGGGGAAATATAGTTGTAGGAGAGTTAGATTCTGATTCTTTCACCAACTACGTATGGGAGTTATGCTAAAGAACGGTTATGAAGAAAACATTATGAGTGTACTCTGAAAAAAAACGCACCTGTAAAACCAAATGTGTGGACTAGATAGCATTTAAAATTCATTCTAGCTCTAAGATTCTGATTTTATTTTTCTTTGTTTCGTCTCCTCATATTGACAGGGGATGAAATGCAAATACATGTTTAAGGGAGTAACAGGTACCAAAGCTATTTCTAGTCCTGGCAGATGGGCCATAAAAACATGCCCTGTTGATATAATTTTTACAATTCTATTAAACATAAAACCCCATATCACACTTATTCTTAAGTCCCTGCTCACAACCAGTCATTCGATTTAATTCAATTTTTACTCCATATCTAGTCTGCTATAAACTGTACTTATATTCCAGACAAGAAATAGCTTTGCTAACAAAGATTACACTAAAATGTGATACTGCTGTAATTTAACATGAGAGGAGGAAAAGGGCAGACATAAGGTGAGAACTGAGACTCTGAGACTGTGGGTTTCTCCTTTACCCATTAAGTCCTCTCTATACCAGAAGTGAAATTCATTCACATCAATACTTCAGGTATTCAGAGTGAAACTCCACAACGATCCGTATTAGATTTACAAAGTAAATCTGACTTGACTATATATGCATTAGATAAAAATTAGAAAATTTTCAAAAAGACTGACAACTGATAGAATTTTGAGTGAGGACAACAGGATTTTATATTCAGCTACAACAAGCTCTAGCCTGGCAACCATGGTCTCTTCTGTATTCCCTGAAGGCCCTACATGTTCCAGACCTCCTCACTCTCCCTTCCCTCCCATCAGTAACCTAAACCCCTAGTTCCTCCAACCCACATCAGGGCTCCACATTCACCATTCCTTCTGTGGGGAGGGCTCTTTCTCAAGTATATGCACCATTCTCTCCTTTGCTTCCTTCAAGTCTGTATTCAAATGTCCCCTGCTCTCTAAGTTCTTACTTGATCTTCTAGCTCAAATCTGTCCTCTTCAAACATTTAGTTTTTTTCCTTTGCACTAACATCATTTAACATAAACTTTGACTATTTCTCTCATGAGCTACGATCTATAAAGGCAGGAAGTTTTGGGTTGCTCACCAGTGGATTATTAGTGTTTAAAACAGTGTCTGGCGGGGCACCTGGGTGGCTCAGTCAGTTGAGCCTCCGACTTCGGCTCAGGTCATGATCTCACGTTTTTGGGTTTGAGCCCTGCGTTGGGCTCTGTGCCGACAGCTCAGAGCCTGGAGCCTGCTCTGAATTCCCTATCTCCCAGTCTCTCTGCCCCTCCCTGTCTCAAAAAATAAATAAAACATTAAAAAAAATTTTTAATAAAAGAAAATAAAACCGTGTCTGGCACATACTTGGCATCCAATAAACTAATGAATGGGTATATCATTAATTATGTAGTCTTCACTCACCTGTATTTTTCTAATATGTGTATTAAGGTGAAAACTCATTAAGAAAAAAGTACACAGCTTTTGGCAGGAAGACCTCAAGGATGTACACACTGTTGGGGCGCCTAGGTGGCTTAGTCAGTTAAGCGTCCGACTTTCGCTTAGGTCATGATCTCACAGTTCGTGGGTTCGAGCCCCGCTTCGGGCTCTGTGCTGACTGGCAGCTCAGAGCCTGGAGCCTGTTTCAGAGTCTGTGACTCCCTCTCTCTCTGGCCCTCCCCTGCTCACGCTGTCTCTCTCTCTCTCTCCTAGAAATAAATTAAATTCAAAAAAAAAAAAAGGATGTATACACGGTTAAAAAATAGAGTATGCAACCTTCACCAAAGAGGGTCACAGGGTATTCAAAATATCAAAATTTATTTGGAAGTTTTCAAGAAAAAAAAGTACTAGGAAGTAGTTCAAACTTTTGCACCCAAAGACTGGTATGATTANACGCGGGGCTCGAACCCACGAACCGCCAGATCATGACCCAAGCGAAAGTCGGACGCTTAACTGACTAAGCCACCCAGGCGCCCCAGTATGATTATGATTTTTATAAATTGGTATGCTTATAGATGAAAATGCTAGACTCACTCTTGGTTTCCAAACCTTTCCATATGCCCAAACCAATTCCATTCCTGGCCTTATAAACTGCTGGCCTCTTTCACTTTCCCCAAGTTCTGTGGGTTCAAGAAGTCTTCTGCAAGAATGACTAACCTAGTTAGAAAGTAAGCTTCAGTCCCTTCTTTAAGAAAACACATACATTTTGGTTTTAAAACAATTAGGACAAAAGAAAGAAATCAGATTAAATAGCAAAACAAAAAAAAACACTTAGACATCACAAGGGTTTTGATTACTTATATAACTGTTATCCCTCTAGTAATGTAGATAAATTAAGAATAAATCCTATTTGGGGCACCTGGGTGGCTCAGTCAGTTAAGTGTCCGACTTCAGCTCAGGTTATGATCTCACAGTTCGTGGGTTCAAGTCCCGCGTCGGGCTCTGCGCTGATGGCTAGCTCAGAGCCTGGAGCCTGCTTCGGATTCTGTAACTCCCTCTCTCTCTGACCCTCCTCTGTTCACGCTGTCTCTACCTCTCTCTCAAAAATAAATAAAAACATTTTAAAAATTAAAAACAAAAGTCAGATTTAGCTCTCAAGGCCATGGTTAGAAACCTACTTAAAATTACTCTTCTATGTATACTGATAAATAAATGATCAATTTCAAGGGCACGATAGAAAAAAACAAAGTAAACTTTAAAAAACTAATTAGTTTGGGAAAAGTAACCCAACTGTTCCAATACTTGAATATCTACTATGTGAAAGGCACAGAGTTTGACATCAAAAATCCAAAGGTAAGTAATCAACACTGTGACTGAGAAGGACCTACAAGGTAAAAAAGATAACCGCTGCTAACCGTATACCCAGTGAAACTGGGTACCATAAAAGGCCTAAACAAGGCACTTCCACCTCACAGCTGGAGTGGCAAGGAATTCCTGTAGAGAACATGGAATGGGGAGGTTCATTAAGAGTCCCGACGTTCTCAATGGGGTCACTTAAAGAATAAATGGAAGAAAATAAGGGCGTTCTATGAGCAGTAAGACCACAAGCAAACCTAACCATCATCAAACAAATTCTGTGGGCCTATTCCCTGTGCGCCAGGTACTGCAGATACAAAGTTGGAAGCTACCACCCACATCCCCTAACCCAACTGTCACACAGGGATGAAATGGGTCATTTGTAGACACCCGATAAAGAACAAATCTGATTCGAACATATCTGTGAGATAGTCGAATGGAGTAAGACTGAGACCTATATAAAGAAGCCCAATAAATCCATGCATGATTATTGCAGCCAATTCTTCTTTTAAGTGCTGAATTCATCTGGATAGGCTTTAACTCTATTCATTAATGGACTGAACCAGGATCTTCCTCTTCTAGTTAAAAGGACCAGGACGGAATGGGAAACTATGTCCACTCCAGACTTAGTTAATTCAGCAAGTAAGCTCCCTTGCACCCTAGATCATTCAACTAAAAGGAAGACCACTAAAATCCTTAATTTTCAGCTCCAAAATATGGAGGCCCTTAAACAAATAAAAAACCCACAACCCTCCTGGTCTCTGCCATTACTGCAAAAAGCCAGGACACTGGAAGAAAGACACTTGCAGGCTTAAGTGCCAGGCACCTTCAGTCCTCTAACCAGCCTTCCCAGTGCCCTGCCAATCCCCAATGTTGGAACTGCAAGGAACTACAGGGGTTTTTCCCCCAATCCTTCCCTTTAATTGGCTCAGAGAAACCACTCTCCAGATTGGAAATGAATGTCTCTTTGTCCTTATGGACATTGAAGCTATACCTGGTGCTCAACCCCACTGTTATTACACAGCTCCTGCCATAGAGTATTAAGACAATTAAAATAGTATGGGTTTCCAATAAAACCCAACAGGTTCCTAGCTCTAAACCTAGTCCCTTTTGGTTAGGTCAAGAGATACCAACCTTTTCTCTGTAGCTCTTTCATCCCTATTGATTGGATTGATATTTCTTGGAAAAATATGCTGGAATTTCTTTCTCCTCAAAAGGGAAACTAGTTCTAAAATTTTAAAAGAGCAACCAAAATAGCCAAATAGGTGAATCAAATGATCCTTCAACAGGTTTTATTTGCTCTGTCTCTGATGGCACTAGAGCTAATTACAAAGACATTGATCATTTGTCTCTATTGAACCAGCTACCACTCTTTATGGGAAAAACAGTTAACTGTTATTGGCAGAATCCACAGTGTACCTATTAAGATACAGCTAGATCTCTCAAAGCCTCTCCCTAGAATTAATCAATACCCTACAAATAAGGAGGCCCTTCTGGGCATGAAGCCCACAATGGAATAGGCCTAAGGCCTCCTTATCCCCTAAACCAGTCCCTGCAATAGCCTTACTTTACCAGATAAAAAAACAAAAAACAAAAAAACGGCTACAGTACCTCCAAGTCATAAACTGCATTGTCATCTATCATTGCCCAGTCGTTCCCAATCTCTGTACTTTGCTGACCTCTATCCCTACTGAAAGCAAATTTTTCACCATGGTTGATCTTTAGAGTGTCTTCTTTAGCATTCCAGTGGATAAGGCAAGACACTATCTCTGTGCCTTCACTCGGGAAGTACAATACACCTGGACAGTAGTGACCCAAAGTTCTACTGAAAATTCTTCGTACTTTTCACAAATTTTAAAAGCTGATCTAGATCATATAAAATTTCCTAGAAGTTCTATCCTATTACAATATGTACATGACTTGCTTCTCTGCTCCATTTTTCAAGTCTCTTCACAAAATGACAGCATCCACCTATTAAAATTTTTAGCCTTACAGGGATATAAAGTCTCCAAGGAAAAACTGCAGTTCGTTCAAACTAAGTTTGATACTTAGGACACCTTAATTTTGGAACAATGGTTATATTTATATCCAAACAGGCATCATGGCACCCTGGACTTTTCAAAAAGCAAATCTAAGCATCAATTACAAGGTTCTCTTGGGCTACCTGGCCATTATTAAAATTCTACTCCAAGCTTCTCATTTTTTGAGAGAGAGAAAGTGCACACGTGCAAACAGTGGAAGGGTAGACAAAAAGGGAAAGACAAATCTTATTTCCACACCCAGCCCAGAGCCTAGTGCAAGGCTCAATCCCATGACCGTGAGATCATGACATGAGCCGAAATCAAGAGCTGGATGCTCAACTAACGGGAGCCACCCAGGTGCCCCCTCGAGCTCCTCTCTTATGGCCCAATCTCTGTATGCTTACTAAAGAAACAACAAACCTGACCTTATTACTAAGATCAAGAAACCTTAGTCTTTGATGTCTTAAGTGAAAACCTAGTAAATTCCCCTGCTCTTGAACATCTCAATTATCAACTTCCCATTTTCCTTTGTGTGTAATGTAAAAGAGAAGAATGCCCTTGGGGTACTCACTCCCAAACCTGGGAACCCCCACTGGCCCACAAGGTATAGACAACATCTAGACCCTGTGAAACAAGAGCACTCCCACCTTCTGCCTCAGAGCTATTCCTGCCACTGTTCTTTGAGTCAAGGTGCCTGAAGAAATAACCATGGAAATCCCTTCTAACTCGTCTTGTACCTTATTCAGTAGAAACCCTTTTTTTTTTTTAATGTTTATTTCTTTTTTTTGAGACAGAGACAGAGACAAAGCATGAGCAGCGGAGGGTCAGAGAGAGAGAGGGAGACACACAGAATCTGAAACAGGCTCCAGGCTCTGAGCTAGCTGGCAGCACATAGCCCGACATGGGGCTTGAACCCACAAACCGTGAGATCATGACCTGAGCCGAAGTCAAACGCTTAACCGACTGAGCCACCCAGGCGCCCCAGTAGAAACCCTTTTAAATTCTCATCATATTCAACTCTTGTTAGTTGCCTCACCTCCTATGAAATCCTCTTGCTAACCAATCCTCATACAGTAGTACCACTTACTCATAGTTTCACTTCCAGTAGAATTGAAGAAGTTGATTTAAGGAGACAAGATACCATCTAAAGCAAGTCTTCTATTGCAATGAAACTGGGCTCCTCTGAAAGAAGATGCCCAACAGAACCTTCATTAATAAAAGTGCAAAGGAAGCACCACATGCATAAAACATGGAAGGACAGCTTAACTCTGATACTATGTGACAATAATGCAGAGCATATGATAAATAAAGCCTGGTACAGTGTACAGAGGAAAGAATGCACATGCTTGCAAAAACAAAAACAAAGAAATGATCTGCCTGCATTCTGGCAACATAATCAGAAAGTGTGGGTGATAGCCATCTTGTTATGGGATAGTTCCACCAATGCTTCATCTCCAAAGTGAAAAAATACTCAAGAGTAAGGGTTAGGATTTAAGTCCTATTGGTAATAGACAATGCACTTGGCCATCCCGAGTCTGTTTGCTATGTAAAAGAAAATGTTGAGGTTGTAGTCTTATAACCTCACTGCTTCAGCCTCTTCACCAGGGAATCATTAGGTTTGTCAGGGCCACATACACTTGGCTTGTATTTAATCAAATTCGATCAGCAACTGATACAGACCCTAATCTGGACAAAACGCAGTGCTAGAAGTCATTCACTACTGCTGATGTAATAACATTCATCAAAGCTTCAACGAATAAATTAAAACTAGAACCTGTACATGACTGCTGGAAGAACTTAGAGAGTGAAGACATGAATGATTTTAAAGGCTTCTAGGGTTGACAGCTCAGAGCCTGGAGCCTGCTTTGGATTCTGTCTCCCTCTCTCTCTGCCCCTCCCCCACTCGTGCTGTGTTTGTCTCAATAATAAATAAACATTAAAAAAAAAGAATAAACATTAAAGGCTTCCTAGGGATTGAGGGAGAAGTTAAGAAAATCCTCCACATAGCAAGATAAGTTAGTGGATGTGGACTGGCCAACGTTTTAGATGAGTAAGTTGAAGAGCATACTGAAAGACACCTAAAGTGTTCACAAGTGAGGAACTGAAAGAACCTAAGTCATTTACAAAGGAAGACGATGAAGAAAAAACAAGCAGAAAATAAAGCAGAACCAGCAATGTGGGCATTAGTAAAATTTGCTAAAGTGTTTTGAATTGCACAGAGATTAAGGGACAAAATTATGGACTGTGGATCCTCAAATGCAGCACAGGATTAAAGTCACCTATATAATCCCTGAAGGATTACAACCTCTGCAGCAACACTTTGATAGCTAAAAAGAGACAACAAATTCAATTACAATATTCCTCCAAAGTTTTAGGGAAAAACAACAGCAAGAAAAACCCTTCAACATTCAAGAATTATTGACACTGGCCATTGTCATGGCTTGATGATCTAGATCACTGGAAGCAGAAGATTATCCTTCTGGATTTATTGTCAGAAAGTCTGTCAACAGTGCCTAACACAGTCACTATGCCTGCATCACTCACTTCATCTCATCACACAGGCATCATATTGTCTCACATTATCACAAGAAGTATTACAGTACAGTATATAGTACAGATATTGAGAGAAACAGAATCGTGTACATTATAAGTATTGTTATTGCCATTAACTTCATATATTTTCAACTTTATCACAAGTACGTATACATAGAATAAAACAGCATACATAGGGTTCAGTACTATCTGCTGTTTCAGACAACCACTGGTGGTCCTGGAGCGAATCCCACGTGGATAAGGGATGGCAGGGAACAACTACTGTATAAATCTTTCTCACTGTAACAATCTTAACATTCCTAACTCTTCTCTCCTCTACTGATAAACTTCAAATGACTGCTTAATATGAATGGACTCCCTCCATGATGACTTACAGCAAACTCTTTTGGATGGCACTGACTTCCACAGTATACTGATGGTTTTTATTTAAAAGATGAAAATGGAAATACTATGCCAGCTGTGCATCTCCAATTTCCCTCAAAGTTATTGAGGTGGCACCTTTACCTTTGGCTACCTGAGCCCAACAGGCTGAAATGTCTTACTCAGGCCTGCATTTTAGCTATGGGGAAAATGGCAAATATAAATAGACCTTGTTTTACTGCACTTCAAAGATGTTAGAGGGTTTGTGGCAAGCCGGCATCCACCAAGTCTACAGGTTCCAGTATTTTTTTTTAATGTTTATTTTTGAGAGAGAGTATGTGTGAGCAAGAGACAGAGAGAGCGAGTGAGCAGGGGAGGGGCAGAGAGAGAGGGAAATACAGAATCCGAAGCAAGCTCCAGGCTCTGAGGTGTCAACACCGAGCCTGACACAGGGCTCAAACTCATGAACCGCAAGATCATGATCTAAACCAAAGTGAAACACTTAACCAATTGGTGGCACCCCCACTCTCAACTTTTATTCAACATGTTACTGGAAGTTCCAGCCACAGTAAGACGACAAGAAAATGAAATAAAAAGCATCCCAATCAAATTAGTAAGGAAGAAGTTAAATCAACAGTATTTGCAGATGACATAATATTATACACAGAAAACTCTATAAAGATTCCACCAAAAAATTAAAATAATAATAAATTCAGTAAAGTTACAGAATCTAAAATCAATATCCAGAAATTGGTTACATTTCTATATACGAATAATGAAGTAGCAGAAAGAGAAATTAAGAAAGCAAGTCCATTTACAACTGAACCAAAAAGAATAAAATACCTAGGAATAACTTAACCAAGCAGGTGAAAGACCCTTATTCTGAAAACTATAAAACACTGATGAAAGAAACTAAAGATGACACAAATAAAAAGACATCACACTCATGGATTGGAAGAATATTGCTAAAATGTCCATACTACCCACAGCAATCCACAGATTTAATGCTATCCCTATCAAAATACCAATCACATTTTCCACAGAACTAAAACAAACAATATTACAATTTGTACAAAACCACTAAAGAACCCAGGCAGTCAAAACACTAGAAAAAGAACAGGGGCTCCTTGGTGGCTCAGTCGGTTAAGCATCCAACTTCAGCTCAAGTCATGTCTCAAAGTTTGTGAGTTCAAACCCCGCTTCAAGCTCTGTGTTGACACCTTGGATCCTGAAGCCTGCTTCAGATTCTGTGTCTCCCTCTCTCTCCACGCCTCCCCCCTTGCACTCTGTCTCTCTAAAATGAACATTAAATGGCAGAAGACACAAACAGACACTTCTCCAAAGAGGACACCCAGATGGCCAGCAGACACATGAAACAATGCTCAGCGTCACTCATCAGAGAAATACAAATCAAAACCACACTGAGATACCACCTCATACTGGTCAGAGTGGCTAAAATGAACAAATCAGGAGACTCTAGATGCTGGCGAGGATATGGAGAAATGGGCACCCTCCTACATTGTTGGTGGGAATGTAAACTGGTGCAGCCCCTCTGGAAAAAGTGTGGATGGAGGTTCCTCAAAAAATTAACAGTACAACTCTATGACCCAGCAATAGCATTGCTAGAAATTTACCCAAGGGATATAGGAGTGCTAATGCAGAGAGACACATGTACCCCAATGTTCATAGCAGCACTTTCAACAATAGCCAAATCATGGAAAGAGCACTGACGAATAGATCAAGAAGATGTGGTTTACCTATACAATGTTATACTACACGGCAATGAGAAAGAATGAAATCTGGCCATTTGTAGCAACGTGGATGGAACTCGAGGGTGTTATGCTGAGCGAAATAAGTCAGGCAGAGAAAGACAGATACCGTATGTTTTCACTTTTAAATGAACAGGAGAAACTTAACAGAGGACCATGGGGGAGGAGATNCCAGCAATAGCATTGCTAGAAATTTACCCAAGGGATATAGGAGTGCTAATGCAGAGAGACACATGTACCCCAATGTTCATAGCAGCACTTTCAACAATAGCCAAATCATGGAAAGAGCACTGACGAATAGATCAAGAAGATGTGGTTTACCTATACAATGTTATACTACACGGCAATGAGAAAGAATGAAATCTGGCCATTTGTAGCAACGTGGATGGAACTCGAGGGTGTTATGCTGAGCGAAATAAGTCAGGCAGAGAAAGACAGATACCGTATGTTTTCACTTTTAAATGAACAGGAGAAACTTAACAGAGGACCATGGGGGAGGAGATGGGGAAAAAATAGTTGGGGAGAGGGAGGGAGGCAAACCATGAGAGACTCTTGAATGCTGAGAACAAACTGAGGACTGATGGGGGTAGAGGGAAGGGAAGGGGGGTGATGGGCATGGAGGAGGGCACTTGTTGGGATGAGCACTGGGTGTTATATGGAAACTAACCTGAAAATCAATTATGAAAGAAAAAAACTAAAATGGTTTACAAAAAATTAATAAAATGAACATTAAAAAAAAAACACCTGAGATACCACAATCCCAGATCTCAAGATATATTACAAAGCTGGGGCGCCTGGGTGGCTCAGTCGGTTGAGCGTCCGACTTCAGCTCAGGTCATGATCTCACAGTTCGTGAGTTCGAGCCCCACGTCGGGCTCTGTGCTCACTGCCAGCTCAGAACCTGGAGCCGGTTTCAGATTCTGTATCTCCCTCTCTCTCTGACCCTCCCCGCTCATGCTGTCTCTCTCTCTCTCTCAGAAATAAATAAAGCATTAAAAAAAAAAAATTAAAAAAAAAAAGATATATTACAAAGCTGCTTTTGTACTGGCACAAAAACGGACACATAGATAAATGGAACACAATATAGAGTTTAGAAATTAACCAACTTCTGTGGCCAATCTATGATAAAGGAGGCAGGAATATATACAACAGGGAAAAGACGATCTCTTCAATAAATGTTGCTAGGTAAAATTTAACAACTATATGCAAAAGAAAGAAACTAAACTATACTATACATAAAAATAAACTCAAGATGTATTAAAGACCTAAATGTGAGACCTCAAACCATAAAGCTCCTACAAGAAACATAGACAGTGATTTCTTTAACATCAGCCTTAGCAACATTTTTCTAGATGTCTCCTCAGCAAAAGAAACAAAAGCAAAATTAAACTACTGGGATTATATAAAAATAGAAAGTTTTTGCACAGTGAAGGAAACCATCAAGAAATGAAAAGGCAACCTCCTAAATAGAAGAAGGTATCTGCAAAGTATATATTCAATAAGGGGTTAATATCTAAATATATAAATAACTTATACAACACAATATCTACTCTACATTTCATAGATCAAGGCATAATTTTGACTTTCAAGTCTTATTATTTAGGAAATACATAACATAAGGCTACAGCTGCCATCTATAGATAGTAATTCCTTTGATGGATATGGGCAAAGTAAGCTGAAAACCTTCTGGAAAGGATTCACCATTTAGATGTCAGTAAGAACATTTGTGATTCATAGCAAGAGGTCAAAATATCACCATTAACAAGAGTTTGGGAAAAGTCGATTTCAACCCTCATGGATGACTCTGAGTGGCTCAAAACTTCAGTGCAGAAAGTAACTGCAGATTTGATGGAAATAACAAGGGGGCTAGAATTAGAAGTGAAGCCAGATGCGACTGAATTGTTGCAATCTCATGAAACTTCAATGAATCGAGACATGCTTCTCATGGTTGGGCAAAGAAAGTGGCTTCCTGAGATGAAATCTACTTCTGGTGAAGATGCTGTGAAGAATGTTGAAATGACAACAAAGGACTTAATATTACACAGACTTTGTTGTAATTTTGTCAGGGTTAAGGAGGACTGAATGCAATTCTGAAAGAAGTTCTGTGTGTAACATGCTACCAAACAGCATCACATGTTAGAAAGAAATCATCTATGAGTCAATTCACATGTCAAACTTCACTGTTGAAATTTTTTAAACGTTTTAATAGTTTTTTTAAATTTATTTTTGAGACAGAGAGAGACACAGCATGAGCAGGGGAGGGGCAGAGACAGAGAGAGAGGGAGACACAGAATCTGAAACAGGCTCTAGGCTCTGAGCTGCCAGCACAGAACCTGATGTGGGGCTCGAACCCACGAACCACGAGATCATGACCTGAGCCGAAGTCGGACACTTACCCGACTGAGCCACCCAGGCACCCCAAACTCCACTGTTGTCTTAAGAAATTGCCACAGACACGTAACGGTCAGCAACCACCACTCTGATCAGTCAGCAGCCATCAACAATGAGGCAAAACCCTTCACCAACAAAAAAATAGAAAGCTGAAAAAATGGTTATTAGCATTTTCAGCAATAAAGTACTTTTTAATTAAGATATATATTACTTCAGATATAATGCTATTACACACTTAATAGCCTATAGTATAGCATAAACATAAATTTTATTTGCACTGGGAAACCTCTATAATGTTTCTCCCAAATGATAATGTAGAAAAACTGACTAGGAGGACTCTACAATTGACCCTAGAAAAGGAAATATAAAATCAGAAATCTAGTAACTGTCAGTTCAATAAAAGAGAGAACTCTGGTTTGGCCAAATAGTAGAAACCCAGTCATACCAGAGGCCTTAAAATGTGCATACTGTACAGCTTTGAAATATTTCTGATGAAATGAGAACTTCTATGAACCAATACTGGTGGGGATCAATACAGATGCAAAAAGTACCTACTTTGCTTGCTCCACCTGCTCCAAATACAACCTATGGAAAGCAACCTGCCCAATGGACAATTCAAAGTTTGGCAAATGGATTACGGTCAACCTCTCCCCTACCCCCAGTTTCATAGATATATTTATGTTTTAGTCATGGTTTGTATGTTTTCTCACTGGACTAAAGCTTTCCTTATTAGACAGGCTACTGCCTTTTTCTGTGGCTAAAATACTATTAGAAAAGATTGTCTCTACCTGGGGAATCCCCTTGAACTTCATAATGACCAGGGAATTCAGTTCACTGGTTAAGGGCTTTAAAGGCCTATGCTTGTTAGCCATCCTACAACACTTCCATTGTACTTTCCACCCTCAATCCTCAGCTAGTGAAATGCACACTAATGGTATTAAGGCTCAACTCGCAAAATTTGTAGAGACCCTTTTAAATACTCAGGCCAAGGGGCACCTGGGTGGCTCAGCTGGTTAAGCATCTGACTTCAGTTGAGGTCATGATCTCATGGTTCAGGAGCACAAGTCCCACACTGGGTGAGCTGGAGTCGCATGCTGAAAGGACGGAGCCTATGTGGGATTCTCTCCCCCTCTCTCTGCCCCTCATGGGATTCTCTTTGCCTGTCTGCCCCTCACTCACTTGTGCCCTCTAAAAAAAA
>NW_027530350.1:1513682-1555589 GCF_008692635.1 Crocuta crocuta | reverse complement strand
GGAGCACAAGTCCCACACTGGGTGAGTTGGAGTCGCATGCTGAAAGGACGGAGCCTATGTGGGATTCTCTCCCCCTCTCTCTGCCCCTCATGGGATTCTCTTTGCCTGTCTGCCCCTCACTCACTTGTGCCCTCTAAAAAAAATAAATAAAAGTCATAAGATTCATTAACACTGCATTTTTAGAAATACTTAGGCCCAAAGCACTGCCATTAGTCTTTTGGAATCCAGAAACTCTCACCCTTAGAGATAATCTCAGGGTACCCAATCCACATGGCTCCTGCTTCTTTGATTCATAGTCAAGAAAAGGAAATATAATACTGTAAAGGTCTAATTACCTCTGATGAAAATAACTAGGCTCTAGTAGAACAGTCTTTTAGCAGTGCACTCCTCAAGCATCACTTCTTATAACTCAGAGATTTAATCTACTGGAAATGACATCTCTAGAAAGACTCTCTTCAACTGTTAGCAAGGCTCAATTTTCGTACCACCAAAGAGATATTTTTGGATCCATGTACCACATCTAAACGAAGCGCCAAACCTGAACTGGACCTGTGCACCAACTGGTGACCCAAAAGTAAAGGTTTCCCAAACAGGTGGCTTCCTGGGATGACTGCACCTGTGTACCTTCCTCTCCCGTTTTCTTCTCCCTCTTTCATGGAAGGGTAATACTTTTGTCAGCATTCCCCAATACCTTGCAATAAGGGTAAGCTGCTCCAATTACTGGATTTGTCATCAGAAACCACTATCTGTCCATGATAAACCCCTTAGTTTACATGTAAATAATTTTGTTGGAATCCCAGATGCAATTATATGCCCAAACTGTCCCACAGGTCCTTTTTACAAAATTAAAATAGTATATCGACATACCACCAATCCCTGCCTCAATTTAATCCAACCTTGGGATGGAAGAACGTGATCCATCAAATACAGATATGAAAGATACTGCACAGCAGTCAGCATAAATCAGCCCATTTGCAGACTTTCTGCCAAACCCATATATCTGGGTGGTCCTTCAAAATATAATACAGCATTGGAATCTTGGCTGAATGATGCCAACACCTCTAATATGGACCAGTGGGTCCATAAATACTACTACTTATGAGGAAATCATATATACATATCCCAGCTACTCCTTCACATGTGGCAGTTTTGACAAACTGCACCTATGCTTGGGTAACTTATCATCTTAACAGCTGGACAACGAAAGGGTAATGTGCTCTTAATGTAATTACTGTTCTATTTTCTCTTCAACAATGAGAGCCCTCCTAGGTCCAGCCCACTAAGCCTTTACAGCCACCTTAAACAGTATCTTCTTGGAGGCAAAAAAAGACTCCCGGTTTGCTTCCATAGAGACAACCTTTCCCTCTTGGGTCAGAGTAAGTGTTAATGACTGAATGATCAGAAATCTCTTGGACACAAGAGCTAGCCAACTTGCAGCCAAGGCAATAAGCAGCATACCAATGATGACTCGCTGGCTAGAGCAGTTCTAACTAATCGTATAGCCCTTGATTGTGATAATTCCTGAACAAGGAGATATCTGTGTATGTTGCACATGGATAAGTTCCTCTGGAAAAGCAGAAATTCAACTGCATAAAATTAGGAAATTAGCACATTTCACCTAATAATCCATGGTCCTTTGATCACTTCAGCTGGTTACCCTCAGGTCTGGGCTTCCGTTTTAAACCACTGAACGAACTGGACTCATCATTATTACTTTTAATTCTGCTTTGTATAATTGTTATTAAGCTTTGTACCTATGGCCATCAATCCTTTCTAAAAATGACATGCCCAAGAGGATAATGCTAGCTCAACATTTTGAGGCGATCTCCCATTTTTACAACACTTGTAAGATACAGACTTTAGATGGGAAATGCCTGAGTACCACCTCCCACCCTTCCTTTTTACTCACTTGTGGCCTAAATGATTTCCAACCTGTGCACTTTCTCTCCACTGTGGGACAGGACAACCAAAAAAGGTCCTTCCTGGCATTGAGGAACAAAATCACTAAATGCAGAAAACCTGTGTTCCAATCATCCAATGAGAAACCACATCTCAGCCAATGAGAAGTAACCACAAGCCTGAATTCTCCTCCTCCAAACTTTCATTCAAACCCCCCTCCCAACTTCTTCCTTTCCTCTATAAAAGCAAGCCCTTTTCCTTCATTCCCACAGTTGCCTATGGTTTGCTATAGTTTTCATGTTCCAAATTGCATTTCTTCTGCTATTCCCAAATTAACTCATTTTGCTGGTAAAATAACTGGCTCTTTTATTTTTAAGGCTGACATTCCTCATTCTTTGGTGATAAAATAGGATTGATGAACTTTTAAAAAACATCAGCTTCTCTACACTGATGGAAATAATGGGACACAATTCATGGTTTATAAAGTGGTGTGATTTTACACCTTGTTTTTATAAATCCTAACAGTCTTACTCCATTTTGACATTTAAATTAAAATGGAATGAAGACCAAAAAACTTCTGAAAAGAGTCCCTTGTTTTTATAAATTCTAACAGTTTTACTACGTTTTGACATTTAAATTAAAATGGAATACTAAAAAACTTCTGAAAAGAAGTCCCTTAACATGCTACATACTTTGTGTCTTCCGCCACCATTATGCTTCATGGGTCCTTTTAAAATTCTGCTGACAAAATGTCTATATATTTAAGCTCTGCTTAATTAAAATAACTATCCATTCAAATTAAAGAGTTTTCCTATGAACTCTTATGCTTCAAAAGTATAAAGTTTAAAAATTATACTAACAATTTTTAATTAGCTGATACTTTTCTCAGACAGAATCTTGAATTTTACAGGATTGAACTTGTAACAAAAAGGCTTTCTGTAGGATTTAAGCCTCTCAGCCTAAATGCATATAAAATAATCAGACATTAACCGTAATATTAAGCACTACACTTTGCACTTTATATATACAGATACATACTTCTTTCAAAACCCTTGGAGTTAGATGTGTTTCTCAATTCAGAACTTTGGATCTTAGAATACAATATAGATATAGCATTTATTTTTTAACAGCAGCAGGATCTGCGCTAGCATTCTGTAATTAAACATATTAATATTTCTGCAGCAAAACAGGACTTCATATTGTAAGTTCACACACAAATTTAGTCTGTAGAGCCCTCTGGGTCAAAATAAACTCCTTTAACTCCTAACAGCCTACAAGGTGGATATCATTATTATCCCAAGAATTTGATCAGCATGATGTGCCAGGCTTCTAGTATTTGTAATAGTTGAGGGTATCTTGTTTCTCTGTAATTACTTGGATTTAAAAATAATTCAGTATCTTCAATACAAATCAAGACAACCTGCTTATATTACCTTCTATAACAAGAGGTTTATATTCCTAATAGGCTTTCCTACTTAAGAAACTGATAATATTCTGACCTTGAAGAATATGCTTTCCCAGCCCATATTATCTATATCTATATCTACTTGATATAAGTAGAATCAAACAATACAATTTGCATGGTTTCTGCTTGTCAGACAGGTAATAAAAATCACTCATTGCACACCCAACTCATAAACCTGAAGAGGCAGTTACAGCATGGCAGTGGAGTCTGACAGGTCTGGGTTTAAATCCCTGCTCCATCACTTATCAGTGGAGTAAATTTAGGCAAAGAACTTAACTTTGGCCTCAATTTTCTGAGATATAACAAGATGTTATCACTACTTCACAAGGCTGTTATAAATGAGGTAGTGTATATATAGCACTTAGTGACACCTGGCCCACAAAATGTATTAGTAGAGAATAGCTGCCACTGTTACTGCCCTAATGGATTAGCAACGTATAGGATTTTAGCTGATCTGGGGGGTAGGAAGTCGGTAGGTAGAAGTAGGAAGAGAGGCTAAGCGCTAATTTCAGAAACAAATCATAAGGATGGTCGAAACAGTAACACTTGTCAGTAAATTAGTGTTTCCAATTTGCCCACAAGTTCCCAGACATTTCCAAAATCAAATCTCTTGGTTTATTTATTTAATTTTTTTTTAAATATTTTTATTTATTTCTAGGAGACAGAGAGAGAGAGAGAGAGAGAGAGACAGCGTGAGCAGGGGAGGGTCAGAGAGAGAGGGAGACACAGACTGAAACAGGCTCCAGGCTCTGAGCTGGCAGTCAGCACAGAGCCCGACGCAGGGCTCAAACCCACGAACCGCGAGATCATGACCCAAGCGAAAGTCAGACGCCCAACCGACTAAGCCACGCAGGCGCCCCCAAATCTCTTGGTTTAAAATGAACTACAATAGAATATGCATGGTTGGAGACAAAGGAAACCAGTCAATGTTGATGATCTCTTATTTACTACTTATAACTCTTTCTGGCACAGACAGCATTATTTTGTCCTTTTAAGCTTTTATTATATTCTCTCCTTGGTTCCTCTGAGCCACAGATAACTGAAATCCATATTCTTATGAGACTATATAATAACAGGTACGAATGGCTAAAGGTAATCTTCTTTAGAGCTGGTTACAAAGAAAAGTAGCTCTCCTAACAAACCACTCACCCACCCAGAAATTTTCTGAATTATTTTTGGAAATGTCAGTAATAGCTACAAGTCATAGAGATGCACACTAATCTGGACAAGATACCAATACAATTAGTAGATCTGCATTAGGCAGATCAGATGGTAAATTAATAGGCAATACTGCTCTGAATCAGTGATATATCGCAGAGATCAATGACCTAATCTGATAAGTAGATAACTGGGGAAAGAGAAGAGGAAAGTAAAAACGGTACAGACAATATTTAAGTTATTGAACTAAATTAAAATTTCTACATATTCACATTAATGTAGTAACATACATTTTAATATTTGAAATTTATAGACATATATTTATAAGACAGTTCCATTTTCTCCCTTATTCTACACTGTTAGCCTCAGGAAACAATCATTCAATGTTCTGAAGTTAGCGAATATCATAAATCTAAGAAATGAGTATGTTTTTAAAATTGTAGTTATAAATACAAACCATCCTTTCTATTTACACATAAAGATAGAGAAAACCAATTATTTTTTAAAGTGGCCTGTAATTACCAATGTTGAAGACTGAACTTCCTTATAGCTGGCAACCAACTCTAAATGAGTTAGGACCAATGTTTAAACCTGTGGTATAGCCATCTAAAGAGTTTACTTGACAGAAGAGTTCAAAGAAGTAGATTATCCCATTCAAATTTCTTTGAGGATAATATGAGATTCTGGGAAGTCATCAAGGTGCAAATGATTATAAAAATCAGGTGAATAGATGAAGAATCTAAGGTTAAGGGAAAAAAATGTACTACAGGACTAATCCTTAGAAAGGAAAATAAGAAATAATAAGAGAGAGATAAAAAAAAAAAGTACATTCTGGACAAAAAGTTAACCAGAACACTAAGAAAACCAACTTTAAGAACTGAAAATGGAAGTCTAGAAAGAGAGACCAATTAATAGCTGAGAATCTAGAGAATAAGGATAAAGAGATTCTAAATGGAAATGGAGGGTTGCTGTTGTTTTTTAACTTCCTGGAGGCTTCTACATTCTCATTATCTAGAATGGTGACAAAGAAACAGTACTCCAGAGTGGTACCTCATACAGCAGTCTAATCCATGTCTCCAAAGTCCTTTCTTTACCCATAAATCTAGTGTACTTGGTTGGATCAGATCCATTTTATAATACAGTCATGTATATCAGGAACTCCATTTGGCTCAGCAAAATCCTGAATCCCAAACATTAATAAGCAAATCTAGTCAACAGATAAGCATACTTTAGATACAGTGTACCCTTTTAAAGTACAAGTAAAACTAGTACTAGAATTCTTTTTAAAAACAGCTTCTATTACAATAGTGTCCTTGCTAAGAAAGAAAAAAGTCCTTTAGCAGCAAAAATGTTCTTTATTTAGAATCATGGACTTCTAACTCTAAGACTCTAAAGATTATTTACAACTAAAGAAACTAAGACAAAGAAAGGCTAAACCTATTGAAGATTGTAACACTATTTGGCAGAGATTTGCTAGAGGCAGGATTCCTGTCTGTGGTGTGGTGCTGTATGCCCAAATTATGACATCTGAGGCAAAGCCTCCCTACCCCTTAGGACTAATGGTACTGAGAAACTCTGACATACAGAATACTAAACTAACATACAGTTTCCTCAAGAAGAAAATTTTAGAAATTCATATAAGCAAGTACTGAATTTTACCTTTTCCTTCAATGCTGAAGAACAAAAAATGTAGTCTGTAGCTCTAAGCTGGCAGAAGGACAAGTGACACCTTCTAGCTGCTTACACAAGCTTGTGCAATTTGGGCAAGGTCGGCTATCACCCCACCACCATTTTCCTCATGAAGCCCACTACACTTCAAGTGAAACAACCAGATGGAAGGGACGGAATTCCCACTCTGTTGGAAGCTGGACCAACGGATGATTTGCCTCCTGCTCACTCTATCTTCAGCTAGGAGGGCACAGAAATGCCCTGCCACATGTGACACCGGAGAGACCCCAACCTCTATGGCAGTACACTTAACAATCAGGGTCAGAAAGCAAAGTCAGACCTACATGTCATCAATGGCCTAGACTTGTAACAGCTTAGACTGCAAAGAATTTTAATCATAAAACACTATTCTTCTGTCTCAAAACTATTTATAATGAGTTCCATAATTCTTTCATGAGTGTTCATTTTCTCTCTGCTAGATTATAAGCTCTTTGAAGTTAATGATTATGTCTTTACTTTTTGTATTCCCATGGTATCTATTTAATACTCTAGAAACAGTACATACTAAATATATACTTGTTAATTTACTCTCTCAGCAGCTACCCTAAACCACTGAAACCAAAGTGACCATAGGGACATAAGAAGGAAATATTCTAATAAAAGAAAAAAAGTAACAGAAAAACAAAAAACAAAACAACAAAACCCCAAACCAAACTAAACTACCAGTTATTTCAGGACTCCTGAGGTGGCAAAACAAAAACAAAAACAAAAACAAAAAAAACAAAAAACCAGTAAGAAAGAGAGCTGGGCCTTCCTAAATCAGTCTTTGCCCCAATTTCACAGATTATCCTTCAGCATAGATAAATTTGCAGCATGTTAAATTCAGGTTCTATGTTTCATACAGGAATTTGGAAAGTAAGGACCAAAATCTCAGTGTGATTACAAGTATTTCCCATATAACCAAATAGGAATTCCCTGTGATAATTTCTCAAAGTTCTCATTAAAAAACTTAAGAAACAGGTAAATAAACCAAACAACTTCATAGAAAAATTGTATTTACAACTCCATCCAAAAGCAGTTTTTAAAAGCAAACAATGTGACACTTGAAAAAAATCTATGCTCACCCAAAATTGCCACGTCTAATAAATTATTAACATAATACTTCATCAAAAATAAGGCAATAACCCAAAATTTCCATTAATGATTTCTCCACTTCCATAACTAGGTAGAACTACTCTATCTAGTAGCCAATGATACTTCATTCCATCTCAGCACGTCTGAAATCCTTAAGGACAAAAGTGATATAACAGGATCTTCGTTCTTCATTAGACTCTTAGAATACTTGAAGGAAAATAATTTCTAAAGCACAAAGAGGTAAAGAGGTATAACCTTTCAAAAAGATACTCAGTGTTCAAAATTCATGAATGCAATATTAATACACAATGGGCATTAGGTGAATATATGCAATACAGTGATAGCAAATTAATTTATTTAGTACTTTTTCCATTCCATATCATCAGGAGGATTGATTTCAACTTTCCTTTTACCTACATCAGACCAATTGGTACTCAAAACTGTACCACCAGACTCCATCTGCAATAAGAAATAAAAATAGATTAATCTCTGGACCATATAACCAAAACAGTATTTTTCTAAAAATGTTCCAAGGATAGAATTCCAAATATAAGCTATGTTTGGCTCAATAATAAACACAAGATAGCATTATGATTTAATCATAGGCTTTTCAGAGAAGTTAATCACATTCCGTAAAATCTAAAAAGGAAACTCTAGAGTAAGGTAGAAGCATCATATTCATACATATTGTTTTATCTCCTTTTGCTAATCAGCACTGAGGTATAATGTGGAAAATCTACCTTCTGATGAAAATAAAATTGGCTCCCAAAGAAAACAATCTCTCTTGTTAAGGATAGTTAAGACCAGGCAAAGTAAACTCTTTCTGTACTAGAACTTTAAGAGACCCTTCTTAGTGCTGTCTTTGACAATATATACCAGGAATATGGAATTTTTTTCAAATCACACACAGGTAGTTAATATCAGTATCTTAGTAGAGAACTGGTTACTGTTTACCATCTATAGAAAACACCACATACCAATAACCCTAGCATATTCATAAATACATTTTTAAAAACTTCTAGACATTTGTTATCTTAACAGAATAAAAATTCACTGACTTGGATCACAGCAAAAAATGTGAATCATTAAAATGTAAACATTTTTACAAAATCAGCTGTGTTGCTGGCAAACGTATAAAGGCACAAACCCTACTATTACACTGGAACCTCAATATGCCATGCTCCACTCTCTCTGCCAAGCTCCCTTACATGGGTTCCTTCGCATGGGATGTTCTCCATCCCAGTTTTTTTCCCCCATTATTTAGTTAACCTCTAAACATGACCTATCACCATTTCTCTGTGGCCTCATTTTTTTTTTTTAATTTTTTAATGTGTTTTGTTTCTAGAAGAGAGAGAGAGAGAGAGTGAGCAAGGGAGGGTCAGAGAGAGAGGGAGACACAGACTGAAACAGGCTCCAGGCTCTGAGCTGGCAGTCAGCACAGAGCCCGACGCGGGGCCTGAACCCACGAACCGCGAGATCATGACCTAAGCGAAAGTCGGATGCTCAACCGACTAAGCCACCCAGGCGCCCCTCTCTGTGGCCTCATTTGACCCTAATCAGGGCTCTACCCTTGTAGGATTTGTACTCTGCATGAATATAATTACCATTAATATACATCACACTACACTGTTAGAATTTTAAAGGTCTAATTTTTTTTTTGTATCTGCTTCCCATCCTTGGTTCCAACTAAAGCTGAGAGTTCCTACAAGGCAAGAAATCTATCTTGCCAACACTTATATCCTAGATCTAAGCACAATAGTTGGGCACACAGTAGATTTCAAAGAAAATACTGATACCTATTTTTGTAAACGTGATGTGTAGAAGCATGTGGGAATAGACCTATACTTGAATCTAACTATATGGTGTATAATACATGTTTCAAGTAATACCTTCTTTCATTAAGATGTGTTTGTAAACATATGTTAGCAGCATATAGGAAGAACTCTGTGCTTACCTCATTGAACCACACTGTGTATAAACCGTCATTCAGGTAACATCGTCTCTCATTAACAAAAACCCACTAACACCCTAAATCCCAATCCTAACCCCTAAACCTAACCCTAAAACTGTAACACTAACCGTAACTCTAACCCTAAATCAAGCCCTCTGGAGAGTTCTCTAAACTTCAGGATACTAGGAACATACTCTCACCTTGGTCATAAACCCTCAACTAATCCTACATCTGAGAAAAAAGAAAGAAAAAAAGAAGTGGTATACACACACACACACACACACACACACAATGGAGTATTACTGAGCCATTAAAAAACAAACAGAATGAAATCCTGCCATTAACAATGACATGGATAGAGCTAGAGAGTAATAAGCTAGCTGAAATAAGTCAGAGACAAACACATGATTTCACTCATGTGGTATTTAAGAAACAAAATAAAAGAGCAAATGGGAGGGAAGAAAGGGGGGGGGAAACAAACCAAGAAACAGTCTCTTAACTATAGAGAACAAACTGATGATTACCAGAGGGGAGGTGGGTGGGAGCATGTGTTAAACAGGTGATAAGGATTAAGGATGAACACCAGGTGTTGTATGAAGTGCTGAATCACTATTCTGTACACCTGAAACTAATACTGCATGTATTGTAACTGCAATTTAAATAAAACCTTAAAAAAAAAAAATCCAACTGAATAAAAAGAACAAACTACTCCTAAGAAGGCTACAGAAAATACATTTAGTGTGAAATTTCATATTTACTGATGACATCTGTTTTCTCATTATCATGCAATTTAGCATTTTCCTCTGATTATTTTATGTATGTTGGTCTTTCTGTCCCAATTAGACTAGGAGATCAGAGTCTAATTTGTTTGTTTTCCCATAAGCACTTGGTATGTTCTAGGTCAATGCTGCCAAAGGGTGGTTTGTTTTATGGGTGCAGATGGTTCAATTACTACTAGCAAAGCCTCTGTATGAAAATGGATGCAGATTCTATAATCTTTGAAATTTTACACACTGCTAGTCTGTCCAGCACACTTTTAAAAAAGTCAATACTGAAACTGACTTCCTGGGGACACAGGATAGATGTACTTTAGCCGCTTCTTTCCACAAAGTACTACTAAAAATCTCTGACATTATACACATGCAAACAAACATAAGAAAGCTCTAAAAGATGAAGGCAAGTAAACAGATCAGCTAGGGGCCTTGGGAGCCAAGGAACAACATAACATGGTGGTGAGTCTCTGGGTTTTCTTTTTTGTCTCATGTCCTACAGTTGCTGCTGAAGACGCTGAAAACACTAAGAGGCACATACAAATAAAACACCACCACCTGATTTCTCCAGCAAAAAAATGAGGAAAGACAAAAAGACACTTAGGAAGATAGAAAAGTTTAGACCATAATCGCTCCATTGCAGCTAAACACCACAGAAAAAACTATGGCTTCATTCCCACCCAAGGCTAACAAAAGCTGAGTGGGGAGCCTAGACTTCCATCCATGCTGGGCTACCACGAACCCACCTCCTCTGCCACCTGTGGTGTCGGTGAAAACCACATAGATATAACATCTATCTCATTTCCAGCAGGGACAAGGGGATGCCAGGGTGTCTAGGGAGGCTGATTAGGGTACCTGGATTTCTACTTCCACCTAGCAATAATGAAGCAGTGCCTTCTCTTCCTCTGCCAGAGTGGTTGGGAGAGAGAGCCAACTGAGATTGAGGGCTGAAATAAGATTCAGTCTCATAGCAGAACATGAAAATGTCCAGGTTTCAAATGAAAATCACGTGTTGCTGGGAAAAAAAAAACACAACTAAGAACCAGAAAATTTTCATACTTATTTTTTTAAAGGCAATCAATGGATTCTAACATTGAGATGACAAAATATTAAAATTATCTGACAAAGATTTTAAAGTAGTCATAGTAAAAATGCTTTAACTAGAAATCACGAAGTTACTTGAAAAAAATGAATAGAAAAACTCAGTGAAGAAATAAAAAGGCACAAAGAATAATCAAATGGCAAGTTTTAGAATTAAAACTACAATAGAAATAAAAAGGTAAGCGGATAAGCTAAAGCAGAGAATAAAAAGGATAGAGAAAAGAATCAGTGAACCTGAAACCAGGACAATATATTGAACAACAAAGAGAAAAAAGATAAAATGACGATAGTCCCAGGGATGTGTGAAAACTATAACAAAATATTAAACATTTATATCTTCAGGTTCCAGGAAGAAGACAAAATGGCTGAAAATTTTCCAAATTTGTCAAGAAACATAAACCTACCTACAGATTCAACAAACCGCAGTTAGGATAAGCCCAAAGAAATCCCTGCTGACAGAAAATCTGTCATGAGCAGATCTAAAAGAATGCTTAAAGTTCTCTAAAGAAAGAAAGAACAAATGACAGAAACTTGGAGCATTACAAATGAAGAAAGATAACAATATGGGCAAACATAACAGAATCTATTTTTTCCTCTTGAGCTTTCTAAATTATGTTTGATGGTTGAGTGAAAATATAACACTGTATGATGTGGTTCTAAATGTATGTAGAGGAAATATCTGTGAAAATTATAAATGAGAAGGGTAAAGGGACATAGAGGGAGGTAAGGTTTCTATAATACTTTACAAACTGACAAGAAAAATGACACCAGTAAACTATGATAAACTATGTATAATACAGTTAGTGTAATATTCAGAGCTACCATTAAAAACGGTATACAACAGCACAAAATGACACACTAAAATATATAAATAAATCAAAATGAAACAAAAAAATAGTCAAAGTACTCACAGGAAGATAGGAAAAACAAAAACAAAATACAGAACAAAATAAAATGGTACACTTAAAGTTCTAACATAACAAAAATTAAATGTAAATGATCTAAATACATCAATTAAAAGACAGTGACTGGCAGAAGAGATTAAAAAACATAACCCAACCATATGCTGTCTCCAAGAAACTCACTTTAAAATAGCAGGAATCAATTTAAATACAACATAGATAGGTTGGAAATAGAAGAATGGAATAAGATACATCATGCAAAGATTAATCAAAAGACAGAATTGGCTACATTAATATCAAAGAAAATTACCAGAGCTAGAGAAGGACATATACATATGTTTAAAAAAGCCAATCCGCCATGAAGATACAGCAATCCTCAATGCATATGCAACAAACAGAACTGCAAAATATGTGAAGCAAAAACTGACAGCACAATAAGATAAAATCAGCAAGGATACAGAAAATTTCACAAGAATATCAATATAAAAAATAAAAAGATAAAATTGATACTTCCAGAGCACTCCTCCTACCAACAAAATACACCTTCTTTTCAAGTGAAACACATACTTGGAAAGAGACCAAATGCTGGGCAATAAAAGAATGTAAATCATAAAATACATAGCCTCAAATCACGATGGAATAAAATTAGAAACCAATAATAATATGGTAACTGGAAAAATCTCCAAACACTTGGAAACAGAACATACTTCTAAACAATCCATATGATAATGTCTCAACTGAAATCAAAATACATGTTAAACTGAATGAAAACAATAGAACTTGAGACAGCTAAAACCCTGCTAAAAAGGAAACTTACAGCATAAACACACACAAGAGAAAACAGATTATCAAATCAATAATCTAAATTCACATCTGAACAACCTAAAAAAAGATAGCAAAGTAAAGCAAGCAGATGGGAGAAGATAGAAATGAAATGAAATTTGTAATAAAAAATTGAAAAAAATAGAAGTCAACAAAGAGCTAACTCTTTGGGGAAAAAATCACTAACACTGACAAACTTCTAACATCAAGACTGGGGGTGGGGGGGACAAATTCCCATCACAGAAATGAAATGGAGTATCACTGCAGCTTAGATAAAACAGAAAAAATCCTCCAAAACACAAACTGCCACAAGACACTTAATATGAAATAATCTGAACAATCCTATAAACTATTAAATTTCTAATTTAAAATCACCCCAAAAAAAGAAATGTCCCAGCCTAGATGGTTTCACTGAAGAAAAATTAACACCAATTCTATACAATCTCTTCCAAAACATAGAAGAGGATAGAGCACCTCCCAATTCATTTTTTGAAGTTAGTATTACATTGATACCAAAACCAAAGTACAAAAAAAAAAAAGAATACTACAGACCAATATCCCTCATGAATCTTTAACAAGGTATCTGAAAACAGAATTGAGCAATATATAAAAGCAATATATAAAATTATACACTACAACTAAAGGAGTCAAGGCTGGTTCTAGTTGAAATCAGTGACATTAATTATGTAAAATCACTACTGTTAACAGGTTAAAGAAAAAAATTACATAATCATATTGATCTCTCCAGAAAAAGCATTCAAATTCAAAAAGCCAACAGCCAGCTGTGCAGTGTTGGTGGTACAGTGGTGAGCCTAACAACTACTTTCCAAAAAGTCAAGAGCCGCTCACAAGGAAGAGAATGTTTAACCTGATATAGTATCTACAAAAAACCTACTGCTACCATTCTACTTAATGGTGAAAGACTGAATGGTTTTTCCTTAAGATGGGGACCAAGGCATAAATATCCACTCTCACCACTCTTACTCAACACAGTGATGCACGTTATAGCCACTGCAATATGGTAAGAAAAGGAGATAAAAGCCACAAATATCAGGTAAAGAAAAAAAAAGTCCCTATTTGAAGATATGACTGTCTGCAGAGAAAATCACAAGTAATTTACAAAAAAATCTCCTAGAATAAGTGAGTTCAGCAAGGTCGGAATATAAAATAAGCCTCCCCCCCCNCCCCAAAAAAACCCCAAAAACACAAAAAGCCCACAACTATTTCTAAATACTAGCACATGGACACCAAAGTTAAATATACAATGCCGTTTACGATCACTCAATAAAAAAATTAAATACTTAGGCATATCCTGCAAAACATGTAGAGGATGTGCTGAAAATTACACAGCACTGATGAAAGAAATCAAAGATCTAAATGAATGTTTGGAAGATTCAACACAGTAAAAATGTCAATCTCTCCAAATTGATACACAGTTCAACAGGATTTGTTTTGGTACCTACAGACAAAATATTCTAAAGCTTATGTGGAAAGGCAAAGGAACTACAATATTTAAAACAATTTTGAAAATGAAGAACAAAGTAGAAGGAATGACTCTTCCTGGTTTTAAAACTTACATAGCTAAATAATCAACTGTACTATTAACAAAGGGATAGACGTGCAGATCAATGAAACAGAGAATCCAGAAATAAACTGAGACACATACACTCAACTGATTTTTGAGAAAAGCAAAAACAGTTCCATGGAAGAAAGGCAGCTTTTTCAACAAACTGTCTAGAGCAAGATACCACACAAAGGCCAAAATCAAAAAACAAAAAAGCCCTCAACCTACATCTCTGCTTTATATAAAAATTACAGTGGATCATGGACTTCAATGTAGTAAGTAAAACTATAAAACCTTTATTGAAAGAAAAAACACAGGAGAAATCTTTCAGACCTAGAACCAGGCAAAGGGTTCTGACACTGGATACTAAAAGCATGATCCGTAAAAGGAGAAACTGATAAACTGGACTTTATCAAAATTAAATACTTTAGCTCTGCAAAAGATTAAGGAAATAAAAAGACAAACTAAAGGCTGAGAGAAAATATTTGCAAACTATGTATCTCCCAAAGACTTGCCAAATTAGTAGTGGTACGGTTTAAGGAGGGGGAGGGGTAGAAGGAAGTGGGTATGGCTATGAAATGACAAGAACAAAGGAATCCTATGGCAGTGGAAATATTCTCTGTCTTAAATTACAATATCATGGTTGTGATACTATACTATAGTTTTGCAAGGAGATTCCACTAGGGAAACTATGTAAAGGATACAAGGAATCTCTATATTATTTCTTACAACTGGATATGAATCTATAATTATCTCAAAATAAGAAGTTTAAGTAAAAGAAGTCAACATCCAAAAAGTTCAATCATGACCAGTTATGACATAGTAACTTATGTGGAATATCTGAGTTCCTAGGACATGAACTAATTTGAATATGCCCTAAAAGAAAAGAGTGACATTTCCAAAGCTACTGGTAAAAGTCAAATGACTACATCTTCAAGCAAAATAATCAACACAGCTCTCTAGTGAGGACTTGTCATTAAAATCCCAGAACGCGAGGCCTAATTCAGGTGGTATCTGTTGCCCTGGCAAAAGGCCTAAATTTTCTTAATCAACAGACAAAATTATTAACAAACCAATGAGTAATTAACGTGCACCTTCTACTTGGCAAAAAATGTTCTAGAAGCTTCCCTTCTATATTCTTCATCACTGACACTGAGGGTATACATGGTTCTAATGGAAGCGCCTTTAGCTACTGTGATAAATACAACTACCATAATTAGAGTATTTCTTAAGCTTTCCAAGTTCTAACTTAATGACTAAAAAATATTTATTTGGAATAAACCACTTACTTGTCAACTACCCCACAAGTTTCCAACTTCCTCAATAATTAGTCTAAGTTTAGAGCAGGAAGAAATGTTCAGATGAAGCCTATTCAAAAAGGCCTTCCAACCACAGTACATGCAATTTTGTTTCAAACTGCCTAATCTTTCTTTTAAATTTTCTGAAATTTACTACCACAATATGTTGTTTTCAAGCGTACAAATGATTCTTACAAATGATTTGTTCATGGCACGTTTCACTTCATCAGAACCATCTGAATAGATCTGCTGAAATAATTTGTTTAAAGCTGCATCTCCCTCCAACTTCTCATTTTTTTCTTCTTCTTTGATCTCACCAACCAATTTATCCCAATTTCTTGTATAATGAGATGATGATGGATACAAGTTCTTTGCATCTATGGAGTAAAAAAGATAGAAGTGATTAATCAACATGTAATGATTATGTCAAGAATATGTAAACTTCATGACCATGGTATAAAGAGCATCTTAACTTTATAGTTCACTGAATTTCCTAACCAATGTCTGGTTTTTTTGGTAAAGTTTATTAATTTTGAGAGAAGGAGAGAGAGAAACAGTGAGTGTTCTTATTTATTTATTTACTTACTTATTTATTTATTTACTTTGAGAGGGCTGGGGAGGAGCAGAGATAACAGGAGAGAAAGAATCCCAAGCAGGCTTCATACTGTCAGCACAGAGCTTGACGCGGGGCTCTATCTCATGAAACGTGAAATCATGACCTGAGCTGAAATCAAGAGTCAGACACTTAACTAAGCCACCCAGGCACCCCTATAATAAATCTGAGCCCCATGTTGGGATCTGCACACTGACCACACGGAGCCTGCTTGGGATTCTCTTTCTCTGTCCTTCACCTGCTCGTTTGTTCTCTCAAAACAAATAAATAAGCTTTAAATTAAAAAAATGTGGCTTAGTTTCTTAGGTACTCCTCTTTCAGAGTAAATATAAACTGAAAATATAATTATCCATACCATTACACAGTGAGTTAAGACTCCATCCTCTCCCCACATTAATATATTAGATTACTTCAACAGGAGATAATAAAGAATTCTTGAATGATGAAAAATACACTATGTGATAATTCAGAGCTCAATGTCCACTATTGCACACACAGAAACTAATAGTATCTGCAGAGCACACTGGAGTTAATGGCGGCTGCTTGCAGCCAGAGAGACTACTGGCTAGCCCAGGGGCTCAGGGCACTGCCAAGACTGCCTTAAAGACTAAGGCGCCTGGGTGGCTTAGTCGGTTNCACAAATAATTAAAAAGTAACTAATCTACTTAGTAGCTGTAAGCACAGTTCTGTTTAGTCTCCAATGGAAATATAATGCAGGCACAAATGTGAGCCACATATATAATTCAAAAATTTCTATCAGCCACATTACTAAAACGAATCAGGTGAAATGCAATTTAATAATATATTTAACCGAACATATCCCAAACTGTATCAACATCAACACAAAATCAATATATTAAAATATTTTATAATTTTTCTTCCATAAGGTCTTGAAAATCTGGTATTTTCCAGTACACTTCCAGCACAACTCNCTAAAAAAAAAAAAATACATATGGGGCGCCTGGGTGGCTCAGTCAGTTAGGTGTCCAACTTCGGCTCAGGGCATGATCTCATGGCTTGTGGGTTCGAGCCCCGCGTTGGAACCTGTGCTGACAGCTCAGAGCCTGGAGCTCGTGTCTCCCTCTCTCTGCCCCTCCCCCCTCATGCTTTGTCTGTCTCTCTCTCTCAAGAATCAACACACATTAAAAAATACATATATATTTATTGTTATTTATACATATATTAGGACACACCAAATGTCCCTCTTCCACTACTGCCTCTTTATATCCTGTTCTCAAAACAGTTCAAAAATAAGAAACCACTAACTGTTCATTTTGTTGTTCCATCCTTTCCCTTCACCTGTAAGCCAACTTTCTCCTTGCCTATCTCCCAGCAAAACTAAACCAACCCGTAACACCTCACACAGTTTTATTTAGGGCAAGCATATGGTCTTCCTATCTACTCTTCTACTACCAGTAATCCCCTCTCGATCTATGTACATTTTCACTAGTAGCCAAAGAAAACAAAAAAATGCATGTTATGGTAAATTAAGAGTCTAAAAAAAAAAAATGGGTTTAATTAATCCTAATGCTGACTCCCCAGAAGAATGGGAACATAGGTTCTAACTTCCACTTTACAGATAGGAAAACGGGCCCAGGCAGGTTAAGCAACTTGCCCTTATCTGTAGTCTCCAGCTTGCAGGACACAAGAGTCTGACAAGCATATTAATTCCTTACAAAAATAAAATAGGACAGGAGGAATAACATCTGAAATATCCAAGGCACTGGGTTTAGAAAAACTCTGCAACTATAACACCAAAAATTCTTTAGATTTAATCTCGGAAAAATTTTAACAACTCTAGATGAAAGATAAACTGAGGAATGGTAACCTTACTGTCTTGTTCATTAGAATATCAAATAATTGCAAAGATACTCATGTCAGCAGAGATTTTTCCACTGTTAGAAGATGCAGCAACAACCAGTACCACATACAGAGTTTATGTGGGACCCAGACCCAGACCCTGAAGACCAGGATTTAGTCCTCGACAATAAAACTGCCAGGTGATCTGAAGCAAGCTGCTTACTTTCTGAGCCTGTAAAACAGGGTTGCCTTCTTCAGAGGGCTGTTGTTAGAATTCAGTGGTATACTACATTTAAAGTGTTTCTTTAAAAAAATATTTGAACTATCTATAAACCTCAGCCCCCAAATCTTGGAAAAGTCAGCCCGAAAAGAACCACATGACATCTTTCCTATGTCTTTCAACTTTTTCACACTTTCAAGTGTGAAAGCAAAAGCTTAAGAGCTTAAATACCAACTTCAAATACTTCAATACTTAAAAAATTATTACTGTTAGTGTCAATTTCCTCGTTTTACTAATTACTCCATAGACCAGTTATGATGCTATTATGCAAGGAAGCTGGGTGAAGGGTACCTGAAAACTCTTATTATTTCTGCAAATTTGAAGGGATTCTAAAATTATTTCAAAATAAAATAAAATAAATTTACTGGCTCAGTGTTTTCTAAAAGGTGCCACAAGGAAATGTGTTTTGTTAAAGAAGAAAGCAGTGAAAAATCTACAAGTGGATGAAACAAAATGTTAACTCATTTTAGTCATCAAATCGGAACACTAACTCTAATCAAAGAGAAATTTCTCTCATTTAATGAAGCCAATGCTATAAAATACACTCTTAGATTGTAGTTCTAGGAGCGTCTAGCAGGTTAAGTATTCCATTAGAAAAATACCTGTCTAGGGGCGCCTGGGTGGCTTAGTCAGTTAAGCATCCAACTTTCGCTTAGGTCATGATCTCGCGGTTCATGGGTTCGAGCCCCGCGTTGGGCTGTGTGCTGACTGCCAGCTCAGAGCCTGGAGCCTGTTTCAGTCTGTGACTCCCTCTCTCTCTGACCCTCCCCTGCTCATGCTGTCTCTCTCTGTCTCTCCTAGAAATAAATAAAACATTTAAAAAAAAAAAAAAGAAAAGAAAAATACCGGTCTACTGCATATACTTAAAACTGACCCAACATAAAGTAGTCTGTCCCTTAAAGGGTTAAAAACAATCAACCCTAGTTTTATACTCTTCTCCTGGGCTCTTCTGTCTTCATGACCTGTTTATGAGCACTTGTACTAAAGGAGCAATATAGTGAAATGGGTTAGATACTTTACTCTGTTAAGCCCTGAAATTCCAGGAAATCAGAGTTGACAATATATTCTATATTCTTCTCTAAGAACGAGAAAGAAATAAAAGGGAAAGGGAAGAGGAGCAACTATTTCAGCAGAATAAACCACTAATTCACTTGCAACCCAAAAAGCAGCAATAGGAAACGGCAACACACAAAAACAACCCCCAACTGACGTCCTATCCAGACTTGGCAAACAATAAATCCCAACTCCCTCAGGGTTTTTGCCCCCATTCATTTGTACTGAGTTTAAGAAGTTAGAACCTTCACATGAAAAGCTACTTTATATTCATTACAGAGCAATCTTATTACACTCAATGTTTATCTTGGGAACATAAATAATGCAGGCAGAAAGAAAGTCCATTACTATTTAACTTCAACCATATAACACATTATGAATTTAAAGCTCATCAAAGCCAGAAAACAAACCTGCTACAAACTGTTTCGGCGTAGGCACATCTCCTTGCCCTTCTAGCTTTTCCCATCTCACAGCCTCTGTCTTTTTCATTTTAATTTCAATCTGGAAGAAAACACCAAACAAAATTTATTATTCAATGTAAAATATACAGAACNTATTTCTGAGAGAGAAAGAGACAGCGTGAGCAAGGGAGGGTCAGAGAGGGGGAGATAACAGAATCTGAAATAAGCTCCAGGCTCTGAGCTAGCTGTCAGCACGGAGCCCGACATGGGGCTCAAACCCATGAACTGTGAGATCATGACCTGAGCCAAAGTCGGGCGCTTAGCCGACTGAGCCATCCAGGCACCCCTAAAAAAAATTTTTTTTAATATGGTTAAATTTGAAGAACTTGGAAACATTTTATTTCTACCCAAAAGCCACCCTTGAATAACAACATTCATACATACTATAAGCTATAATTAGGAAGAGTCTTGGAGCTCCTGGCTGGCTCGATTGGTAAAGCATCTGACTTCAGCTCAGGTCATGATCTTATCATTTGTAAGTTCAAGCACAGGGCTTCACAGTGGAGGTGCAGAGCCTGCATGGGATTCTCACTCCCTCTTCTCTCTCTGCCCTCCCAGATTCATGTTTTCTCTCTCTCAAAAATAAATACATAAACTTAAAAAAAAAAAAAAAGTCTTGAAATCCATACAGTTTTTTCTTCCAATGCAGTGTTCTCAACCAGGGGTGATTTTGCCTCCCGGGGGAATCTGCGGTAGCGGTTAGGGATGCATAAAGGGCAACCTTCCCAAAACAAAGAATTATACAGCTTGAATGTGAATAGCACTCCCCTTTGAGAAACCCTGTTCTAAACAAATTACTAATTTGCATGCACCTTAATCTGTTTGAGAGTGGAGAACCCTATCATTATATAAAAATAATACAACTGGAGCACCTGGGTGGTTGAGTCGGTTGAGCCTTTTGACTCTTGATTTCAGCTTGCATTGTGATCTCATGGTCTGTGGGATCAAGCCCCACGTCAAGCTCTGCACTAATGGCATGGAACCTGCTGGGGATTCTCTCTCCTCTCTGTCTGTCCCCTGCTCACATGTATGCACACACTCTCTCAAAATAAATAAACATTAACAAAATACAACCAATGCTAACATTTTTAATAATCATTCACTATTAAATACGTAATACGAGCAAGTTGTAATCTTCAGGGATGTGGTGGATTTTTTAAAAAAATCCATGTTCCTGACCATGTTTAAAACATCCATGTTTAAAAACATGTTCCTGACCATCTCTAAATCTGTGATATGAGATACTAAAATAAAATTGATAAAAAAGAAAATAGATGTTCTAATAGCTCAGCAGAGATCACATCTTGGGTGTTAAAAGAAAAAGTTTTAGCACACCTTGCAGAGCTTTGAGGGATAGAAGCATTTACAATGGTGGACGGAGGAAGTCTCTAGAGGCAAAAGGAACAGCTTAAAACTGAGGCCCTGAGGTTTGAAAGGACACAAAACATCAGGGTGTATCAAGACCAATTTGCCACAAGTCCAGGATTTATGTTAGAACAGAAAAAAATACAGATGGAAAACATGTAAACTATGAAAAGCTTATGAATGCTAAACTAGCTTCACGTACTAAAATGAAATTCATCTTATCTAATCAAGGTTGATCCCCTAGGATCTACTCTTAACCCTAACATACACTCACATAGCACTTTTATCTTGTATACCTTATTCAAAAAATGCTCTCCCATTTTTAGCCTAAGCAAAATCAGGATTTATAGTACTCATAAACATAATTATTATGCAAACAGTTTAAGAATCAAAGGAAATTTTAATTTTTTCTAAGAAAAGAATTATTACTTTCGTAAACAGGGAAAATTTTTTTTTAATTTAACAGAAAGAAAAGCCTATTCATACTGGTTCTTTAACTCCTTTAGATCACTCATTTAAAATAGCAATAACTGGTAATCTTTCTACCATCTGCACTTAGTGATAGAATCCTTAAAACCTGCATTTTATAATAGCTTAAAACACTGAGAAATATGCCAATATTTTTACCCAGACATGAAGTGATATATGGAAGGGTGTGATCTCTGAAGATTTGCATTTTCTTTAGGGCAGAAATGTAAACAAAAACTTTTTATGAGAAAAACATGGAATGTCACTGGGAAAGTGACCAAAAGTGTAGTATTTATTTAAAAATTTAAGTTTATTTGTTAGAGAGAGAGACAGAGAGAGAGAGAAGGAAAGCATGAGTGGGGCAGGGACAGAGAACAGGAGTGAGAACACGGTGCAGAGCCTGACATGTGGCTTGAACCCATGAACTGTGAGATCATGACCTCAAAAATCAAAGAGCCAAAATCAAGAGTTGGGACACCCAACTGACTAAGCCACCCAGGCACCCCAAAATTATAGTATTTTAAACTTGAATCCTATATAAATAAAAACAATTTTATAAGAATCTCTAAAATTCTCTAAAATGATGACTAATATTTATAAAGTAAAATGCTATCAATATTTTCTCACACACAGAGTTAAGTGACAATAATATTAGTGACAGTAGCTTAAAAGTTATCACTGCTGGAATATTTATCAAAAAGGGGCAATGACACAGCAATAGTTACTGAAGAGATATTATCTTAAATTTAAAAAGTCATCTTGCTCCTTTAATTTTCAACTCATCTGGAAGTGAAGACCTGACAAACAGTGTATCCATCAACACTACTATCCTTAACCAACCTCTGCCACTTAACTGACCTCCTGCACTCACCCAGGCTCTCTAAAAAGTTCCTTGTTCCACCTGAAGAGCAGCACACACTAGCACTCACATCTACTGAAAACAACTAGAACCTGAATAATTGTGGAGTATGAACAAAGAGGCCTTTATAAGGTCAAAATCAAAGCTCTTAGTAACAACCTGTATCATGTGAGACATGCTGACCTGAACTTGAAATTGTATTTAATCCATTCACCAAAAGAGCTGCACATAATAAACCACTTAAAGCAGCTTTTTAAAAAGACAAAAGTGGGGAGGAATACTAATTTTCCATGAATTCCTTTTTACATCTATTTCACTTTCAATGTTTATATATGCTTTTAAATTTGAAGTGTTAAATCTTAATGATTCTGGCAGATACCTCCAGAGTTACCACGAGCACAATTTCAGGTACTTTTACTGTGACTATTAATAAGGTATTCTATTTTCACTGAAGTCAAAAATAATTTAAAAGTTAACTTAAAACTTTGGTAGTGTGCTTGAATGTTGCTCTCATATGCACAGGGAAGGCTTTCAAGAATGTCCCAAAGCAGTATTTACAGATTACTAATAAGAATCCCTGCTGTTCCAAACTCTCAGTTTTCAAGATTTTTCATCCACCTCTAGTCTTTCTCTGCACACAGTTTAATTTTTTCTAATGAAAGACCTTCAGATTTAAAGGGAAGCCATTACTCCCAAAAGAGTCATGGCATCAAGATACCACCTTAAGAGGAGGTTAAGTTCCCACTTCCTGCTCCAGAGGGACAGGGAAGGCCTGTTTCTCAGAGACTAAGAGCTGTGGCAGTTTACCACTAAAATTTTTTTTTCTGGCAGTTTTGACAACCACCTGTTTCAAGGCTGTAGTCATTAAATAATAGTTCCCAACCTTCAGAATGTAATTCTTCTCAACATTCTCTTACTCAGCTCTTTGTACATTTAATTGCCGTACCTAACCCCTTCATCGAATAATAAACTCAAGTCTTCCTGGAGTCATACTGCACATCCATGCGGCATCTTTATTTTAACACTCAAATCATTTTTTTTAAAGTTTATTATTTCAGAGAGAGAGGGAGAGGAAGGGAGGGAGGGGAGGGGGAGAGGGAAAGGGAGACACAGAATCTGAAGCAGGCTCTAGGCTCTGAGCTGTCAGCACAGAGCCTGGTGCGGGGCTCAAACCCACAAACTGCAAGACTGTGACTTGAGCTGAAGTCACATGCTTATTAACTGACTGAGCCACCTAGGTGCCCCTACACTCAAATCATTTTATAATCATTTTTTAAATGCAAAAAACAGTGATTAATGACAAGAAATTAAAAAATCTTCTCCAAAGTTCAATTTTTTAAAATGTTTTCATTTTTGAGGGCGTGCGTACGAGTGCGAGTTGGGGAGAGGCAGAGAAAGTGGGGGACAGACTCCAAAGCAGGCCCCATGCTGACAGCAGAGAACCAGATGCTATGTGGAGACATGACATGGGGCTTGAGCGTGAGATGATACCTGAGCCAAAGTCGGATGCTTAACCTACTGAGCCACCCAGGGACCCCTCTTCCCCAAAGTTCTAACTGCACAATTCAAATATTTACTTTGTGTCTACTCTGGGCCAGACACTGTATTAATATATAAGGTCACAGTCTCTATTCTTGTTCAAAAAATTAATCTCAAGAAATATTCCCATAAACAAAAAATTCTAGTAGGTATCACCTCTAGTGAAAGATCTAAATATAGAGAAATATTCTGGTTTCCTGGAAATAAGTATGCCAAAATGTCATCAACAGTGAGACTGATTACTTTCTCAGCTCCTTTACATTTTTCCAAATTTTCTATGATACATATTTATTGCTTTTACAATCTGAATAATAATCTAAATAATCAGGATAAAATAATAATAGCAGTAACATTTCTTGAGCACTATTACATACCGTGTGTGCTTCATATATATCATCTCACTTAAAAGAACAACCCTATAGGTGCACCTGGGTGCCTCAGTTGGTTAAGGCATGACCTGTCCGACTTCGGCCCAGGTCATGATCTCACAGTTAGTGAGTTCAAGCCCCGTGTCGGGCTCTGTGCTGACAGCTCAGAGCCTGGAGCCTGCTTCAGATTCTATGTCTTCTTCTGTCTCTGCCCCTACCAAGCTCACTCTCTGTCTCTCTCTGGCAAAAAAAATTAAAAATTAAAAAAATATATTTAAAAAAAGAACCCTATAAAAGGGGATTATCATCCATATTTTAGAGATGAGGCAACCAAGATAGACAACTTGCTGGAAGTGTCGTCTACTGCTAGAAGTTTTACTTATTTCCTCACAAATAAGCAGAAGTTGAAAATAAGACAAAAACTATCAGTTGTGTAATTTTAGAGAAGAGTCATAAATAGATACTCCTTGCTGGAAATATGACTTAATTTCACTGAGCCTCAGCTTCCCCTGTAAAAAGGGATTAACAGGGTCTCCCTCATTTAGGGTTCTTATGGGGATTGAATGAGCCCATATATGAAAAGAATAGAGCACTGTGTCTGGCAAATAACTGAATGCTCTTATCATTATCTTTATCTTCATTATAATTAGCTAAAAAATCTGTGCAAAGTGTTTAACATCTCTGAATTCAGTTTACACCTGTAAATAGGTGATAAAAATACCTACATCATGCAGTAACTGTGAGGGTTCCAAGCGTGGATAATACACAGCATTCAAAATACTTACCTACAATAATTCTACACCAGTTAACCAGTATGGAACTGACTAAATAAGTTACAATAGATGCATGCAGTCAAATACTTTTCTGTTGAATGTTTAAGGGCATGAAACAAATATCAATGATACATGGCTAAATTGGAAAAGGCAGCTACAGACAGTATTTACAGTAAAATTCTTTTCTTTTAAAAATATATTAATATGCCTTAGTAGAAGAGGTGGCAAGAATATACTTCAAAAACAACAATTTGGGCATTATCAGCAACTAATTACTTATTTAAAAACATAATTACCACCACCACTGTATCAAAACGACATAAAACAACAATTCAAAAATCCCACCATCTGTGTTTTTAAAAAAGCACTAGTATCCTGCCCACACATCCCCAACTCCATCACATCATCATTAGGATTCTTCTATGAATAATAAGACAAGGAATTCACTCTGAAACTTCTCAAATTTTAGTGAGTTAAGGGAGCTATGGTTTGTCTCCCAATAAAGACACACGTTTTTGCCTCCCACAATTTCAGTTAAAAGCCTTCACGTCTTATGGATACAATACAAAAAATTGCTTTGACTAACAATAGGAATAGAACATTTTTTTAAAGATTTTATTTTTAAGTAATCTCTACACCCAACACAGAACTGAACCCCTAGCCCCAAGATCAAAAGTTTCACACTCCACCCGACTGCGCCATCCAGTACCCCAAAGAACATTTCTACAAAGGCAGATTCACTCCAAAGGATTTTGAAAACTCATTTTTTTTTTTTTACAAGGAGTGAATATTAACCTTTAAAATGAATATTTCACAGCACAGCTGTCACGGAAGTTATAATCCTGTGATTGCAAGCACAGAATATTGTCATGAAATTAATAAGTCAGAACAAAAGACAGACTACAGTTTCTTAATAAAGAAAATGAATTAATAGGCAGATATGAAAGCTTGGATTCAATAAAAAGTAGAAATAACTGTCAGAGATACTGGAAAAAAATGAATTCTCACTTGGAAAAATCTAGATATGACACTGTAAAATATTTAGTTAAGAAATGCTACTTCGTTAATTTAAAATAATGCTCTCTTATTTTCATTGCAAATTAGATTTCACTTGAATTAATAACACTTAACCAACAATTATACAAGAACATGCAACATTTATTTACCCTTGAAGGTGGAAAAGAAAAAACCAAATGCTCAAAGCAATCACCCCTTTAAAGCATAGATTTTACAGAATCTCTAATTTTAAGCAGAAGCATCCTTTTCTCAACTCACACTAAATGATTCAAGACACCTGAATTCATATGAAAACCATGTGACTTCATTATTGTCTTAGTGTCTCCACTAAATAAACCCTAATAACCCACAGAAATATTTGATTTTCAGTATTTTAAGTCTCCCTCTGCTGTATGAAAAAAGATTCTAAATTTTCATTTCCCTTAAGATATAATTAAGTACAATTATTTCAATTTGTTTCCCATAATTTATAGCTTAAGAGCTGGTGGGCTAACAAAACTAATACATATTACTTTGGGCTAGGAAAAGAAAAATCACCTTCCATTCCATTCCATTAAGGAATGCTAATTCTTTAATCCAGAATTTAGAAAAACCTAAGCAAAGAAGCAATAGCTTTCCAGAAATAAAAGTATTTCTCCTGGGCCAAGATGAATAATTTAGTAACTATGTAAACTTGGGGAAAGCATTTAAAGTTCATGAATCTCAGTTCCTTTTCATCTATAAAACTAAGAATAAAAATACTCTAACTGAACTTCAAAGGGTTAACATCAGAATCCACTTTAAATTTACTCACTGAGGGGCACCTGGATAGCTCTCAGTTGGTTAAGCATCTGACTCTTAGTTTTGGCTCAGGTCATAACCTCATGGTTCATGAGTTCAAGCCCCATGTCGGGCTCCCTACTGCTGGTGCAGACCCTGCTTAGGATTCTCTCTCTTTCCCTTTCTGTCCTGTCCCCTCCTCCTTCTTTCTACCCCATCAACCCTCCCCCCCTTAAAATAAATAAACTTAAAAAAAAATGAATACATTTATTCACTGAACAATTACTGAGCAGCCCTATGTACAGCACACGGAGGTAGGGATGCCAAATTTAGCAAATGGAATATACATACTAAAAAATTAATTCAGTTTGTAAAATTAACTGGGTATCCTGTACTTTATGTACCAATCTTACTTGGAGCATATACAAAGACACAGATGTGACATGCTTCTTATCCTCACAGACTAAATGAAAGGAAAATAAAACCTATACATAAACTGCTACACACAAAAAAAAGGTATGTAGCATTTAAAGAAACAGGAATGGCACAAAAAAGGAAACTGGGAACACAGTACAAGCATTGCAAAATGGTCAGAATCAGGAAGTACTCAAGACTCAAAGGAAAATAAAGAATGAGAGAGGACAGTGCTTTAACATCCTCCATTCCAGCCACACAAACTTACCTATTTATTACCACAAATCCTATTCTTCCATGAGTTACATGAGGCAACCCACGAACACAAGTTTTTAAGTCATTTACACCATCTATTTACACAAGTCAGCTTCCATTTAAACTACTTCAAAAGAATGTGCATTAGGGGCACCTGGGTGGCTCAGTCGGTTAAGCATCCAACTTTGGCTCAGGGCGTGATCTCATGGTTCGTGGGTTTGAGCCCTGTGTCAGGCTCTGTGCTGACAGCTGGCTCAGAGCCTGGAGCCTGTTTCAGATTCTGTATCTCTCTCACTCTCTGACCCTCCCCTGCTCACGCTGTGTCTCTCTCTCTCTCAAAAATAAATAAAACATTAAAAAAAAAAAAGAATATGCATTAACAACCTGCTGATAAAACTACCATATGTAGGAAAATGCCTAACTCATAATTTTCTGAACTGTCTTCCTCCCAAATCTAGCTAGTTTTGTGGTTGATTACTTACCCATCTTCTTTTAAACAAATTCTACACTATGTGGATAGGGTCAGTAAGACTAAGATTTCATTCCTTTTCCCCCATTTTCTATCATCCAAACAACTTTCTTCTCACCCCCTCATAATTTAACAGCTCTGTACTTTGTAATCTTTAAATAAATTAGTGGACATATCACTTCTACCTAGATGGAGAAAACGACTTCTTTACTTCGCACTTCTGCTCAAATGCTCTGCAGATACTCTCTTCTTTCTGCATATTCTGCGATACTAGCCGACCTGACTCTATTCTAGGATATGAAAATTCACCTGGCCCTAGAACTTAAACTCAGTAATTAATAACATAGTTATTAATTAAACAGACCATGTTCATAAAGAAGGTGTAGCAAAAAAGTCTACTTATATCATTTGTTGTCATTAACTCATTGCATACCTTCATACAATTTTATAGATGAAAAACTTTCAGAGCTCATTTAGCCCCTATCTCATTTTTAAAGACAGTGAAAATTTACTCTTTCAATAATTCTGTAACAATCTAAATTCACAGAGCAAGCAAAGAACCAGAGTCAGATTTTTTGATTTTTCAGTTCAGTACCTATCCTGCTAAACTGTACTACCTACATCTTTTGATTTATATTTACAAGTCTATGAATTTTAATTCTATTGCATATTTTACTTCTTTTGGAAAATATAAAAAAAATCTAAAAATTATATAATTACTCAAACTGCGGTTTTAAATTACTCAAGTATTCCCTCATAACAAAGTATTCTAAAATTCAGGTTAATTAAAAAATAGAAAAAAAAAAACCAAGCAGACTCACCGTCACAGTAGTGAAGTATTTCTAATGCATAAGGCAAGGTGAAAAAGTACTTGTACATCAAAACAGACAAGTTCAAGAGAAGAGATGCTCACTGTTTGTATCAAATCTTAAAGAGAGGCTGATAATTGTACCTTTTTAAAAAACCTCTTTAAGAACTATTATACCAATCCTGATAAATATATAAACACTACTGAGGTTAAATTGATTTTTACATTCCACTGTCCTAGAATTTTAGGAGGGGAAAATTTTTACTCAAAATTTATTGTTTTTACCTGTCCTTTTTAATTTGAAGATATGTGCCTGAAAGGATCTATAAACTCACAATCACATGGGTGGTTAAGCTGACCAATACTTCTAGATTTTGAAAACATTACCACTGACAACTCTTATTTTTAAGTAATCTCTACACCAGATGTGGGGCTTGCACTCACAACCCCAAGATCAAGAGTTACATGTTCCTCTGACAGCCAGCCGGGTGTCCTCACTACTAACAACTCTTTTATAATTGTCTTACCTTTGTTGAAAGTACTTTAAATGTGCTCTGTTGTGGTATTATAGGATGAAGAAGTCTCAGTTTCAAATTATAATCCTCTCCAGAAGGAAGCTTCACCGAAGCAGACAACTAATGAATACAAAATTAGCAGTACATTATAAAATTTATATAATGAAGGACGAAACACTTAACTGGGTATTAATTACAGAATTTCAATACTGCTGCAGACTGTAATTTCAATACTGCTGCGGACTGTTTTAAATACTTTATATCGAGTATCATATTTAAGAAACTCAAAATAATCTTTTTTTTCTATCTGGTACCCTTTATATGGATTCTCATATACATAGTTAAATAGCAGAAAATATTATGTTTCAAACACATATTTAACATTTAAATCTCCAGAAAACTCAAGATATAGGAACTATAGTATGTAACAAAAGAAAAGTATTCATATGCAAAACATCTACTTCTACCACTAACGTAAATACCATTAAAATTTTCTACTAAATGCTAGCAAACCAAATTATTAGAGGCCATATTAATGTAATGTAGTTAGCAAATTCTAAGACCTATAAATCACACAAATAAGCAGATCTTTTTCACAAAAGTATATCACACAAATGTAATCAAATCACATCTTACTAATGTCTTTTATTATTTGTCAATCAAGTTTGCTGTGAATTAAAAATCTAAAAAAAATTATGTACATCTAGCTATACCCTACAGTATAAACACTTTTGTCTCAAAATTTAAAATGACTCAAACGGAGAAGGAATGCTTTATATTTTCATCAGCATTTTCCACATCTCAGGAAGAAATGACATATCTGATAAACTGCTATAGGTTATTCCGCAATATATTATTTTGCAAATGAAAGTATTTAATCTCAAAACAAAAAATAGTTCAAAGACTATAATAACCTCTTTTTCTGAAAATTCCACACTTATATTATTCTTCTGAACATTCTTGATCATAAGTGTAATGATTACTTGAGATTCTGTTTGATACCAGTCATACCTATTAAAAAAGGAAAAAAAACTCAGAACATCTAATTTTCTCAAAGTTGTTGCTTCTTCATGTTTTGTCAAGACAAAAACTACAATCTGATAAACAACAAGAGCTCCACCTTGAGGAACAAAATAGTAAAGCAGCTGGTGATTCACAAACAATTTTATATAACTGATTTCCTTTGATGTGTACTAACGAAGAGAACAGTGAGGTATGATGCCTCAACCTTTCCAGGAAACTTAAATACTTACACGATTTTCAGGGTTCTGACTTATATCTCTAAACTGATGTGCTTAAGCTAATGTTGAAGAGGAAACGGATTCTAAATAAACCATAATTATATACCATCAATAGTTTTACACTTCCATTTCAATCTAATACAAAGAAAATGCACTTCTATCCATATTTTACAGATGAAAAAATAGAAGCCCAGAAGGGTGAGCAATCAGCCAGTCAGCGGTAGGTTTACAATGGACCCACGTCAACTTGACTCCACTCCAAAATCTCTTAACTGAAGCTGGGGGCAATAGCCCTGAACACAATAAGCAGAAGCAAATAGCTAAAATTAAAATAACTTAAAAGTTTAACCCATCCTGCCAAGCACAACATTAAACACAGTATCTTCCTTCAGTCTCAAGGTATATGGGAAAACTAGTGTGCCTAGAGATTCTAAATATGTGTATCTTTCCCACAGAAGGCTCTAAAACTGCAGGAACCCTCACTTTCAAATTAGATTAGATTATAAACTCCATGAGGGCAGAGCTATTTTATCTATTCTGCCACTGTTATATTCCTAAGACTGAGCACAGTGCCTGGTAATTATGAAATCAGTGTTAGATTATTTTACACTCTAACATCATGATTATTATTTGAGGTTTGTGTTATACCCCAAGCTAGTCAAAGTTTCCTATCTATGGTACTTGAAGAGTCATCCTAAATCTCACCAGAAAGAACATGAATAAATTGTTTTAACATCTTCAAGCCGTTCTAGGTAATTAAAATGCACCCTGACTAAAGAAATGAACTTTAAGAGTCTCCGTTTCCCTCCGAAATTCAGTAAGGATGCAAGCTCCAGCTCAATGCCTTGTATTTCTCTCTGTTATAGTCCTAAGAATACAAGTTGTACACATGGCTAATGAATAATTAAAAATAAACTCAAATACTTGCTAGATGCTTAATTCATTATTATAACTGCTGCCCTGAGCAACAGTCACTTTCAACTCATGCAGAATTACTCTATGAAAACTTTACTCTAAAATATTAAAGGATGTAGTTACAACTCTGTGAAACCTACTAACTTCTTTACCCGTGTAACAACTGAAGAGGTTCTCGTCATCTTGTCAAGGTGACATAATATGGAGCCAGAAAAAGCGAGTTTAAAGTGGAAAAGTGACTTGAATTTACTCTTAATTATAAATAATAACAGTAATCAGCAGACAGCTTTAGAATTTGTTCTCCCAGGCTAACCACAATTTCTAAAAAAACTAAAAAACACTTAAAATCACAAAGTAAGGACTTTCTCTTTAGACAACAGGATTTTTCTCTTTAGACATATTTATCATGCATTGTTTTATGAAAAAGAAACGCTTACTTGATTTTTGACTGATGAGTCCTCTGGGATGCAGACTGATTTTGGATAGTTGAAAGAGAAAAATTTTACATATTACTTTAGCAACTGTATGTTAAAATACACAATTAATTTACCCAGCGCTATGGTTACTTTGACATGGAATAACTACATGAAAATGTCAAGACAAAGCATAACTGGTAAATAATATAAATTTATACACAAAAAAAGAAAATATTGAGTATTTTTATAATTTTAATATTTTTCTTCTAAAATAAAAAGCATAAAAGCCCAAAATATTTTCTAACGGTATGATTAGAAAAGGTTACATCTAAGATGTTCACTTCCAAGGTTACCTCTCTAAAATGATAATAACAGTGACACATAAAAACACTTTTCAGAAATAGTATAACTTGGGTCGCCTGGGTGGCTCAGTCAGTTAGGCACTTGACTTCAGCCCAGGTCATTATCTCAGGGTTTGGGAGTTTGAGCCCCACATAGGGCTCTGTACTGATGGTACAGAGCTTGCTTGGGATTCTCTGTCTCCCTCTCTCTCTCTCTGCCCCTCCCCAACTTGTGCATGCACTTCTCTCTCTCTCAAAATAAATAAATAAACTTAAAAAAAAAAAAAAAAGAAATCGTATAAAGTTCGAGCTTAACAATGGCATCAAACACTGCTCTGGAATATATGAAGGAACATTTTCATGGTACCTTCCAGTTAACAGCTTACTCCATTTACGGTCTCTCAGTAACAAACATTCTAAATTGCCCATCAAAAAACAAAGTGACTCTTGACCAATCCATACTTTCCTAAACTGCATGTGTACCAGTTAAGACTACGTAAATCTGAAAAACTTGCCCTGGGTCATAAGTGACCTCTAAGTTGTCCCTAGATTCTAAGGGAAGTGATGGGGTTTAGAGAAAAAAAAATAAAGCCCCCTACAGATGTGAGTTTAACCCAGAATTACTCTCCAGTGTTAACTATTGAGAAATACCTGAATCCAGACAATATCAAATGGAGATAATGACTAGAACAGATTATTCCAGTTCAGCTTGGTATAAAGATAAAACTACACTGGTCTGAACTACAGCAGTGACAAAATGCACTGTGGCTATACAGCGATTTGTGTTACGTGACGAAGTACTATCCAAATGCTACTCTGTTGTTTTCAGGACTAGTTCCAATCCCCAAAATAGTAAGACCTAAATAAAAATACCAGCAGGTGAAGGAAGGCAACTTTTAAATACTTCCCTCATCCATCACACTCAGGAATATAGACAAGCCTTGGAGGTATAGGGATAATCAGACAGGGCTCACTTTTGGTGAAGTTCAAAACTCCAGTCACTACATATGCACATACCTGGCCTGAAGCTGACAACCTGCCTGAAGTAGATTAGCTCTAGCAGGCCCAGTTTACATATGAAGAAAGCCCAGAGAATAAAAGATTTTCTCAATGTCACAATGTAATTCTGGAAGAGAGAGATGTAAATTTTCGTTCAGACACAAAGAAAGAGACCCAAAAAGGTTAAGTAACTGCCCTTAGAGTTAAGACCACAACCACATTTCCTGAATCCTTGTCATTTTATTCAATGACTAAATTGTAGATGATCACTGCTAAAAACCATTAGCCATAATTAACTATGTGTGTTATATATAAATATAAGTGGTTTTAAAAAATCAAATAATTTTCAAAAAAAATCAAATAATTTTCAACTCCACCATAATTTTAATTTTTTTTTTTTTTTTAAGTTTATTTTTGAGAGAGGGACAGACTGCAAGCCAGGGGAGGCACAGAGAAAGAGGGAAACACACAATCCAAAGCAAGCTCCAGGCTCTGGGCTCTGTCAGTACAGAGCCCAACATGGAGCTCATCAAACTCACAAACTGTTAAATCATGACCTGAGCCGAAGTCGGACACTTAAATGACTAAGCCACTCAGGCATCCCTCAACTCCACCATAATTTTTAATAAATGCAAAGACTTAAAAATCTTCATGTCCAAACACCAAATATGAAACTAAATTACAGATACACATTTCCAAATTCTAGTTAACTTTTGTGTTCTTTTTTAAAAATACTTATTTTGTGAGAGAAAGCAAAGGAGCACGCACACATGAGGGACAGAGAGAGTATATCCCAAGCAGGTTCCGTGCTGTCAACACAGAGCTGGATGCTGGGCTCGAACTCACAAACTATGAGACCGAAACCAAGACTTGGATGCTCAACCAACTAAACCATCCAGATGCCTGTAACTTTTGTGTTCTTATCACACCACAATAAATTACCCCGCAAGTGCTCTAAGGCAGCAGCTGTTCAACTTAAATGTGAGGACTTTTCAGCCAGGAAAAGATAAAAAGTGACCATCTTGACCATACTAAAGCATACAAAATCAACTTGAATCACACATTAAATGAACCCAATAATTTTCATGACTATAAACCTCTATATTTATTTCACCAAGAATGGTATTATTCAGTTACTAAAGGAAAAAGTATTTACATCAAATTGCTTAAGATGTAACTAAAAGAAAGATCAGTCTGAGTCCGATCTCAAATATACATGGCAAAGTTATAATTAAGTAAAAATACAAAGAACAAAAACTTTGTACTTACCACCTCGGATTGTGATCCTATTAAAAACAAAAATATCTCCAGTTAACAGTATATTTATAGGTAAAGTTACACACGTGATTTCTGTGGCATAAACATTCTGACTGATTACATAAATCAATTTACCATACATTCCAAATAAAAGAAAATGGTTTAATTTTGCATTCTGGAGTCACTTTAGACTCGTTAGTAATTTCTTACAGGTAATACAACCATGTTACAAATCCATCTAAATCACCCTTTTAATATAACCAATACCTTGGAAATCTCTATCTAAGCTACCTAGTTAAATTTATGATGTATAAAATTATAAAGTTATAAATTTGTTTAAATCCAAAAATGTCAAACATTTACTTCTTTGTAAACTGAAAGACCATCAGAAACCTGCATACTTACCATCCTGAGCTTCTTGACATCTTTTAATCCAGACTGTGAAATCAGGATCTGCACCTAGAAAAAAAAAAAAAAAGAGTGTAACATCACCTCATCTGCGCCACTTAACACACATATTCATTCAACTAATACTTACTGAATACCTACTATGTTCCAAACAGCGCTTTAGGCACTTAAGCACTGGGGATTCAGCAGTAAATTAGACAGAAATATTTCTCCTAACACAGTTTATAGCAAGCATAATTACAGCTATAAATCTACTAACAGGTTTAACATTTAGACATTCATCCTGAAGAATTAAAAAACAAAACAAAACTGGTTTTAACCAATCAACCTCACTGGTTCCCAGACACAAAGAATCTGTTCTTTCCCTCACCCTTCTTGTTAAAAAAGCTTCCTCTTGCACAAAAAAATCAGCTCTGAATTAGAGTCCCTACACACCATCATTTAGTGTGGAGTGGAAACCTGGTAACAGGCAGCTGGACTGAGATCTAAAAGCCTCTCCGGACCAGGTTTGCTCTCCAATGCAGCTACCTGCCTATTCTGTCTACTATTCATACCCTCAATGGCTTTTCTTTTTACCATGCCATTCCTACCAACACCAAAAAACACCTTTGAGGCACCTGGGTGGCTCAGTTGATTAAGAGGCTGACTTCAGCTCAGGTCATGATCTCAATATTCATGGGTTCTAGCCCCATGTCAGGCTCTGTGCTGACAGCTCAGAGCCTGGGGCCTGCTTCAGATTCTGTGTGGTGTCTCTCTCTCTCTCTCTCTCTCTCTGCCCTTCCCCTGTTCATGCTCTCTTCCTCTCTCTCTCAAAAATAAGTAAACATAAAAAAAATTTTTTTTAAAACAACAAAAAAATACCAAAACATCTTGATACTTTGTGTAGTTGTCTTATCTCCAGATTCCATGGCAGCCAACAGACTACAGATGGTGAACTATACATTTAAAAGACAGTAATGTAGGATGCCTGGGTGGCTCACTCGGTTGAGCATCCAACTTCAGCTCAGGTCATGATCTCATATAGTTGATGAGTTCGAGCCCACATCGGGCTCTGTGCTGACAGCTCGGAGCCTGCAGCCTGCTTCAGATTCTGTGTCTCCCTTTCTCTCTGCCCCTGCCCTGCTCACACTCTGTCTCTGTCTCTCAAAAACAAATAAACATTAAAAACATTTTTTTAAATAAAAGCAATGTAAACATGTATGTAAGCAAATTATTAAAAGACTTAGAACGATGATAATATCTAAACAGTATAGGGTCTAATGAAATATGTTAAAAATTATTAAAAGTACTCTAAATAAAAGCTTACAAACCCAATCTAATTACAAGCAAGATTATTTTGAAAAATAAAAATTTCTTAAAATGGGACACCTAAGTGGCTCAGTTGGTTAAGGATCTGACTTTGGCTCAGGTCATGATCTCGTGGTTCATGGGTTCAAGCCCTGTGTTGGGCTCAGAGCCTGGAGCCTGCTTGGATTCTGTGTCTCCTTCTCTCTCTGCCCTTCCCCCACTTGTGCTCTGTCCCTCTTGCTCTCTCTCAAAAAGAAACATTAAAAAAACCTTTTTTAAAATTTCTTAAAAATGAAATTTCCAAATACATTAATTTATAAGTAAAATTCAACTACACAGGCCTTAACTAATACCTAGATACGTGTACACACATATTCATTCTAGTGGGGGAAACAATTACATCAAAATCTTTGATCTGAATAACCTATTATTCAAATTAATCAATAAATAAAACCGAGCTTTCTACAATACCAAAGGAAAAAAAAGGAATATTCTAAGTTCTAAATTTTCTACCTTGTCTGTTAAGGGAACCCTAACAATTTAACATACATTTTTCCCTATAATTAAATAAAAAGGCAAATTTGTTTTTTAAATTAAATATCCTCAACAGCAATTTTACCAAAAAACAGACAACTTCATTTGAGGCAGACTGAAGTAATTCTAAAATAAAAGTCAATAGCAATAAGGTATTAATAAAGAAAAACTTTAGGTGGGGAACTTTCTATTGCTCTAAAAAAGAAATAAGGAATAGGAATAGAAGTCTATAAGGTGGAACGACTCACATCTCTTCAGGGTTTTTATATATGTATCAATGTACAAGGTAACTGGATTCTAGAATCTGCTAGGAGTGCAGATACGCCAGCTTCTTAATGATTCACACACTACTGCTCTTTCCTGATTTGTAGGTTCCAACTGCAAAGTTCAGTGCGCTGTCCTCTCTCAAGTAGGTATACAGCAGAAAAGCAAATATTCAAAACAATACAATAAATTTTTAGAAATATAAAAACATAACCATGCAATATTCCTTTAGAGTAAGGATTTGCAACCTCAGCACTACTGATATTTTGGACAAGACACTTCTCTGTTGTGGGGAAAATCCTGTACAATGCAGAATGTTTAGCAGTATCCGTGGCCTCTACTCACTAGGTATCAATAGCACATCCGCCATTCATCAGTCATGATCATCAAAAATCTCCTCAGAGGGGTACCTGAGTGGCTCAGTTGGTTAAGCGGCCGACTTCAGCTCAGGTCATGGTCACACGTTTGTGGGTTCAAGCCCCATGTCGGGTTCTGTGCTGACAGCTGGCACAGAGCCTGGAGCTTGTTTCAGATTCTGTGTTTCCCTCTCTCTCTCTCTCAAAAATGAATAAATGTTAAAAATTTAAAAAAAAAACAAAAAACTCCTCAGACATTACCAAATGTCCCCATGGAGCAAAATCATCCCTAGCTAGGAACCACTGTCTTAGCGAACTATGAAAAAGACTCTATCATTAGAGGAAGATAAAATGACAGTGCACAGTAAGAATTCTGTAGTCTACAATTATCTATGAGATTACTTACAACTTTTGTCTTTCAGTATTTTGCCAACTTTTCTGGTTTTTTGGCTCTTACAATTTCTATACACATGCACAGACATCCATACTACTAATTTTCATATATCTCTCTGACTGACATTAAAAACTCACAATACTTTCAAAGCTCCAAGTTTCTTCCTATCACAATTTATCCAAACTGACACTTCACTTCTTAATAAAAATCTTTGCTGGAAAACTTCCTATCTCATCTAAAGAAATAATAACTTAAACTCAATACACTTCTGAAAAAAAAGCAAATGAAACTTTCACTTGTCTATTAGAAAAATTTAAAGCCAGACTAAGTAAAGGGAGCACACTGAGTGTTTATATACAGTTTTTAACTTCTAATGGTAAAGCTTATCTGTGATCTAAATGCTAAAGAAAGGACAATTTAATCGATTTTTAAGTAAGCTCAAATTTTGCAAAGAGGAAATGTTAGTAAGAAAAGAAAAAAGGACGTTGGGTTTCTACAATGAACTTGAGATGACACTAACAAAACTGAGCTATGGTATTTAAAACACAGAAATAGATTAGTTTATTAACACACAATTCCAATACTTACTATCTAATTTCTGTCCTCCTACAAAAGTTTCTAGAGCAGCAGCATAGTTCTTTTCATGGTATTCACAGATCCTGCATGAGCGTATTAAAAACAATCACCACACAGACACACGAGAATCATGAAAAAAGCTTTCTAATTAAATACCTTAGCATGCTCTACTGGTAAAAGAAATAATTTTAAGTATATATTAATAAACCAAGAAGTTTTCTAACATATTGTAACGTAAATTTTATTTCCCATTAAAACCCAATTCTGGAACTCGTTTCAGAAGGAATTTCTTGATTTTAATTATGTATACTTGCTTATTCCAAAATATAGTTACACACTATGAAACTAAAGAAGTTTCTTAAGAATAAAGTTACACTTATACAGAAAGAAGCTGGGATATAAAGTACACAGATACAGAGCTTTCACAGCATTAAATGTAGCTTTTCCAGCTTGGTTGAGAAATAGATATTCCTTAGTCTCTTAAATATAGTAAATTCCGAACACTGAGCAAAAAGGGATATGAAATCCATCAGTTTCATCTATACCTTGCAATTACTCCAATCATCACTACCTTAAAAAACACTAACTATATATCTCCTATCACATACTATAGTTATAGAAGTATAAAATTATATTTAAAGTTAAATCCCATCCTACCTATAAAATGTATTAATAAAATGGACAAATACAGAATTTACTATTTACATAAAACTTAAAATTAATTTACTCAACTAAAAACCTACTATCAATAGTCCATATTCAATAAGAAGAGTGGTTACTGCATACCCTTTTCTCAGCATAGCAATGGAATTATTTGGATTAAGTTCAAGAGATTTCTTCGTATCAGCAACAGCATCTATATACAAAAAAATGTGGTTTTTAGCCAGTTATTTGTGGATCCTAATAAGTTACATACAAAATTTGAATCAGCCTTAGATTTTTAAGTTTCCAGGTCTGAAGATGGACAAATGGTTTTAGGTTAGGAAAAGTTCCAAGATATAATTCAAAAAATTTTACCCTCATACCATATAAGCCTAATATTTAGCTTCCTTTTTAAAGCTATTCGGTCAATGAATACAGCTCTGTGATAAAGTTTATCTAATGTTCTCATTAATATCATTTATGTAATTTGTCTCAAGATATTTAATTTTTCCCTACCCAGATCCTCTAATCAAAATAATTAAAGTTACACAATACTGGGGCGCCTGGGTGGCTCAGTTGGTTGAGCGACCAACTTTGGCTCAGGTTTGTGAGTTCGTGGGTTTGAGCCCTGCATCAGGCTCTGTGCTGACAGCTCAGTTACAAAATACAGATTTTTTTTTAATAAAAATTGCAAATAAGAGCATTTCATTTAGATACTCTGTGAAAACGTAAATGTAATACTATTTTTTGTTAGCATATAAAGTAACTACAAATGAAATCCATATAAATTCTCCACCCACTGAAGGAAGAAAAGACACCCAGAACATTTGCTTGGGTGTTGCTCAACATGTTTGTCATGTTTCAGCTACTTCACACCTTGTATGAAAGACCAATTTAAAAATCCTCAAAGATAATTTCTACTGTTTTTGATTCACTGTATCCTGAGCAAAATTTGCAACTTATTAAGAATAAACAATATAGTCAGTAAGAAAAGTTACCACAGTAATTCCCAAGAAGAATGTGACAATAAGCTCTTTGACAATAATATTGTGCATCATCTGGTTTCTGTTCCAAAGCCTTAGTCAGCTCCTAAAATATAAACATGTTGAGTGTTAGTAAATGTTTTTTAAAAGCAACTGAATTCTAACTAAACATGATTTTACATCAAATAACCTATTATCATAGAAGCTATTTGGAGAGAAGATAACAGGGAATTAAAATAAGTCTGGAGCTTTTCTTCACAGGAGGGCCAGTATCTCCCCTTCTCCACTCTCTCCCACCAAAACCCACAATCTAATGTATCTTAGCACAATTCCTGGCCTACAGTAGAAACTCAATAAATGGTAATTATTATCACCTCATTTACTCTGAAGAATTCAGATGATATACATTGACCACTACAGATTTTCTCCTCTTAATTTGGAAAAGACTCAAAGGCTATGTAGAAGTTGACATACCTAGAAAATGTGAAGCTGTCCAATAAAAACAAACAAACAACCTAGAAGTTAAATCTAGATCTCAGGGAAGTTAAAAGGATCAATAAAGACACAATCAAGCTTATCTGGCCCTCTCCCATCTTCTGTTAATGGCAGACAACCTTAAGAAATTACAGCATTCTGTTTAAAGCCCAGATACAGTATCTCATAGAAAGCTTCTATCAACTGATCAAGATTTAACATGAGATTAAAAGTTTGCCACCCTGGGCAGTCATAATTTATAAGTAGTAGCTGAAAGAACGATGCAAGAAGACACAACACAATCACAACTGGCCAAGACAAATGCAGGCAAATAGGAATGCTTTCATTCTCTACCCAGTGCTCACACATCCTAGGAATCTGGTAGTTTTCTTAAAAGGTAAAATTATTTCAAAAGCCACACAGCATTAATTTTGCTTTAATCTAGCAGTGTGGTTCTCACAAAGCAATGTATACTATACATGGTAATCATTTACCTAAAATCCACACCATTTTTTACCATCTTCACCTCTATCATCCTGACTGAAGCAATAATGAAAAGCAAGATCTTGTTTATGTCAATAGACATAAAATTCTCCAATGTCTTTCAGCTAACTCGGAACAAAGTCCCAAGTTCTTCCAGCAACCTACAAGACCCTCCCTGACAACCCCGCGAACTCTTCCACCTCATCTCTTACTCGTCTACCCTAGGCAAATTGGCCTCCTTGCTGTTCTTCCAACACATTGGGCCTCTGCACCTGGTGCTTCTCTCACTGGAACGCTCTTCCCCCAGCTGTGCACAGAGATCCATTACCTTACTTTCTAGTTAGTGATGAGACTGTGCCAGAGACAGGATTCAAATCCAGGTCTGTCTGACTCCAAATACGGTTTTAAACACTGCCTCTTGGTAATGTTTCTTTACTTCAAGTATCTTTCACACACCAATGACATCTGTATTAATACATTTCCCTGATACTTTAAAATTCCTAATTTAAATGATACCATCTTGCACTAAACACTCAACAATTCTGAAAAGAGCTGACAGCTTCTTACCTATCTACTCATATATATCTTCAAACCAAATTTCTAGCCTCTCCTCAGCAAGAAAACAGGTATATTTCAGGTCAAAGAAGCCACTATACTTTATATTAATATCTAGATCATCTAATTGTTTTATTTTTAATGTTTATTTTGAGAGTGTGAGAGAGGGGGGAGGGGCAGCGAGAGGGGGAGAGAGAATCCCAAGCAGGCTCCACACTGTCAGCTCAGAGCCTG
>NW_027530350.1:1283905-1513590 GCF_008692635.1 Crocuta crocuta | reverse complement strand
CCCACGAGCCGTGAAATCATGACCTAAGCCAAAATCAAGAGTCAGGCGCTTAACCTAATGAGCCACCCAGGTGCCCCTGGATTATTATTTAGAAAGGATTTTTAAACATACGTTACATAACAAAGCCAGGCCAGACACTGGGGGTACAAAGATAATTAAAATGGAATCAAGTAAAAACTTCTGAACTTCAAACAACCAACTTGCAAATAACCTTTAAAAATACAAACTAACTGCTGGTTAAGGAGAAACCGTTAAGTGATTCAGTTAAATAAAGTAATTCATTTATTAGGCTGCTATTTTTGAAGTTACCAAAAGACAGAACACAAACTGAACATTATGACACAAATGTTAAGTCAGTACAATACACACAATAACCAATTTATTTCTGAATAAGTTAATACACAATATAATAAAACCAGAAAAAGCGAAGTTAAAATAATGATGTGTGGCTGTAATAACTGCAATGGACTTGTGGCGTGTTTTGAGGGTTCTGTTCCTGTGACAACAGCTGCTCATTGCTAGGGTACAAAGGGACTAAAGAGAGGTATCTCAAAGGCAAGGACTTTAGTGCCAACTTTTAAACACAGTGGCAAAAGGCCATTATGTAATGCACACCAATGGGAAACATAGTGTGAACATGTCCAAAGATATACACTTACATAAAACGAGTTACTTCATATTCAAGCATTTTATAGTTCTAAAAATAAACTCAGTGAACTATAAAATATAATTACCCTGAAGTCTTTACCAAGATAATGATGAAGGAAATACCCTGATAATCCAGAACAAGTAAGGGGAAAAAAATTCTTAATAAGGCATTAAAATTGTTTAAAATTTGGATCTGAGAAAATGTATTTCCAAATCTTTATAAAGTTTTAGGCTTTGTAAAAATGCTAGTCAACAACATATCTTGTTAAGGTTAAAAGCTAAAGCAGACCGCTTGCTCATAGGGACATAACTGTTGAAGGCATGTAGCTCTAGGTACCTCACTTTGACTCCATTTCTCTTTTCCTTCTAGCCACACTAACCCCAATCATAGATGATAAACAAGAGTATCAACCCTTCTCCCTTCCTAAACTATCCAGCACTGCTAAACAAAAACCACATAACCATGCAGAACTGGTAACTGCACATTTATGCTAACCAGCTATGCTCAACAAAGCGATCAATGGTCACCATCTATTTTTTTAAAAATTTTTTAAATGTTTTATTTATTTCTGAGAGACAGCGTGAGCAGGGTAAGGTCAGAGAGAGTGGGAGACACAGAATCAAAACAGGGTCCAGTCTCCAAGCTAGCTGTCAGCACAGAGCCCAACGCAGGGCTCAAACCCACGAACCGCAAGATCATGACCTGAGCCGAAGTGGGACACTTAACCAACTGAGCCACCCAGGCGCCCCAATGGTCAGCATCTTTAAAGTTAGCTACCAAACTTTTAATATTACACATCCCTAGACCTACTTTCTCCTCCAGAGGATGACCTTGTTCCTTGAACCCAGAGCCTTGTCACTTCTCAACTATATAACCTTGAGCAAGTTAATCTCTTTAGACTCAGCTTCCTTGTGAGTAAAATGCAAATACCCACTGCAACTCTCCTAAGAATTATTGGGGGGAGGGCGGCACCTGATGGCTCAGTTAAGTGTCTGACTTTGGCTCAGGTCATGATGTCATGGTTCATGGATTTGAGCCCTGCACTGGGCTCTCTGCTGACAGCTCAGAGTCTGGAGCCTGCTTCAGATTCTCTCTGCTCCTACCCCACTCACACTTTGTCTCTCAAAAATGAAATAATGAAATGAAATAATGTTTTAAAAAAAAAAAAAAAGATGCACAAAATCCCTGCCAGCTTGAAGTTTACAATGGGGTCCCCTTTAGATAGGGTCATCTGAGAAAAAAAAAAAAAAGCTCTGAGATGACATTTCTGCTGAAATCTAAAGTGATGAGCATTTCCAAGCAAAACAAGATAGTACAAGAGAGTCCATTCTAAGCAAAAGGAACTGCAAGTCCATAGATCATCCACCAGAACCGAGGTTGCCACATGCAACTGACCAAACAAGCCGATGTGGCTTGAACCTAGAGAGATACGCTACAGGACGCCTATCCCAAGGTCCTCAACTTGTTCCTTACGTTACTTACCGAACAGCTCTTTCAAATAGGTCCTATCTAGTCCCACTTTACAGGAAACCTGATCCAGAGGGACAAAAGGCATTTTCCTGAGGTTATGGATTTACTATGAAACCAGGATCTGGATCCGAGCACTCTAATTCCAGAATTTGTGCTTGCTTGCTTTCTTCTTTCTTTCTTTTTTAAATTAAACTCTACCCCCAATGTGGGGCTCAAACTCATGACCTGAAGACCAAGAGTCACCACACCCCAACTCAAAAGGCCCTAAAAGACCTAGCCCCTGGTTTCCTCCTGACACCATCGCTCCCTCCTCTTTCATTCCCCCTCTAGTTAAATGGGCCTTTTTGCTGCTCCTTGAATAGACCAGCCTCATGATCTTTGCACTGACTCTTTTCCTGCCTGGAGTGCTCTTTCCCCAGGGCTTCCCTTCACCCTTCCTCAGGTCTCTGCTCAAGTATCAAGCCTCCAGACACTCTACTACTCCTGCGGGACACACTATTACCCCTGCGGCAAATTTCTCTTAGCAGTCCGAGCTAGGAAATAACATCTTTTGCCTCAAACCCGACCCTATCTCTATTAGATATGACAACTAGACAAGGTTTGGATTCCTCTTTCCCTCCCGTTTCAAAGCAAGAAAGCCCTGGCTATACTTTGCGACCAACTGTATCATGTATCCCTAGCTTGGGCTCTCTGTATTATTTTCCGTTACTATTTAAATCTTGCTCTTTTGGCTTTTCTTTATAGCTTTATAGCCCTTCACTTGACACAAATACAAAGTGCGTTGTAAATACACACACGATACATAATACATGACTTTAATCCACAGCAATCAGTGTCCTGTACAAAGACACCCCAAAAAAATTTGTTTTGATAAATGAGTGAATAAGAACAGTGATAGGACACCTGGAAATATTCAGAAACACGTTAAAAGGTTTTTGTTCCAGCAGTCTGCGCTTTTTAGCACAGCACCTGGTATGTAAGAATGGCAAGAACAATTATCAAATGAAAAACCGAATTAATAGGTATCATCAAGCCTAGATTTCACTTTTTCTTCTACTCACAAATGACATTTAAAAAAAAAAAATCGCTTCCAGGCCAACCCTGAACGTTAACTACGCCCCCAAGAAACAAGGAAGGTATTGCTAAGCAACTACGAGGATGCAGTAACGGTCTACGAGTGGGAGGGGGCACGAACAAGGGTCTGGAGTAACTGGGCCACTGTGGAACCGAGGAGAGCCGGACGCTGTCAGTATGGGAGATGATACACAACAAGAACAGCAACCCCGATCCCAGAAAGGCAGCGCTGCTAACAAACCAGGGCCGCTAGAACCCGCGGGGGCCGCGCTCCCCCCAAGAAGAGTGGAGGAAGCGGAGATTGTTTCTCTCACCTCTAACGCCGCCTGGGGGTCCTCGTCGATCAGAGCATCTGAGAAGCTCCGGAAAAACCTGCCAGCGAAAACAACGACAGGTTCACTAACTAAGAAGAGCATGGGTGGGAGGGGAAGATAAAAATAAATAACAAAAAGAAAAACACGCACTGCTGCGCTGTTGCAGGTTCCGCTGCAGCTGCCGCCATCCCTAATAACCGCTGCTGCTGTTAGAGCTGCTACCACCGAGGTTAGGAGCTGCGCCGCCGCCCAAGGGGGAAACTTCTGGAGAAACACCAACTGAGCTTCCGTCCTAAGTAGCCAACGAGCAGCCACGCAGCGTGCGGCGGGGGGAGGGGAGACGAAAAGCGAGCGCAGGGCGGGCTGGGACCGTGGAGGACTGAGTCTCGGGGCCAGCCCCGTCCCGTGACCGGCGCTCCCAGTCCCCGCCCTTCGCAGCCATGGTTACGGACGCGTAGGCAATTCACATCTCCGCACTCCAATAGACCCTTCAGGGATAGTAGTTCAAAAGCATTTTTGTACCATACTGTTGTTTCCCAGGAGCGTGTAACGTTTGGGAGAGTTTTGCACGCCCATTAATAATAAGCCACATCGGACTCCATTTTCACCACAATTCTTATCATGGCTCCCCAGGCAGCCGAGGCTTTCGTGACCTGTGACGTCTTTCGCTGCTACGTGTTCTTTTCCGGGACCGTAGTTCCGGCTTGCGCGTAGAGCCTGTGATTGATGCGTTGGGAATCCTAACGGACAAGGACTGGCCGGAAATCGTCCTGCCCTTGTAGATGCTAGGCTGAAGGGAGCACTTTGGTTCCGGTGCGGTGTACTATTCCATTAGCCAGAGCGCCATAGCCCCAGGCTTTTTTCCTAGTTGGCTTCCCCGAGTGAGAAGAAAACTTGTTACGCCTGAAGGCCCCGAAGGGAGGAAGGTGGCCTAAGGTTGTGACAGTACTGTTTTACGTTTCCGACCTAGTCGGGTTCTCTCCTGTCCCACCGTCCTTTGACACACGGAGATCAGATAGAAGCTTCCAGCAAGTTCCATGGATGGGGTGGAGGAAGGAGTGGGAGTGAACTGCTTAGTGAGTAGAGTTTAAACAAGTAAATGAACTTGAGTGTCTACTGCATCCAAAACCTAAACACTGGGATTCAAAGATGTTAACATCCGCTCCAGAAATTTAAATTCATTGTTTTAAATGCTAAAGTGAACGGGAATAGTCATGATAGCAAGAACAGGCATTTAGCCGAAAATAACGTATAAGGATGGATTTCAAAGGTGTGCTACCTGAGCCTCAGACTCAAAAGGTAACTTAGAATTAGTGGATGAAGGAAATGGAAAAGGCATTTTGGACAGACAAGAACGTGCATTAGAAAAATGATGATGTGAACTCTAAAATTGGTAGAACCAAAATTCACGTTAAGTGAAATGCCAGGTCACAAACAGCTAGCTGTGCTCTTCTGAGGAGCTTGGATGTGATACTCTTAACGATTCTAACTCATTAAAGGATTTCTGACTTAAGCAGGCAATAAGTCACATTTGCGTTTTTAAAAGTATGTTATTGTCTCTGTGCTGTGCAAGAATGATTAAAGGGAAAAGAACAGTTGTTGGGTGACAACTGCTGTGTTGCAGCCGAAGTGACTCTCTTAAATAGGTCAGTGGTTGTAGGGATGCACAGAAAGCTAAGAGCAGATATATGTCACGTAACACTGGCTTGGGTTTGCTGATCTTTTAGGATCAGTGCTTTTTATGTCATACTAATAAGGCTTCACGTACTCCAAGGCCATGAGGATATTCTGTGTTCTCTTCTAGATGCTTTATTAATTTAGCTTTGACATTTAGGACTATGATTTATCTCAATTTTTGAGAAAGGTATGAGACTGAGATCAAAGTTCTTTTCCCCCAATATGGATATCCAATTGACCCAGTCCTACTTATTCAAAGTACTGCCATTTATTATTTCCCCCATTAAATTCTTTTTTTAATGTTTTATTTATATATTTTTGAGAAAGAGAGAGCACATGCACAAGTGGGGAAAGGGCAGAGAGAGAGGGAGAGAGAGAATCCCAAGCAGGTTCCATGCTGTCAGTGCACAACCTGATGTAGGTCTCCATTCCATGAATGGTGAGGTCATGACCTAAGCACAAATCAAGAGTTGGACACTCTACTGACAGAACCACCCCCCACATTAAATTCTTAGGTACCTTTGTTGTCAAATAGATGACCAAATGTATGTGCGTCTGTGTGTCTAACCTTGTACCAGTACTACACTATCATAATTAATGTAGCTTTATAATAGATCTTGAGGTCCTAGAAATTTTCAAGGTTGCCTTGGCTATTCCAAATCCTCTGTATTGCCATTATTTTATACATCTTATACAATTTATTTCCATTTATTTATAAATTTTAGAATGAGCTTGTCAACTTAAGGGAAAAAAAACCCTGCTGGGATTTTAATTGGACTTGCACTGGATCTGTGGAACTGTTAGGAGAAAACTGACATCTTAATATTGAGTCATAAGTATCATCCATACGCCCTCCATTTGTTTAAACACTCTTTAATTTCCCTCAGCAGTTTTGTAAATTTCAGTGTAGAAATCTACATATCTTTCATTAGATTTATACTTGGGTATTTGGCTTAAAAAAAAAGTTTATTTATTTTGAGGGGGTGGGTGGGAAGAATGAGTGGGAGAGAGGTAGAGAGGAAGAGAGAGAATCCCAAGTGGGTTCCTCACTATCAGCACAGAGCCCCACGTGAAGCTCGTGAACCATGAAATCATGACCTGAGCTGAAATCAAGAGTCAGGCACTTAACCTACTGAGCCACCCAAGCCCTCCAAGGTATTGGCTTTTTTAATGCTATTTTAAATGACATTTTAAAAGTTTTTAATGAGCTGGGTGGCTCAGTCGGTTAAGCATCCAACTTCAGCTCAGGTCATGATCTCACAGTCCGGGAGTTCAAGCCCCACATCTGGCTCTGTGCTGACAGCTCCGAGCCTATAGCCTGCTTCAGATTCTGTGTCTCCCTTTCTCTCTTCCCCTTTCCAACTTGCACTGTCTTTCTCTTTCAAAAAATCAACATTAAAAAAATAAAAGTCTTATATCCTACTTCTTTGTTATTGATATGTAGAAACAGTATTGATTTTTACATATTGAGCTTATATTTCTAATACTTTGTAGGTATACTTTTTAGAGTTTCTATGGTTACAATTTTTTATCTATGAATCAAAATTGTTTGAGGTCTTGTGAAATGATTATACCTCTCATTTCTTTTTCTTGCTGTCTTTCACTGGCTGGTACATCTCATATAGTGTTGAATAGTGATAAATGGGTTCTCTCTTGGCTATAACATCAGAGGGGAGGGCATTCAATAGCAAATGCTTTTTCTGCCTTTATTGAAATATTCATATTTAGTTTTTCTTTAAAGTGAATTACTTTGGTTGATTTTCAAATGTTCTCTAAATGGCCAATATGCACAGGAAAAGAAGTTCTACATCAATAGCTATATTAGGGACATTAAAGTCATACTTTGGTATTAAACATCAGAATTGTTTAAAAGGAATTCCAAACCAAGCCTAGGCAAGGATATGGAGCACCTATAACTTGTGTATATTGCTAGTGAGAGTATAAATTGGTGTAATTACTTTAGAAAACTTAAAAAAAGTTTTTTAAATTAATCTCTACACCCTAACATGGGGCTCAAATTACAACTCCAAGATCAAGAGTTACATGCTCCACAGCCAGGCGCCCCTAGAAAACTTTTGACACTATCTACTAAAGCTAGTCATCCAAATACCTATTACCCAAAAATTCTACCACTGGACATATCCCCAAGAGAAAAGAGTACTTACTTTGTGTACAAGAATATTAATTACAGTATTATTCATGGAAAAAATGGAAATAAGTGTCTTTTGAAGAAAAAAATGGAAATAAATGTCTTTTGATAAGAGAAAAATACTATGGAGCAATGATTAAGAATGAATTACAAGATACACACAACAAAATGTAGGAACCTCACAGACATAATGTTGAGTTAAAGAAGCCAGACAGGGTACATCCTGATTGATTCCATTTATATGAAGATAAAAACTATTGTGAGGGATACCAGTAAGTGATCTCCTAGCTGAGAAGAGCCATAGGGAAACTTCTTGGATGCAGGAAATGTTACATATCTTGATCTAGGTGGCAATTACACCAGTATATTCAGATGTAAAATTTTATTGAGTTGTACAGATAAGATTTGTACCCTTCGTGCCTCAATAAATAGGGGATAAAGATTTAAAACAAAATTAGCAACAGTCAGAATTTGAAATTTATGACATTTACAATAGCATCAAAAATATTAAATACTGAAAAATAAATCTGACAATGGATATGTAAAAGGTATACACTGAGAATTATGAAACATTGCTGAGAACATCTAAACAAATGGAGACGCATCTATGGAGACTCGATATTGTTAAAATGTCAGTTCTTCCCAAATTGATCAATGGATTCGACATGATCCCAATCAAAATCCCAAAGGCTTTTTATATTTTAGTTGACAAACTGATTCTGCAAATTCAAATGGAAATACAAAATTAGAACAGTCAAATCAACTTTGAAAAATAACAAAGTTATCACGGTTCATGGGTTCAAGCCCCGCATTGGGCTCTTTGCCAACAGCTAGCTCAGAGCCTGGAGCCTGCTTCAGATTCTGTGTCTCCCTCTGACCCTCTCCTGCTCACGCTCTCTCTCTCTTTCTCTCTCTCAAAAATAAATAAAACATTAAAAATTTAAAAAAAAAAAGAAAAATAACAAAGTTAGAGAACTAACACTACTGATTTCAACACACCAACCTTGTGTATTGGCACAAAGATAGATCAATAGAACAGAATAGAGTCCATAAATTCACCTGTACATATATGGACAAGTGATTTTCAACAAAGGTCCAACGATAATTCAGGGCAGATAGTTGAAAAGGATAGTCTTTTCAGACTTTTCAATTGAAAGGGACAGTGTTTTCAACAAACTGAATATACAAAAGCAAAACAATGAACTTCCAATACATACCTTGCATCATCTATAAAAATGAACTCAAAATGGAGCATGGACCCAAATGTAAAACTTAAAACTATAAAACTTCTAGTTTTGTAGAAGTTTTCTTAAAAAATCTCAGTGACTTTGGATTAGGCAAAGATTTCTTAGACATGACCCCAAAAGCATGACCCTTAAGAAGTTGATAATTAGACTTTATCAAAATTAAAAGGTTCCTGCACTTTAAAAATACTTGCGATTCTTATAGCTGATGAAGAACTTGCACCCAGAATATATAAAGAGTTCTCAAAACTCAGTAATAAAAAAGCAACAGAATTTTTAATGGGCAAAAAATTTTAACAATCATTTCATCAAAAAAGCTATATGTATGTCACATGAGCACATCAAAAGATGCTCAAAATCAGGGACACCTGGGTGGCTCAGTCGGTTAAGCATCCAACTTCAGCTCAGCTCATGATCTCACGGTTCATGGGGTCATGGGTTCAAGCCCCTTCTCAGGTTCTGTGCTGAAAGCTCAGAGCCTGGAGCTTGCTTTGGATTCTCTCTCTCTCTCTCTCTCTCTCTCCCTCCCCCACTCACACTCTGTCTCTCTCTCAAAAAAAAATTAACATAAAAAGAGATGCTCAAAATCAGCATCACCAGAGAGATGTAAATTAGGGGCGCCTGGGTGGCTCAGTTGGTTAAGCATCAGACTTTGGCTCAGGTCATGATTTCATGCTTTGTGGGTTTGAGCCCCGTGTCAGGCTCTGTACTGACAGCTAGCTCAGAGCCTGGAGCCTGCCTCGGATTCTGTGTCTCCCTTTCTCGACCTCTCCCCCCCCCTCTCTCTCTCAAAAATAAACAAACATTTAAAAAATAGCTTTATGGAGCTATAATTGACATACAATAACTTGCACATGTTTAAAGAGTATAAACTCATGAAATCATCACAATAATCAAGTAGTGAACCTATGCATTATTTGGTGAACATTACCCTAAAAGTCACCTTGTGTCTCTTTGTGACTATTCCCTTCTTGCCCATTCCACCCTCCAGTTGACCACTGATCTGCTTTCTGTCACCATAGATAATATTCATTTGCATTTTTCTAGGATTTTATGTAAATGGAATCATAAAGTATATACTTTTTTTTTTTTGTCTGGCTTCTTTCACTTAGCATAATTATTTTGAGATCCATCCACGTTGTTATCAATTTACCATTCCTTTTACTACTAATGTTCCATTACACAGATATATTGTAGTTTGTTTACCCATTCACCTGTGGATGGACATTTGGGTTTCTAGTTTTCAGCTATTACCATTAGAGCTGCTGTGAATATGCCTGAAAAAATCTCTATATGGACACATTTTATCTCTTGCATAAATACGTAGGAGGGGCCTGTCTGGGTCATGTGACAGTCGTGCCATTTTACATTCCCACCAGAAGAGTGTGAGTGTTCTAGTTGTCCTGTCCACATTGTCTCCATGGTTGGTCTTTTGTATTTTAGCCATGTTAATGGCTGTGTAGTGGTATCTCATTGTGGTTTAATTTACATCTCTCTAAAAAAATTTTTTTGATGTCTCTATTTATTTCTCTATCAGCACAGGGCTGGACATGGGGCTTCAATTCATGGACTATGAGATCATGACCTGAGCCAAAGTCAGATGCTTAAAAGATTGAGCCACCCAGGCGCCCCTCTTCTTCTTCTTAATTTTTGAGAGAGAGAGAGAGAGAGGGAGGGAAACAGAGGCTCCCAAGGGAGCTCCACCCTGACAACAGAGAGCCCATGCTGTGCTCAGACTCACAAACCAATGTATCATGACCTGAGCTGAAGCTGGATGTTCAACAGACTGAGCCACCCAGGCGCTCCTAGATGCAGTAGCACTTGTATTAAGATCAAATTCCTGGGGCAGCAGGGACAGTGATACAAAGCTGTGTTTAGTGTTTGGCAACATTGGCTATAATTTCCCCACTAAACCAGTTGTGCAATTTGTTCCTAGCTGTTTGACTCAGATTGACCCCAACTCTCTAGTCCTTTTGTCTATTCGATGAACTATCTAATATTCTTCCAATAAAATTTCTTTATGCTGAAAACCAGAATCCCTCTTGTTGCTAATGACCAGGAACTCAAACTGGCAGACAATTTGGTATTTGGAAGTGGAATTCTCCCAAACTGACCCTGGTATGAATAACTGACTAGGTATGTATAAAAGGCAGGATGAAAGGTAGTGAGGACACAACTATTCCAGGATGGGAAAATGGTAAGCCTGGGACAGGGCAAATTATACCATCAAATAATGTGTTTTATTATTTTTTTAAATTTTTATTTATTTCTGGGAGAGAGAGAGAGAGACAGCGTGAGCAGGGGAGGGTCAGAGAGAGAGGGAGATACAGACTCTGAAATAGGCTCCAGGCTCTGAGCTGGCAGTCAGCACAGAGCCCGACGCGGGGCTCAAACCCACGAACCGCCAGATCATGACCTAAAAGAAAGTCGGACGCTTAACCGACTAAGCCACCCAGGCACCCCACAAATAATGTGTTTTAAAGCTGACACTGGAGAGAGTATTCTGAGTGTTCATACTTGATATGGCTGCGGAAGACAAGATACAGGGAGACACAGCTGATCTGAAAAAGAGTACTGCACATCATCCCAAACATTCCCATTATGAAACTGGATCAGGTAACTGGATGGGACTTTGATCTCTCTTTGGGAAAGAAATACATGTTTAATGTAGGCATGAGCATTTTTGAAAGTATCCATAAAGAAGAATGTGTGTGGGTGATACTAGGCTGCATCATTCTCCCATATTTCAGAGCCCCTATTTTGTTTGGCTCCATATACATGTCTAAGTCATTTATGGTCATCCTACTTCCTTGGCCAGCAATTGGCTTAGGAAGGGGTATATGACAAATCTAGCCAACAAACTCCGAAGAGATGGCCATTCAGGGTATTCTGGGAAAGATCCCTTCTGACTAACAGAAACCTAGAAGGAACTACTGCAGCTATCTGGCAAGTATGGCAGGAGCCATTCTGGAAACTAAAGCAAAATGCTGAGGATGGGAAAGCAGAGAGGTTGAAACTTGGCTGCTCACCATCACCCCTGAATTCCTGAATTAAGTAACCTGGAAACCCAACTTCAGACCTCTTATTTTGTACTATTTAATAATTTTGAATTGGGTTTTTGTTTCATGCAATTGAAAGCATCCCAATCTGAACTGACAGTTAGGATTCAGAGAGTAATATTTGAAGATAAGGCTGGTGGGACCATGAAGAGGTAAGACCATGCAGGACATCAACTCTGTCTGAGGACAGTACGGAAGGGCTTAACACTGAAGGATTTGACATGATGAAATTGGACTAAACATTAACAAAAATTTTTTAATAAAAAATAAATTGTATAAAAACAGTGAAAGCAATAGAGAACTTAAAGTAACACTGAGTTGGGGCACCTGGGTGGCTCACTTGATTGAGCATCCAGCTCTTGATTTCGGTTCAGGTCATATTCTCAGGGATGTGGGATTAAGCCCTGCACTGTGCTCCATACTGAGTGTGGAGCCTGCTTAAGATTCTCTCTCTCCTGCCCCTCTCCCCTGCTCACACACACTCTCTCTCTAAAATTTAAAAAAAAAAAAGGTCTGTTTCTTGAAAAAAAATAGTGAGTTCTAAAAGGTTGAATGTTGGAAAGGTCAAAGAAGGACAGAAATCTGACAATATGCAGGCAGAGAAGGACAGATACCATATGTTTGCATGTATAGGTGGATTAGGAGGAACTTAACAGAGGACAATGGGGGAGAAGGGGGAAAATAGTTGGGGAGAGGGAGGGAGGCAAACCATGAGAGACTCCTGAATGCTGAGAACAAACTGAGGGATAATGGGAGTGGAGGGAGAGGGGGAGGGGGGAGATGGGCATGGAGGAGGGCACTTGTGGGGTTGAGCACTGGGTGTTATATGGAAACCAACTTGACAATAAACTATTTAAAAAAGAAATCTGACAATATGTAAATTAACTACTAGTTAGGGACCTTTGCAGCAGTCATTTCAGGGTAATAGAAACAGCAAATGCAATATTACAACAAAGGGTTAAAGGATGAATGTCAAGTGAGGAAAGCATCAGGTTTTTAGGTTAGGATAGTGAGAGTAACATCACAGGCCCTGTACTGAGAGCTATGCTTCTGTTCAGGAGTTCAATACAATGAGATTATGTTAGGGGATGCATGGCCAGAAAAAAGTTCTAGAAGAGAAAGAACTTTTCCATGACTCTCTTAGGGTGCTTAGCTGAGCCTAAAAATCAAACTGACAATGACATTTTAAAGAAAAAAAGCATACCTTATTTAATGTTTTACATGACATAGGAGCCTTCATATGGAAATGAAGACTTAAAGAAATGCTTAAGCCTAAGTGTTCTTTTTTTTTTTAATGTTTATTTATTTTTGATTGACGGAGAGAAACAGAGTGTCAGTAGGGAAGAAGTAGAGAGAGGGAGAAAAACAGCCTCTGAAGCAGGTTCCAGGATCTGAGCTATCAGCACAGAGCCCTACGCAGGGCTCGGACGTGAGATCATGACCTGAGCCAAAGTCGGATGTTTAACTGACTGAGCCATCCACGCGGCCCTAGCCTAAGTGTTCTTATATGAGGTTTGGTAAAGAATGGAGTCATGAAAAATGACAGAAGAAAAGGGTGTGAACTAAGGGTAGTGAATTGGGGGAAATTTAGCAAGGCCTATTAATTCAGATTCTTTGCTGCATTCCTCTGACTTCAGAGATTAAAATGCTCCTTTTAAAATCCTATTTTGAAGAATATTAACTGATCTGATAAAATGAGTAAGTGTATTAAGTTACTACTGTACAGGGGTATTGCATTGAGATTTTAATTTTCTTCTCTTTTTCTGATTCAATGTTTTTCAACTTTAACAATTAACTGATCTAATTTCTAATTAGAAAACTTGTTTTTTAAAGTGTGTTGAATATTACTGCTAAGAACATTTCATTGTTTTCTAACTTTTGGAGTTTGGCAATCCATTGTGGGCTGTGTGGAAGCTGCCATCTGGCACAGCAGAAAGGAAAACAGAGGAGGAAATGCATTCTGCAATTCTAATATGACCAATGGAGCTTATTATATGAACAATAACATTGCAAATACTAGCAACATTTTCTGTAGACTTCTTAAAATATTTGCTTGAAAACACAAACACTGAGAATTTTTACATGATTTATTTAATAATAAACCAATTAAAGATACAAAAATGTTTAGAGGCTTCCAAAATTTAAATTTTTGCTTAAATACAAATTCACTCTGTAATATGAAAACATAGAACAAGAGACCTCTAAACATGATTTTTTCATCTACAAAAATTTCTCCTTTGCTGTACTAGAAAATTTGCAGAAAACAATTTTTCTTGTGAAATTAAATGTACATTATTTACAATTGCAAAGTAATCTAAAAACTATTTCATTTCTGAGACTTAGATATATATGTATATTATCTTTGTATGCACCCCCCACTCCCAATAAAAAATGATCCAAAATATAAAGCAATTATGCTTTTATAGCAATAATTGCTATACTCAGCCAAATGAGCCCAAGGCGTGGCTGTTTCCTGGGCCCTTAAGAAAGAGCCTTGACTCTTTCAAGAATGGCAGCACATCATTTAGCACTCAGCAACGTTAAGTTTACTGATGGGCCACGGTACACAGTGGACTAGAGTTAATGAACACTGTATTTAGGAAGAATTCAGATTCATAGCAGATCTTACAGATAACAGAAGAATGAATTTTGTAGGTTGTAGGGCCACTTATTTTCCTGCACTATGTTAGCCATATTTACATTAAGAAATAAGCTGATGTTTTAGTTAATGTAACTTTAAAATATAGGAGCTAGGATCATCAAATTTAGAACCAGAAAGGAGATCATCTTGTCTAATCCAATGCATCCCTTCCTTTTATGAGAGAACTGAGGCCCAAAAAGATCCAGTGGCTTTGCCCAATGTTACAAACTAGTCAGCAGGAGAGCCACTCTTAGGCTGATGCTTTTATACTATCCTGTTTCTGAAACAGGTTCAGCTGTATCATGGGCAACGCTCAATATTTAAAAGTTATTTTCTACATCTTCATAGTTCCTTATACAGTGCAACCAACTAAAGTCAATCTAAGCAAAACCATAATTTTAACAAAGTATAAAATAGGTGTCTTGCATTTGAAAGAGCCACGACTTTACTTATAGAATTGGAATGAAAATAGTTCCTATATAAATTTCCTGTTGCCTTATATTTAAGTACTGTATTTACAAAAGAATCAGAAAAACTAATACCATGTAAAATTAAAAAAGAAACTTTAAAAACACTTATGATATAGCAACTGAAAAATATCTGAAAAGAATGTCTTCATAGTATAAAATGCTTGTTCCTTCACAATTGGAGAACAAAGAAAAGCACTTGGGTACTCTTCATCTAATAAAGTCAAAATTAACTCTAAATTAATATTTTTAACAGTTAACTACAAAATTAGGAACACCTGTAGAATTTATCTTAGAATCACCCAGATAGTTTGCATACAACTGGAAATGTTCAATTAAAAAACAACCATCCAGAATTCCTTTGGTATACTAATTAAAAAGAGTTGGGTTCCAGCAATTCATTTTGTTTCACAGCTACCTGAGAGGCAAATCCATTGGAATTAGATACCACCATCACGTAAGGTTGTGGCTGTTGCTCAGTCTTCTCATGGTCTTCTTTCAAATGATCTTCAACTTCCTTTTTCAGGACTTCCTGTATAAGAGGTTTTGTTTCTTGAGCTTTGATAACTGAAGTGATTACAGTGCCAGGTGGGTGAGCAACAAGTTGTGAACTTCGAGGAGAAAAGGTTACCACAGGAGTAGTAGCACTGAAGGATGGAGATGAAGCCATACTGACGGTTCCATTGCAAATGGACTGAACATTGCTAGAAAGAACCTGCTGTACATGGGCAGGGCTCAAGACAATTGAAGGAGGGGAGCCTGGCTTCTGTGATTGCAGCATGACATTCTCTTTCAGTACTGTCATGGGCTGTGAGGATGGAATGGCTTGTAAAATAAATTTCTGAGATCCAGCACTTGATGATGGATCTGTGCTGGCTATCACTGTTGTGATTGGCACTGTCTGGAGTGTTACTGTATGCAAATGCTGATTCCCAGGAGACACAACCACTGGAACTTGAGTTGGAGCCTGTATAGTCCTATTGAGATTATGAAATAAAAGTAAGAAAATCAGCATATTCAACATCATTGAAAACTTTAACATTTGACAAATCATTTTGGCCAAATAGGAGTTATACATTTCAAATGCTACTTCCCATATTTTCAACACGACATAAACATTGTACAGACCCTGTTGGGATGCCCAACACAAACCTCTCAGGCCATTATCTATGATACTATCTGATGGAAAAAAGAAAGTCTGTACAAAGTGCCACATTAACACAAATGGGGTAGCAATTTTGCTAGGGAAGGAGGAGGATATCAAAATGCTTGGCCAAGAAATTTTATAAGAACTGCATGAAAGAAAATTAGAATTTTTTTTTTAGTTTATTTTTGAGAGAGAGAGAGAGAGAGTGAGAGAGAGGGAAAATATGAGCAGGAGAAGACCAGAGAGAGAGGGAGACAGAGAATCCCAAGCAGGCTCCACACCATCAGCACAGAGCCAGATGCAGGGCTTGAACACATAAACTGTGACTTGAGTTGAAATCAAGAATCGGATGCTTAACTTACTGAACCACCCAAGCACCCCAAGAGAATTAGAAATTTTAAAACAAATGTATTGGATTTACTCATTATTTTTAATACTTGAGGGATAATGTCATCAACGTGTTCATCCACAATTACCAGACTTCATATGACTGTATTGTTTTCAACCTGTTTTTATATAGAAAGAGGAAAAATGCTCAATTAAACAAAAATGCCTCAGGGGTACCTGAGTGGCACAGCTGGTTAAGTGTCTAACTTTGGCTCAGGTTATGATCTCACGGTTCGTGGGTTCGAGCCCCACGTCGGGCTCTGTGCTGACAGGTAGTTCAGAGCCTGGAGCCTGTTTCAGATTCTGTATCTCCCTCTCTCTCTGATCCTCCCCTGCTCATGCTGTCTCTCTCTCTCAGAAACAAATAAAACATTAAAAAAAATTTTAAACAAAAATGCCTCAGTTTTAAATGTATATGAAACAGAACTATAAAAAGAAATTTAATAATTCACAGTTCATATCGTATTACACAAAAAAAGTCATAAATATAATTAATGCATGAAGGTTCTTTAGGCTGGCAGAGAGAGCAAACAATAAGGGCAAGCTTTGGCAAAAATAAATGGAAGCATGTTTAGCAGTTTTCTCAGCTCAAATAATCTTCACAAATTTTAGCCATAAAGCTACAATTTAACATAAAATCCTTTAATGTACATCAAGTTTCCATAAGGTTGTTAATCCCTTTCATTGAAGAGACTCATAAATGATACTGTGAGTCAATCCAATTGTAAAAGTTCACTGGTGTGAAAATTATTGCTATGGCCATTGTTAATATAAAACAAACACAGTTGAAAAACTCAACATCTGGATCTCTACTGTTTCCTCTTAATTCTGTGAAGCTATTATACAAAAGACAGATGATTGCTACTTCAAATGGTTAACAGCTAGATTGGTCCCCATAATCCAAATGTTAATCGTTGCATACAGATTATTATAGGCAAATTTTGTAAGTTACAATTATGTGGCTTGTTACATATGTGACAAGTTCTGGAGAAAACAAATGGGCTAGGTAGACATATGAAAAGAAAACTCAGTGCAACGTAAGGGAGGTTCAACGCAAGTGGAAAGACACAGGATGACTAGATCCTACCCACTGTGGTAGGATTCTGATTTCCAAGTTCAGATTCCAACCAAGTCACCTCTGTAATGATCAGTCTAGAGCAGAATGTTAGCAGTTCTTTTGAAGGACAGAGCTAGAAGAGAATATGAATTGGGTAATGAAGAGTTAATAGGTGGGCAGGGTAGGACTCGAAATAAAGGCCAGATACATTGATATTAATGGGCAGGCAAGAAAGAGCTGGAAGAAAACAGAATTACTTTGGGATCCAGGCAGCTTTTCCAAAATACATTGTTCCTCTTTCTTCCCCTTGCCTACCTGAATCAGAGTATCTTGGGTGGAATCTGAGCCTAGGTATGCTACCTGACCCTATCACCAGATACCATTTCTTAAATAAAGGGCTTCCCATGACAAGAGTTCATGGCCATGTACATAAAGATAAAATAGTACATGATATACAGTAAGCACACAGATAGTATCTAAAGTATGTATAGCCTTGCCACCCTGTAAGTTCTATTATCCCCATTTTACATATAAAAAATTAATGCAAAAAGAGAATGAACAGCCTGCATAAGGTGACCAGCTATATAAGAAAAGAGGCCAACTGGGGCGCCTGGGTGGCTCGGTTGGTTAAGCGTCAGACTTCGGCTCAGGTCATGGTTCATGGGTTCGAGCCCTGTGTCGGGCTCTGTGCGGACAGCTAGCTCAGAGCCTGGAGCCTGCTTCTGATTCTGTGTCTCCCTCTCTCTCTGACCCTCCCGTGCTCACGCTGCCTCTCTCTCTTAGAAATAAATAAAACATTAAAAAAAATTTTTTTAATAAGAAAAGAGGCCAATTGGCTGCAAGGCCTCTGTGCTTGACCATTACAACACACTGCCACTTCTTCAGTCCCAAATAAATTCAGCTAAAAGATGAATACTGTCTATTCTATCTTTAAACTGTGGGCAGTTACACATCTTTAATACACAACTCCTCCTTCCTCCCTCAGGTATGGCAGAAGCAATTACATATTTGGAAATTTTCCATACTGATATCAGGGCTACCACTAGACTTTCAATGCTTTTGTTTAAACTAGAAAAAGATATCCTTTTCTCAAAACATCTGACTGTCCTCTGCCAGAAAATATATATATACTCATTTATAATATCTACAATGTAAATATACTGATTTGGACAAATTCTAAAATAAGTGATTTTCACTAACACAAAAATTCAGAGATAAAATATCAAACAGCCTTTTCCCAACCACAGAAATTTTTAATTACTTTTTTTCTTAGTTAATGATTAAACTGTCAGTTGTGTCTGGTTATATTATATAACAAAGGTTATGTTACAGTTAACTATTTTATAAAATTTCCTACACTGCTTGTGACCATTGGTACAATACTGGTAATTTAAAAATTCTTCAAACTTTCTGAGACTAAGAGAGATATACAAGGTTAACATTTAGTTTTTATTGCATATCTACTCAGATGTTAGGAAGTGTCATTTAACTGTTATGATCACCTGTAACACCTTTATTTTAGAGATGAGGAAACAGACTCAGAATAGTTTATTAATCAAATTCAATGTCACATCTAATAACTGACAAGGTTGAAGGGCTGGAAAGTTATGCTTATATTCTTCCTACTCCATTACTTTGCTGTTACGGTAATTTGCACATTATACATTTTTAGAAGCTAATTTATTTAAAAGACCCTACAACAAATTACTAGTACTTGAATTATATTTATATATTAGAGAAAGCAATTATGCTAGGTAAGTACATGGACTTGCAAATTTACCAAGGGACAATTTCAGGAAAATAGTTTACCAGAGGTTGACTTTTATTGTAGTTGGTTCTTTAAATAACATGAAGCCAGAGTCAAAATTAAAATCTGTAAAAACTGAGCACATATACCATAAACCATTTAGAAAAGCTTAATAGATTTCAACATAGATACATGCAATTATGTGAGATAAAAAGATATGAGGCAAAGGAAAAAGTGAGAAAAGAAAAACATGTTGCTACTTCATTGTAAATAACTGGTAATTCACGAGAGTTATGTGAATCAACAGCCAGGGAGGCAAATCATAAGCTCACTGCTTTGGACTAAACTTTGTGCATTAAAACACTGTCTCCACCACTTACTAGATGTGACCAGGCTCCTTGGCCTCTCCTTGCCTTGGTTTCCTCATCTGTAAAATAGGAATAATATTACCTATATCTCATTGTTCAATGAAGATATTAGATATTAATATATGGAAAGTATATAAAATACAGAGAGTGCTTTGAAAGTGTCAGTTCTTGTTTATATATTAATTGAATAATATAATTTTAAGTCATATATTCCATTTTCTCTTAGCTACAGAAAAAGATCTTTAAGTGGTCTTTGATTTTATTAATAAGTAATTATAAATTAAGAAAAATATAGCCAAACTAGTACTATTTTACTTAGGAGTGGTAATATGATGGCTATTTAATGTATATTGTGTATTGAAATGTTTAGGAATAAAATGTCATAATGATGTCCACTTACTTGACAAACAGCCAAACAGGAAAAAGTGTATAAATACAGAGAGAAAACAAAGCAAAATGGTATCAACTGTGAATCTAGGTGGATTTAAATAGGTGTTCATTGTACTATTTCAACCTGTTGATATTTTGAAAATTTTCATAATGGAAAGTTCGGATAATTATAAAAAATACAAATAAACAATAAAGAAATCACTAAATAAGAAATTAATCTAATAAAAAATGATTCTAGAGATGCGGTGCCTATAGTCCTCCGCTCTGCCAGCTGAGCTACCTAAAAAATGATTCTAATAATGCATTAAAATTTCAGAGTAATATGTACAATTTGGTTGAAATTTATTTAACACTTTCTCCTTTCTATATAATGGAAAAGAACAATAGCAAAACCCGAGTAATTATATTCATTATTCATTAACTTTGGCCTTAACACATCCAGTAATTTCAGGGAATAAAATGCATTCCATTAGAGGTTTAATTGCTTTAAAATAAGTAGGAATTTTGAGAGATATAAATAAAAGATACGACCAAATGTGAGAACAATTTTTTTAAAAGTCAAAGGAATGATTAAGAATGTGTGTGTGTGTGTGTATATCTAAAAAGAATGTATGTATATACATATAAATACAAAATGAATTCTTCAATAAGGAAGTATGTTTTAAACATTGAAAAGTTAGATTTTCTTATTTCTTCATTATATAAGGAGTCCACTTAGAGAACTCATTACTCTGAGAGGAGATGAGGAATGAATATATACACTAGTTCAAAATAAAATCTATAAATCTGAAGGGGTGTTATGTGTTAGACACTATGTTAAGTGGTAGGTGACAATGAATAAAATGTGGCTCCTGCAGGTTTACACATGTAGGAGGAGACAAGCATTGAAGTCGCCTGACACACCTGGTTCAGGTCCCAGACTGAGGTGCACTGCACACAAGCGGTCAGCTTTAGCTGGAAGCCAAGGAGGGAATCATGACCAGAGTGAGAGCTGGTAGCAGAAGCTCCAGAAATTTGACTGCACTCTGTGTGCAACATGGATCTAACAAAAGTTTGCAAGAAGGCAGCATAGCAAAATTGTGACCAGTACTCTTATACAGGTTGGACTCCAGAAAAAAAAATGAAGCAAGAAGCAGGCAGGGAGTCCAGAGAACAATCAGGTACCTTGGAAATGATGATTTTGATAAGTACACCAACAGACAGTTTGCAAATCATGGGAAGGGAGTGTAATTACAGCATATTAATATCTGGCACTGAGTATTATTCAGAAATTGACATTCAGAGTAATAAAGTATCCAATACAATATCACAATTTAATATCCTTCAGAGCTAGTTATATGGACTTTTTTTTTCAAATTGCAAGTTGGGGGGGGATTTTCTTTTATTATCAAGGTGTATAAAAAGCAAACTGATACAGATGCTAAAAAAAATAACTCAGTCACTCCAAGAAGGGGGTCCTAGTGATTAGCTTACGGCCATTATTATGTTTCCTACCAACACAAATACACACAATGATAAGATGACAAAGAGCCTAGAAACCAAAGGGAGGAATCACGTACTTCCAATTAGATACTCAGTTATCACACAAAACTAACAGGACCTAGAGGAAAATAAAACATTAAAAGGAAAACAGAGAGATAAATAAGTTCTCCTGTAATAACAGTAAAAGACTGATCCTTCCTATCCAATTAATGTAACATTTATACTCCTTGCAAGTGAGTTTTCATGATGTCAAAAGTTTAAATGGACCATATAAAGGAAGATTGAAACATCTAACTCCGTCTTGCTTCTGAGTAATGCTTCTTACTCCAAGATCAACTGGACAAAAACCCAGCATTAGTATTTAGGAATATATAAATGTTAAGACTGCAGTCAGCTAATGAAAAGAATCAAAGAATCATTTTTATTCTATTTGGATGGGCTCCTATATTTTACTGTAATTCACATTCTGGAAATTCATGATGGCAGAAAAAGAGAATATTGCAAATGTCCATCTAATTTCTGCCTTCCTCCTTTTTCCCCATTCTGAATCAGTGAGACCAGCCCCTAGTCTGGTCTAGTCTAAAGTAGACAGGGTTTTCTTGGTCAATTTGTTGTTTCATATCTTTCCTGGGGTTATGTGACAAATTTGATTTGACTGCTAAAAAACTATTTTTCCAACTTCTAAAAGCTCAAAAAAGCAGACCTTAGATTCTTGGCCTCCCTACCTCTTTGAACTTTAGAACTGCTCCATGATAGGATCTTCCTGAGGAATACTGTTATTTCTTGAAACTCACTGAATTCCAGAAGGTCATGATTGTCAATTTATGGTGAAGTTTTACAGCTTCTGACTTTGAAAAGAAGATCTAAAACCATTCTCTGGATTTTCTAATATGTGGATTGCTTCTTGTATGGATCAATCCAATTGTACAAAGGTACAGTGGACTGGACTTAATAGAATAACATCAAGTAATGTCAAAAGTTTAAAAATAAGGAATTACTGATATAATCAGAGGACTGATATAATATACACTGCTGCTAAAAACAATCTGTTGAAGAAGATCTCTAGCTTGAAATCAATATAATTTTTATTCTCACTTCTCAATCCTAATGTATTTAACTAATGGCTCTGGTCAGAAACATCACATAATGAAATGCATTGATAATTTTATAGTTTTCTCACCTAATACTCTGAACAGAAGAATTTACTGTTTCGTCCTGCATGCTACTGGTTACGGCAGCTTCTCCTTCTGGGGCAGCTTGTACTGGCTGTACCACATGAATAGTCCGGAAGAGCTGGGTAGGATACGGAGACTGTGTGGGCTGCATTGTCCTCAGAACTTCTGATGGTTGTGCAGCTTCCGCAGGATCTTTGGGTTTTGCAGCTTTAGAATTTCCCGGCTTTAGAACTGTAGTGGCTCCTCCTTTTATCCCTGGACTTGAGGATACCCTCGATCTGCTTGCTTGGCTCTTACATGAAGTGGTTGTTGAAGACAGGGATGGATCTGAAGACTCTATGCTGGAACCTGGATCCTCATCATCTATATAAATAAGATCTTTTGGCATTTCCTTGAACTGATAAACCAAGCGTTGACCTTCTACTTTTGCCAGAATACCCCTTTGGTAATAATACCTATTCAAAGCAGACAATTTTATCAATATTTTGTTCAATTAAACATAAATTAAAATGATATTCAACAACATTAAAAATTCCCTAATCATAAACAAAAATCTCAAGTTGGAAACAAGTGGGAGAAGAATTTCAAAATGAAGGGAGATCATGACCTGAGCCAAAGTCTGACACTTAACCAACTGAGCCACCCAGGCGATCCTTCTCTCTCTTTTTTTTAGTGTTTATTTTTCAGAGAGAGAGAGAGAGAAAAAGAGAGTGAGAGCATACAAGTGGGGAAAGGGCAGAAAGAGAGGGGGAGACAGAGCATCCAAAGCAGACTCCAGGCTCCAAGCTGTCAGCACAGAGTCCGATGCGGAGCTTGATCTCATGAACGGTAAGATCATGACCTGAGCCAATGCTGGAGGCCCCACCAACTGAGCCACTTAGGTGCCCCAAACACATTCTTTTCTAAATATATATAAAACATGCATACTTACATCAAAAAATCATAATTACCAACTAAACCTAAAACCAATTATGATGAGATTGTTGATAAAGTATATGGATTATTCCAGTTCTTCACTTTTCTTCATCTCCCCTTCTTCCAACTTGCTGGAATACTCAAATCTACTATAAACCTCAAGAATTTAGGGGGTTTGGGTGGCTCAGGCAGTTAAGCATCTGACTCTTGGTTTCACTAAAGGTCATGATCTCATGGCTCATGGGCTAGATCACTGTGTCTGGCTCTGTGCTGCTATTGCAGAGCCTGTTTGGGATTCTGTCTCTATCTCTCTCTGTCTCTCCCAGGGTGGCTCTCTATCTCTTTCTCTCTCAAAAATAAATAAACATTTAAAAAAAGAAAGTCAAACCTCAAGAATTTATTTCTCTTCCACAGTTAACTATTATGGCCCTACCAGTTTAAATTTTATTAAGGCTGATTTAGTTTTCTGTATAAAATTTAAATATGTACAAATAGAAGTCATTCTGGGGCGCCTGGGTGGCTTAGTTGGTTAAGTGTCCGACTTCGGCTCAGGTCATGATCTCACGGTTCATGGGTTCCAGCCCTGGGTCGGCCTCTGTGCTGACAGCTAGCTCAGGGCCTGGAACCTGTTTCAGATTCTGTGTCTCCCTCTCTCTCTGACCCTCCCCTGCTCATGCTGTCTCTAGCTCTTTCTCAAAAATAAATAAAACATTAAAAAAAAAAAAAAACTCATTCAAATTTTCTCACTGACTTTAATTAGATCAAGAATTTTAAAAGTGTCAGTTGGTGGGAATGTAAACTGGTACAGCCCCTCTGGAAAACAGTGTGGAGGTTCCTCAGAAAAATAACAATAGAACTCCCCTAGGACCCAGCAATAGCACTGCTAGGAATTTACCCAAGGGATACAGAAATGCTGAGGCATAGGAGCACATGGACCCCAATGTTCATAGCAGCACTCTCAACAATAGCCAAAACATGGAAAGAGCCTAAGTGTCCATCAACAGATGAATGGATCAAGAAGATGTGGTTTATCTATACCATGGAATACTACATGGCAATGAGAAACAATGAAATCTGGCCATGTGTAGCAACATGGATGGACCTTGAGGGTGTTATGCTGAGCGAAATAAGTCAGGCAGAGAAGGACAAATATCATATGTTTGCACGTATAGGAGGATTAGGAGGAACTTGACGGAGGAACAAGGGGGAGAAGAAGGGCGGAAATGGTGGGGGAAAGGGAGAGAGGCAAACCATGAGAGACTCTTGAATGCTGACAGAAACTGAGGACTGATGGATGTGGGGGGGAGGGGGGATGGGCATGGAGGAGGACACTTGTGGGGATGAGCACTGAGTGTTATGTGGAAACTAATTTGACAATAAACTATTTGTTAAAAAAAAAAAAGAATTTTAAAAGTGTCAGTTTAAAACAAACTGTAACTAAATAGTTCTGGTTTAAGAAGGTTATCAAGTTATCAGATGATTGCTACTTCCTTTTTTTTTTTTTTAATGTGTATTTTTGATAGACCGTGCATGAGACCAGGGAAGAAGCAGAGAGGGAGACAGAGGATCCAAAGTGGGCTCCGTGCTGACAACAGACAGCCTAATGTGGGGCTCAAACCCATGAACCCTGAGATCATGACTTGAGCCAAAGTCAGACACTTAAACCAACTGAGCCACCCAGGCACCATGATGATTTACTTCAGTAAATCTTGCTCGAATAGATGTGTATCTTGAAGAGTAAATAATATGATCACAGAAAAACAGTGAGCTTAAAAAAATGATATTCTGGTTCAAAATTTCACAGTATCTAATATTATTCTTGAAGCATTTATTTAGGTATACAGATATTATCTGAGATTTACACTTAAAAATGCACCCTCTTGGGGCACCTGGGTGCTCACTTGGTTAAGTGTCCGACTTCGGCTCAGGTCATGGTCTCATAGTTGTGGGTTTGAACCCCATGTCGGGCTCTGTGCTGACAGCTTGGAGCCTGGATGGAGGCTGCTTCAGATTCTGTGTCTCCCTCTCTCTCTCCCTCTCAAAAATAAATGTTAAAAAAGAAAGAAAGAAAATAAATAAAATGCACCCTCGTATTAAGTAACTGCATTACCACTATTTGTTAACTTTGTGCTGAATTCAAGTTTAATGACTCCAAACATATGACTCCTGTGGTCAATTTAGAATTCCTGTTGATGGTTTACATTTTTTAATCCCTATTTTATAAGGAAACTATCTACTGTTTGCATGAAAACCATTTTTTGAAGAAAAGCATTTTCTTAGATTGGAATAAGATTTCAATTTAAGTACATACTGATTTTTTTTTTTTTTTGAGAGAGGAGAATATGAATGCACGCTAAAGGGAAGGTCAGAGAGAGAATCCCAAGCAGCCTTGAGGTTCCGTACTATAAGTACAGAGTGCAACGGAGGGCTCAAACTCATGACCTGTGAGATCATGACCTGAGCTGAAATCACGAGTCAGATGCTTAACCAACTCAGCCACCCAGGCACCCCTAAATACATACTGATTTCCATAAGTTGTGTGGTTTTAGTAATTCAATAATAAAAAATCATTTTAAATCCTCTTAACTTTTTAGAAGTTATCTACTTTTTAGTATTTAAGAAACCATATTCTTAACACAACAAACTACAAAAGCTTCATGTACCTGAGAGCTCTTCCCATGGTCTCATAATTCATGTCAGGTTTGTTTTTGTGCTTTCCCCACAACCTGGATACTGCTTTGGAATCTACCAGTTTAAAAATGCCTTTTTCTCGCTGGGTCCATTTGATATATTTGGGACAAGTAGCTTTGTCCTGGAGCAGTGCCAGTAAAAACTCCCAAAGATAAATTGTGTTTCCTGAAACAAAAGCAATTTCTGTTGAACCAATCATAATTTCATTTGAAAGAGCAAAATTAAACACAACTAAAAGTCTTATATAAGATGTCTGGGCAGAACAGTCTTGGCAATTAGATTTGTGATAACTTATGGAGGAAAAAACACTTTGAGAGGACGTTTCCTTACTTCCTTAAGAAACATTACCTAAGAAAACCAGGGAAAAAGAATTGTACAAAATCTTTCAATAGTTGTTCTCTTTATATCAGAGCAAATGGATTGACCTTAATAATTTTTTTCAAATTTGGGCAACAGTTATGAAAATATCAGAAATTAAAAACAGTATTAAAAAGTGTGTACTAACTGAAAGGCTAACCTGGCTGAACTCTCCCAAGGGACTCATTATTAAAGTGCCAACTGTACTTTGTAAGCATGTGGTGGCAGCAATAGGATCCATTTAAATAAATCAAGAGAGCTAGCAGTTTTCCCTTAAAATATGCAGATATTTTAAAGCAATCTAAATGTTATTTGACCTATAAATATTACAAGGAAATTATAGTACTTACCCTTACCATCTTTATTTTTCTTCTTCACAGAGATGTTCGGCGTAGTGGCTGGGGAATCTGGTCGTGGAGGTTTTGTCTTTCTCCCTGAAAACAAAATAGCTCTGCGTAAGTATTTGCCCTCAAAAGTGAAAGAGAATGATCAATTCAGCTGTTTATAAATGCTATTTGGTCATTTATCCTAAATTTTAATACTTTATACATGGTCACATATATTTGGTCTACTAAATCCTACTTACTCAAAAGGAAAATAACTTCAGTGTAATTTTACCAGTAGTGTAGGTTAGATCACAAACACTTTCTTAAAATTTGGGGGAATATTCTTGATGTTGGTAACACTTGGGCTCAAAAAATAACCCATATAAGTTTATCTGTCTCTTGGTTACATAAGCTTTTTATGGTAGGAGAAGTTGATTTTAGCTTTTCTCACATCTGCATTCAGGTAGTTCTCAAATACTAGAAACTTCCCAAAGCTTTAGAGATAGAAAAATATGTGAGGCAAAATTTTGGTGAGCCACATCGTGCCTCATTCAATCTCTAAACAAGTCCATTACAATAGTGTTAAATGTAGTTTGTGCAGCCTTAGTCTGGCTCAACCATTCTACACCTTGTTTGTGATCTTCTTTTGCCGTTTATCTAGAAACACAACTTAGTGGCAATGTTGCCTGGGAATTAGGTTGAGATAATGATGCTGTCTGAATAGACTACCATTCTATACATAAGAACCGATGAAGATTAAGCATAAAGGGACACCTTAGTTAGCATATTTTAACCCAACATTCTTCAGGCTGACTCTATCTGGTCTAGATCACCAAGGGTAAATTCTGGAATAGTGTAATGTAGAACAAGAACTTACAAGAACAGAATTCTAGAGATGAAGTCACTTAGTTAAGAACACAGCCTCAAACTGAATAGGAAAATATTTCTAAAGTAGTGTGAGTAAGAGGATCAACAAGGTCACTTGAGGCACCTGGGTGGCTCAGTTGGTTAAGCATCCAACTTGATATTGGCTCAGGTCATGATCTCATAATAGTGAGGTCAAGCCCCATGTCAGGTTCTCCACTGGGCATGGAGCCTGCTTCAGATTCTCTCTCCCTCTCCCTCTGCCCTTCTGCCACTCTCACGAAGTCATTCTTCAGGCCCCTCTTAATGCATAATTATAAAACCGAGTCAGCCAGGTATCTTGATTTCCATCACTGTAGGAATCTGCAAAGAACCATTCATGAGGTAGACACTTCTGGGTAACCATGTTAATGATGACAAATATTAGAAGTGAAGACTTCAGTTAGCTCCTATCCCTCCTACCCTTATTTTATGCTTTCTATTTACCTACTTTTTCTGATAGATAATATCATTTTCTTCTTCCCACAGTTTTCACCACTAGTTTTAGTCAAGACAGAGACAGTTGGTAAACCTATCCAATATCCATCCTTTCCGTTGTCTTCCTCACTATTCCAGGTGTCAATGTGCACAGCTTCATGTGAATTATACATTAGTTGGGTATAAAATTTTTGGTAGACAGTTATTTCTTCTTAGTACTGTGAAGCTAGCCAACACTCCCAGCCTCTATTGGGAGCTTCTAAGCTGCCAATCTAAAAATCAATCCTCTTCAAGTTTCTCCTCTGGTTGGTTTGTTTCTTCTTCTTCTTCTTCTTTTTTTCCTGGTGGGGCTAGGAGAGTGCTGTGTTTTGCACTTTTACTGTAATGTGTTTAGGCCTGGGTTTCTTTTAGTTATGCTACTCTGGATTCACCATGCCGGGATTAATGTCATTTTAGAAAACTCTAAGTTATTACCTTTGAATACTGCCTCCTCCTTGCTCTACATATTCTCTCTTTCTGGAGCTTTCATTAAACATGTAGACCTTTTCATTCAATCCTCACATCTCTGACTCTTTCATGTTTTTTATTCTACATTAGATCTATATTGGAACTCACTAATTTTCTTTTAAACAGTGACTAATCTGCTGTTTAACCTATATTTTGTGTGTTCTATTTGGTTCCTTATCACATCCTTTCACTATTAGGATGTTAGTCTTTCACTTTAAAAATAGTTTTACTAAAGTGTAAGAGATAACAATCAACTGCATATGGTTAAAGTCTACAAATTGATATCTTCCAACATGTTTTTACCTGTGAAATCATCACTATGTTCAAAACACTGAGAATATCCTTCCCTCCCAAAAGTACTCTGTACCCCTCTGTAATCCTTACATCTTACTTTTCCCACTCTGCCCAATCTGAAGGTAACCAAGTACTCACATATTTTCTGTCATTATATATTAGTTTGCAGTTTGCACAATTTTATATAAATAGAAATATATATAGTAAAAAGTCTGGCTTCTTTCCAAATTAGCATAATTATGTTGAGATTGAGCCATTTTTGCTGTATGTATCAATAGTATATTCTATTTTACTGCTGAGTGTATTTTCACTGTATAGGTATACCACATATACCTATTGATAGACATCTGGGCTGTTTCAAGTTTGGGGCTATTACTGCAAAGAAAACTGCTAAGAACATTCATTCATGCATATGTTTTTCTATATATGTATGGCTTCACTTCTTTTGGGTAAATACTGAGTAGAAGAATGGCTGGGTCACATGTTAAGCATGCATTAAATGTTTTAAGGAACTGCCAAACTGAAAAAGAGAGAAACTGAAAAAGAAAAAAAGAAAGTGAGCCAAACTTAAAAAAAAAAAAACGCAACAACTCTATACAGTAAGGCGGGTAGTCATAGGGCTCACCCTCATTTTTTTCCTGTTTCTCAGAGATCACTTGCTTTTGTTGACTGATATCCAATTTTTAGGAGGCCTGTTTCATACGTTTTGTCTGTATTTTTAGTTGTTTAAATAGGAGAGTAAATCCAGATTCTGGAGATTTTTTAATTAAATTTCTTCCAGCTTTACTGAGATATAATGACATATAATTATGTATGTTTAAGGTATATGATGCAATGATTTGATATACTTCTATGTTGTAAAAGGATTACCACAGTTGGGTTAGTTAATATACCATCACCTTAGATAATAATTACTTGGTTTGGGGGATGTGAACATTTAAGATCTACTCTCTTAGCAACTTACAAATATATAATACAGTCCTGTTACCTGAAGTCACCATGCCATGCATTAGATCCTCATACTCATTTTATATCTGCAAGTTTGTGCCCTTTGACTGACATCTTCCCATTTCCTCCTCCTCCTAGCAACCATCATTTTTCTCTCTGCTTCTAGGGAGTTTGGCTATTTCAGATTCCACATATATGTGAGAGCATACAGTATTTGTCTTTCTCTGACTTATTTCACTTAGCATAATGCTTTCAAGGTCCGTCTATGTTTTTTAATGTGCGATGAACACTGTAGTGCAGGTATTGCTTTGATATCTTATTTTCATTTCTTCTGGATATATACCCAGGTGAAAGATTACTAGATCATATGGTTATTTATAGTTTCAACATTTTGAGGAAAATCCATGCTGTTTTCCATAGTGGCTACACCAATTTACATTTCCACCAGCAGTACACAAGTGTTCCTTTTTCTCCACATCCTTGCCAACACTCATTATCTCTTGCCTTTCTCATGATAGCCACTGTGATAGGTGTGTGGTGATAGCTTTTTGTGGTTTTGGTTTGCAGTTTTCTGACACTTAGTAATGTTGAGCATCTTTTCATGTACCTTTTGGCCATCTGCATGTCACCTTTATCTATTCAATGCCCTCTGCCCGTTTTAATCAGATTTATTTTTTTTGCTATTGAGTTGTATGGGTTCCTTATGTATTTCTGAATATTAACCCCTTATCAGCTATATGGCTTACAAATATTTTCTCCCTTTCTTTTTTTTTTGATGGTTTCTTTTGCTGTGCAGAAGCTTTTTAGTTTAATGTAGTCCCACTTACAATTTTTGGTTTTGTTGTCCCAAATGATTGCCAAATCAGGTTCTGTCATTCCATCTTGTCTGGAAGAAGTTCCACCTGGGTATTTTGTAACAGTCTCATTCTTTGACCTTGTTTTTCATTCTTTTGCCTTAATAATTGCAGTCATATTCACTAAAAGTTTCTATTTGATAATTCTATTATCTGAAGTTCTTAGAGAACTAATCCTAGACTCTTCTATGTCTTCTGATTCTCGTTCAGGAATTAGCTTCCTTACGTACTTTGTGAATACTGCAATGTGAGCTCACCTCAACCGGGCCTTTATTTGAGGAAATTCTGTGCAGCCCAGGTTAAATGTAGGACTTGCCAGAGCAGTTTTATAAGTTTCTGCCTAGTACCCCGAAGTTATTAATAGCCTGGGGCTGCTTTTATGTTAATTATGTTAAGTATGGCTGGGAATTCACAAGCGCCTTGGACATCAAGACTGATACAGCCATCTCAGCCTGGCAGAGATGCTACAGTGTCAGCTCATTCATAGTGTTTCTATCTTCCTCTTCATTTTTGGCTCTTGGATTTACCCTTACTTTTATGTGAAGTTAGGTTACTGTGTGGCTGGTGATTAACCAAGATATTAAATTCAAAATATTACACAAGCTGGAGTAGAATCAGAAGGCAATCAAATGCAAAGAGTGTCAGACTTTAGTATGCAGATATGATCCTAAATTCATGAAAAGTTAAAAACTCCCTTTAAAATTTCAGTCTAATTAAAATCTAACATTTTCCTCTTCAATTACTTACCTGTTGATTTCCAATTCATTATTTTTCTCACTGGAATCTTATATTGGAATCTATGCTAGTGATTTTCTAACTATGTCCTATGGAAGGAATCTAACTGTCCTTACACCAAGCTCTTTCTGAAATTGGATAGAAGGGTTTAGATAAAAGGTTGAGGCTTTAATTTTTTAATGAATCTAGTATGGAGATATACCTTTTATTTGTGTACCCTCATTTTTTATTATGCGCGTTTTAATTAGTGTAGAAATATACTTGAATAAAAATTATGCTTAGATTCCACTTCAAGACTTGACTGTTTGCCCTAAACAAATTAACCACCCACCTTTCTTTCTCTTAGGTTGTTCTGGCGATGATGTTCCTGTGGAGTGTGCATATGTCTCTTGAACCTGCTGAGTTTCCACCACTTCAGGAATCCCATCTAATGTGACGGATACATGGGTGACTGGGGCAACAACAATGTCATCTTCAGATGAACTAAATATATTATTATCTAATGGAAATAAAATAACTAATTATAATCAACTTTGTATTATAAATCAAAAAAATTTCATCAAATAATTTCCTGTTTCTATGAAGATTAAAGTAGAAATAAAATTGTGAAATCTAGTCTCTTTTTAGTTCTTCTGTCCAAAATCAGACCAGGCTTGACAGGACTATTTCAGTGCCTTCCTTGACTTCCTATCACCAATCTATCTCATTTCTCTTCCCCATTCTTCACATTGCTGCTAAGGTTACTCCCTGAAACCTAAGTCTGATTTGACCATGTTATTCTTCTCTATAAAACTTTATATGCTGAAAATTAGAAAATTAAAATTGACTTATTTTCTCATAGTTTACAGGGGAAAAAAGAAAAGAAAACCTAAACTCCATAGCATGCCATGTGAAGCTTGCACAATTTGGATCAAACCTACCTTTCCAATATCATCTCCTGCCTATCATGAAGCTTACACTTCAGCTATACCAAAGCATTTTTATTCAAACATTTCACTCTTTTTTTTTTTACAGGTCTGTCTCTCTGTCTCAACCCATTCTCTCTACCTTGAATGCCCTTCCCTATCTCCTGTAGTCACTAAAGCCTTATTTATCTTATATATTACAGGTTAAAAAATTCCTTCCATAAAGCCTGTCTCTGATATTCCCAACCAGAGTCCTCTTTCCTTCCAGAACATGTTGCAATCCCTCCCATGGCCTTTATTTTTGGCTTTTACAGTTATTTACATAAATAACTATCTTTGAAATTAATCTTTCCTCTGTGAACTGGAGGAAAAAAACAGTCTCTGTTCATTTGTATATCACATAATTACCTAATGCATTTGCTATGCATACAGAAAATATTCAACAACATCTTAAACTGATTTAGGAATAATTAAATTAATAAATTAACGAGTTTGACTACTTTCTTGTCAGAAAAGCTCAAAGGAAACATGAATTTAAAAGCCGATCAACAGGGTCACCTGGGTGGCTCAGTTGGTTACCTGTCCAACTCTTTATTTAGGGTCAGGTCATGATTTCATGATCTCAAGACTGAGAGAGAAAATCAGGCCCCATGTTGGGCTCCGTGCTGACAGACTGGGGTCTGCTTGGGATTCTCTGTTTCCCTCTCTCTCTGCCCCTCCCCCACTCACATGTGCACACACACTCTCTCAAAATAAATAAATAAACTTAAAGAAATGTGGAAAAGCAGATCAATAATGTGGCAGCAAAGTTTCTGCCATTTGGTGTTAGATATGTTTTCAATGTAATTTTGCCTATTCACTGGTATATACCTAGAGATCATTAAATTATAATAGTTTGGGCCATAAATACCCTAATACTTCTACCAATGAGGTTAAGAGAACAAATTCTGCAAAATCTGATGACAAAATACTTTTTTATTCCTAAAGATTTCACTCTCCAATTTTTCTAAAATAAGTCTTATTTAACTTAACACTTTAGTAAAGTTGTCTCAACTAATACTGTGCCTTAAAATGTGGCAGGGACACAAAAAATATAAAAACCCAATATCCAGTCTCTTGGTATTTATCATCTCTAATAGAAGCGATAGCAAGAGTAGCTTTTCAAAGCATATTCACATGAACAGTCCAAAAACATGACCACTCACTTGTTCTTTTTTCATCCAGCATAGGACCAGGAGAATCCATATTGAGCAGTGCCTCAGCAGCCTCGATTGTTTCAATCGTTTCATCCCCATTATGACAGGAGGCTTCAACTACAATACATTTAAAGAAAACTAAAGTTAGCTACAAGACATCTATTGCTCTAAAACACACAGATGTCTTGAAACTGGATATATCACTTAGTACTTGGGTTTATACATACACTCTGTATGAACAAATAAAATCTATACTGAATATGGCTATTAAATATTTCTCTATTTCTTTTTCTTTAAAAAACCACGCAAGGGGCGCCTGGCTAGTTCAGTTGGTATATCATGAGAGTCTTGGTCTCAGGGTCGTGAGTTCAAGCCCCATGTTGGGTGCAGAGATTATGAAAAAAATAAAAAGTATAGAAATATAAAATAAAAATAAAAAACTATACAAGATGTGGGGTTTTTATTACAAAATGAAACCCTTTTGCAAGATGCTAAGGGGTTAAGAATAAGCAAAACAGAGCTCACATTCTGGAAGGAAAGCACTAGTCATTTCTGTGATAATTCTTACTTCAAGAATAAATAAGATGGGCATTGGACTTGAGTAGAAAGGGCTTAGGAATAATAGCCAGAAATCCCAGGTGTGCCACTAAACTAGTATGTCACTGGGCAAGTCATTCTGTTTCCACAGACTCCATATTAGAACATGATTGGGTTGATACTTTTAGGTCCCTTTCAGCTCAAACACTGACTTCAATACTCTTAGTTAACTAACAGGAATGAAAATGGGTCTGTGTTCATCTCCGACTCTTTTCCCATTCTTCTATGACTGAACTGCTACTATCTCCAAGAAGTTTTACTCACAGTCACATTATGATCTAACCACCCTTTGAGAATTAGTATTCCGGTACGATTCGCCTCTAGTGTGTACTGTAGAACACTAATTCCCCTCCTGTGGACTTGACCCGGGCCAAGTATCTTAATGTTCTTAAAAAATATTAATATATAAATGAAAATTTAATCCAGGTACATGCTAGATACTTGACACATTCCTAAATCCCAGAAAGAAGTCCAAAATAGTTTCACAGTGTATTCCTGGATGGCTTTTAGTCCCTTGGTGCTAGGATTAGCACCAAGAAACTACATAAAGAGCTATAAATGCCTTATTTTCATGAATAAATTCAAGATTCTTGAATGGGATATTCATCATCCATAATTTTATACCTCCTTGCTATATTCCCCCCTCAATATTTGTGAGAAAAATCACACATCACTTTTAAGTTTGTATGTGTATATATGTGTGAATGAATATATCTATTTTATATGTGAATATATCAATTATATATAACATATATATAACATACATTATAATATATAATAGGTATATTTATAATCGTGACTTTCAGATTCAGGGTTGGACTGAAACTATATAACTTGATTAATAAAAGCCTTTTAATTTTACACAAGATGAAACAGTAAATACTAAGCAGTAAATATAAACATAATACTTGAAGCGAAAATTCTTTGTTCTCAATCAAATGAATGAAAGTGATCACTTACTCACTGTATTACTCTCCCAGTTCTATTTAATTCAGAGAAGCAACAAAATCATCTTTTTTATTAACACTATGAACAGATTTTCAAGAAATTGATGTGTCTTTGAAATTTAGCTTAACTTTCCATTATAACATTACTAACACTTACTATCCTAAATATTTTTGAACCAGTTCATTTATCATTAGATCAAAGTTCTTCAAGAACCTACAAAATTCTTAACTGACTATAAGTTCCTAACTGGCAATACTGAAAGCCTATCTCTCTTGAACAACTGTGCTAGGAAATGTGAAAGATACAATAGTATCAGACATAACCTTTTTCCCTTGTCTATTGGGTACTCAGGGACTATCTAAGAAAAAAACAAACTGATTAATTTTGTGGTATAGAACAGACTGACTACAGGCAGTGTATCTCCCTGTAAGTTAGGAAAGTTTTCTGAGGAGACGGGCCTAAGTTGAGTCATTTAAGATAGGATTTAAATATTTTGAGAGGAAGAGAGAGATATTAAGAATAAAGTAGAAGAGCACTGGAAAGATTACACATTCAAAGAAAATGAGAACTAGTTAATGTCATTATAAAAGAAAATATACAACTGCTACAGATTGTTATAGTAACAGCAGATTAGTTAACTTGCTTTATACATTAATTTGGCTGACTGCCTTCCCAAGGAAAAATCCCATGATGGGAATGGAAGGGATGAACTGCTCGAAGAAGCAAAGAGCTGGGACAATTCCTGAATGATGACAAAACAAAGAAGTTCAGGGTCATATACTAGTCAGCTCCTCTCAATATAGGAAGAAACTCCTAACAAAGAACATTTTCTCTCATAAGATAATGGCAGACACTAGGAGTTCCCACAATCTGTCATGCCAGAAGAGAAAATATGGAAGATGTATCTGCAGAATTCTAAACTTCAGCTAGTATCTTTAAAACCAAATATCTATAGGTCACATGGAAGTCAAGGAACAAGAAGGTAGCCAAAATAAAAAGAAGCAGGATTTTAAAATAGCATGGATTTTAAGTCTTCCTTTTTCAAAGGCTTTAAATTTCTCAAGTGGTCACATTTCTGAATTACTACAAAAAGCATCCAAGAGAATCTGAACTGATTTTTGACTAGTTTTTTAATTCTAAAAGTATATGTCATTTTTACTTTCATGTCAAAATGCACAAAACTTCATTAGGAGACTACTTCCCCTAATTATAATGAAAAATAAATCAATTAAATTTTACTTATATATTCTATAAATAGAAATGCTTAAAAGTCTAATTCTTCCATAATAGTTCAAACCAGAAAAAATAAACACCCCAAAACTCTAGCAAAATGATTAAAGCAGAGCACTGTAACACTTCCTATTAAAATCTTAAGGCTCAGGGCACCTGGGTGACTCAGTAGGTTAAGCACCTGACTCTTGGTTTCAGTCCCAGGGACCTGGGATCAAGCCCAGCATGAGGCTTTGCGCTGAGGTGCAGAGCCTGCTTAGGATTTGCGCTCTCTCTCCCTCTTTCCCTCTCCTATGTGCACCACAAAGTGCTGTCATGCATGTGCGAAAAGCTCTCTCTCTAAAAACAAAACAAAACAAATCAAAACAAAACAAAACACCTCAAGCCTTCTGAGGGCATCTGGCTGGCTCAGTCAGTAGGGCATGTGACTTGATCTTAGGGTTGTGAGGTCGAGCTCCATGTTAGGTACAGAGATTACTTTAAAAAATAATAATAAATAAAAATAAAAACGTAAGCCTCCTGTTTAAAATCCTGTAAATTTAAAGCTTAATAAAAACCATATTATGGGTGCCTGGGTGACTCAGTCAGTTAGGCATTCGACTCTTGATTTTGGCTCAGGTCATGATCTCACAGTTTACCAGTTCGATCCCTCCCTCTCCCCATCCTCCCATTCAGGGCTCTATGCAGACAGCCTACTCGAACAGCCCAAAGCCTGCTTGGCATTTTCTCTCCCTCTGTCTGGGCCTTCCTCGCTTGAGTGCGTGCACTCTCTCTCTCTCTCTCGAAATAAATACATTTTTTTAAAAAGCATATTACTCTCTTTGTCAAGGCTTTGAAATTCTATGAATTGAGGAAAATGCACTACTAAAAGTAATTTTTTAAAAAATCAAGCAAATAAGGCACAGATAATTCCATAATTACCATCTTCTAAATATTTATATAACTAGGTACTTATTTATATAAACAAGTCCTATAAAACAAGTTTTCTGGGTAGATGAAAATAATATAATTAGTTTGTATAATAATTTAGTTGCCTATTAAGAAAAAAACAAAAAGAATTTCAAACCACTTATTTGTTAAGCTTTTTGTAATAAAATTTTTTTAAATGCAAAGTAGAGAAAGTCATATAATATAAAGACACATAGTCATATACTTGAACCCCATGTATCAAGGGCCTAGGATCAATACTTAATAGCAAATCTTTCTTCATCCATACTCCCCAGCCCTACATACACACTGGATTATTTTATTTTTTTAAAGTAGGCTCCATGCTCAAAGTGGGGCTTGAACTCATAATCCTGAGATTGGTAGTTGCATGCTCTACCAACTGAGCCAGCCTGACACCCCTCACACTGGATTATTTTTTAATTTTTTAATGTTTATTTTTGAGAGAGAAAGAATGTGAGCAGAGGAGGGGCAGAGAGAGCGGGGCACAGAGGATCCAAAGCAGGCTTTGTGCTGACAGTAGACTGATGTGGAGCTTGAGCTCACAAACCATGGGTTCAAGACCTAAGCCGAAATCAGATACTCAACCACTAAGCCAACCAGGCACCCCTCACACTGGATTATTTTAAAGTGAACGCCAGTCTATCTTTCAATTGTAAATATGACAGTATATAGCTCTAAAAGACAATACCATGATCGTATCTTTTAAAAATTAATTACATTTTAAATCAGTTATCCAGTTAATACTGAAATTTCTTTAATGCCTCACCTCAGTTTTTTAGAAAGTTTGTTCAAGTCAGGATCCGAACAAAACTCATGCATTACATTTGGTGACGTGTACCTCCTCCCTTTTTCTTTTTTGCCATTTATCTTAGAAGAAGCAGAATTATCTGTCTGTAGTTTCCCAGGTTTATGATTTTGCATATTACACACCCTTGTGGTGCCACTCAGTGTGTTCTTCTTCCACCCCCATGTATTTCCCGTAAACTGGTAGCCATATCTAGATACTTGATTAGATNTTTGGCAAAACTGCTTCAAAGATCATGCTGTGTGATTCTATGTACCTCCTGAGGCAGTGCTATGAAGTCTGGTAGTTTTCATTCAGCACTGTTAAGACTGAGAACCAGGTTTGGGTGTTGTAAGCCTGATCTTTCCATTATAAAATTCTCCATTAGCCTTAAATAACTGGTGCTAGCAATTATTGATGACAGCTGCCTAAATCTACTGTTTCACTAGGGATTCCAAAATGGTGACAATTTTAATCCTATCATTCCTCCAGTATTTGTTAGCTAGAATTCTCTATAAAGAACAATTTTCGTTCATCAACTAGTTATCTTGAACCACAGTTCATACAATAAAGGCAAATTAAATGACTGATATTTTTTCCATTATTTACTAATATTCAGAATAATAAAGGGCTTTCTAGCATCTTCCATAAGTGGCCATTCAGCTACTTTTTAGCATCATTGAAAATACAAAGGTCTTAACATATTAGATGTTCTTCAATCCTTTGCGGTTCTAACTTTTTAAAAAAATTTATTTTGAGATTGGAAAGAAAAGGGGTAGAGGCAGACAGGCGAGAGAGACAGAATCCCAAGCACGCCCTGCAAAGTCAGCACAGAGCCTGATGCAGGGCTCGAACTTAGGACCTGAGCCGAAACCAAGAGTCGAATGCTAAGCCAACAGACACACCCATGTGTCCCTTCAGGTGCAATTCTTTTTGACTGTTTAGTTTTTCTTAAATGTTTATTTTTGAGAGAGAGACAGAATGTGAGTGGAGGAAGGGGCAGAAAGAGGGAGACACAGAATTTGAAGTAGGCTCCAGGCTCTGAGCTGTCAGCACAGAGCCCAAGGCGCGGCTTGAACTCACAAACTGTGAGATCATGACCTGAACCCACAATAGATGCTTAACTGATTGAGTCACCCAGGTACCCCTTAATTCTCAATGATCCTCTAAATGTCCCATCTTCGGCCATTGGGAACTAAAGCTGGGACCTCGGTCTTTTAGACATGACCCACGTAATGTCTGATAGTTTTGTGCCTTCTGGGATAAGATATTACAGGCTATTCTTGCACATTTCCCACCCCAAACCCAGAATCAGTAGTTTCTCTTAGATACCCTGGTATTGTTAGTGAAAAACTTATTTAGACACCATAATTTGTACACTAAATTGAGGAATTTAAGCAATTTAAATTGAGGAATTTAAAACATATACCTCGAACCCACGAACCGTGAGGTCATGACCTCAGCTGAAGTCAGACACTTAACCAATTGAGCCACCCAGGTGCCTCTGACTGATATGTTTATAGTTTCTTTTCATATCAATGTTACCTTCCATCTCTCTTTTTTCCTTGCAATTAAACCAAGAAAGTAGACTGCTTGTCCTGTAGGGTTTTCCCATCTAGATTTTGCCAATTCTACTCCTATTGTATAGTTTAAACATATTTTTTTTCTATATTTGCTTTAAACTAGTAATCAGTTCTGAAGGCTTAATCAAATTCTGGTTAAATTTTGGGGGTGGGGAAGACTATGTTTTATATGTGATGATTTGATGGAATACCACTATAAAGAGAAACTTCTCATTTAATAATCTAGTTACTCAGTGATATAGTTCAAATAGGCAAAGGAGAATAACTGTGTGATTCTTAATTTATCAGTTTCCACATAGTTTTTAGCATCACCTATTGGTGACCATGTATGTATGTGTGTGTGTGTGTGTGTGTGTGTGTGTGTGTGTGTAGCATTATGAGATCATGGATTTAAACATATTAGATACGTTTCAATTACTGGTTATTATCGTTATTAATACCCAAGTTGTCCCATATTTGGCTAAAAAAATATCTTTTTTTTAGAGAAGAAAATTGATTGTGAGCTCATCCTGATATTTTCATTTCAAGTTTAGCATTACAGAATTTAGTTTTAGAATTATGTATTTATACTCTGTGATATATNGTGTGTGTGTGTGTGTGTGTGTGTGTGTGTGTGTGTGTGTGTGTGTGTGTGTGTGTGTGTGTGTGTGTGTGTGTAGCATTATGAGATCATGGATTTAAACATATTAGATACGTTTCAATTACTGGTTATTATCGTTATTAATACCCAAGTTGTCCCATATTTGGCTAAAAAAATATCTTTTTTTTAGAGAAGAAAATTGATTGTGAGCTCATCCTGATATTTTCATTTCAAGTTTAGCATTACAGAATTTAGTTTTAGAATTATGTATTTATACTCTGTGATATATAGAATTTATAGCATTATAGAATTTTTAACTTTGCAATTTAACATTTGTATATTTAAAAAATTTTTTTTTAACGTTTTATTTATTTCTGAGAAAGAGACAGAGAGACAGCGGAGCAGGGGAGGGTCAGAGAGAGAGAGAAAGATACAGAATCTGAAGCAGGCTCCAGGCTCTGAGCTAGCTGTCAGCACAGAGCCTGACACGGGGCTCGAACCCACGAACCATGAGGTCATGACCTGAGCCAAAGTCAGACACTTAACCAACTGAGCCACCCAAGTGCCCCTAACATTTGTGTATCTTATTTACTCTATAAATCTTGGCTTCTTATGACATTAACTTCATTATTTATTTGATTTGACCCTAACATCTCTTGCACGCACACACTCATACAAGCTTTTAAATAACAATAAAAATATTACTGAAAACAATTTAAGATTCCTAAGCAGTTTTATTTTATTTGTCTTTTAGGCTATATCTCATTAGGAAATGCACAGCCTTAAATAATCACACCTCAGTAACTTAATTAGATTCATTTGCTTTAGCGTGCTTCAATTTTTAGGTACTGCTAGTTTTTCTTTTTTTGGACTTAGTGTTGTTTTATAATTATGTTAAACATTTACATGGTTCCAAAGTAAAAATGATAAAGTACTTTTAAAGAATCTTTCATCCCTAGCCCTTCCTTTTCTCTGTAAGAAACCATTCCTATTAATTTTGAGGTTTATCTCTTTTTTTAAGTTTTATTTATTTATTTTGTGAGAGACAGTACAAGTAGGGGAAGTGCAGAAAGAGGGAAGGGAACAGAGGATCTGAAGCAGGCTCTGTGCTGACCACAGAAAAGCCCAATGTGGGATTTGAACTCACAAACCACAAGATCACAACCTGAGCTGAAATCAGATGGTTAACTGACTGAGCCACCCAGTTGCCCCAGGAGGTTATCAATTTTTTTTTTAAATATAAGCTAAGACACATACCATTTATATTCTTTGTCCTACCTTAAATAAAAAGTAGTATGCTATTTATGCCACCTGACTCTTGCTTTATTAACTTACTATACAGTAGAAATCACTGCACAGCTATATAGAGATCACATCACCTTTTGTATTTTAAAAATGTGAGGTAAGCTAAATATGTTTAGTATCAATATTAATTTGTGAAGCTTTATTTCATTCAGCTTCAGTGCTTTCACTGAGAAAAGCAAAATAAATTGGTAAGTCCTACATGAAACAGGAAAGAAAGAAAACCAAAAAAGTACATCCAGCTTTTAAAAATAGTTTTTAAATGTTAGCCCTTCATTAAATGGGTAACAAAAATTTCTTCTGTCAATAATAAAACCCACTAAGCTTTTAATGCATGCATTTTAAACCTTCTTCATAACAGATTAGCTGTGATCTAGCAACTAATTAAAATCTATACCAAGGACAGAAAGCACAGACACTTTAATAACTTAGGGAATACTTTATAAATACATTTGAACTTGTTAGAAATTACTAAAAATTGTTTGACCTTGTAAAAACAGACAAGAATACATATGAAAGAAGAGACACATAATAGTATTATTTAATAAGAGAAGATTTACTAATGGATATAGTCAGCATGATTATCTTTTATTTGTACCACCTCCATTGTACAATTTGTAATTTGTACCATCTCCATTAATAATTTTACTTTTAGAACCTCAAAGACTGGCAACAAAAGAAGAATCTCCACATACGTAAGAACTAAGGGTCAAATGATTTTCAAAAAACTTTAATAACACCATAACCTTTTTTGGAATGAAACCTTACGTGGAACTCCAATATATGAATAGATAAAACTGGTATTTTACCAGTATACATTTATTTTATAGGTTCAAATATATTTCAAACTTGATATGACATCGACCAATGATAAAACTGAAAGTGTTCTGGTTAACATGAAAATTTGAAATCAGGGCATACAGATGATGATACCTACAGTCTAATAAAAGCCTCAAATCCATAAAAATAGTTCAATCTTTTTATTATTGAAAATTTCAAACAAAATAAAAATTATGGAACATAGTATAATGAATTCTCACATATCCATTCTCAGCATTAACCATTATCAACACATGGTCAATCTTCTTTCACCCATGCTCCAATCACACTGCCTCCAAGATCCCCTCAAACACACCATACCTACATCCCCAGGATTACTTTAAGGAATCAAGACACCATCTTTTATCTCTAAAACTTTCAGCATATATGGTATGCTATTGTCATTCCTAAAAATATTAACAATAATTCCTTAGTATCATCTTAAGTGCTACCTAGGACTCACATGGACAGTTTATAAACTCTTCTTTCTCCATCTATTTCTTTTCCTGTAGTTTCTGAAAAGCACAACATTCTTCCCTTCCTCACTCTGAACTTAGGAGAGCTATAGGGTTCTTTGCTTTCTCATGACATTGCTCAAATAAAGATGGAAGAGTTAAATAAAGGCTCAGGTTGGGAGATTGGGAAGGGAGAAGAAATATACAAACAGTAAATGTGGTTTTCAAGATAAGGCTTATTTTCTGGACCCATTCAATACCAGTTCTATTCCCCAGGAAGAAAGGATTCTGTTTGTTTTTATCTTATCACTGGCTATCTTCAGGTCTGAACTCAAGACTGAAAGAAAGAAGTAATTCTTTCTCCTGAAGATCCGAGATCTGCTTTCCTAGTCTGAATTTCTTCTCCAAGAACCAATGTCTTCCCTAATGACTAAGACCAGGATAAAATACCTTTCAGGGGAGACCCTCATTCCCAACCTACAGAGACAGCTGTAGCTTTTCACAAAGGCATTAAGAAGTTACAAATGAATATACTGCAAAAACCCACTAGCTACACAACAGATATATACATAGCAATAGTCATTCTGTCATACAAAACACATAACTCACAGTAATAAATAAAAACCTCTAATGTGATAAATTCCCTACTTGATAAAGAAAGATTTATCAAAAAAAACTTTCACCGGGTTCCTCTGAACAAAAAATGTGAATATTGGAGAACATACTTTGTAAAAAAACAAAAAACCAAAAAACAAACAAACATGCAAAAAGGACAATATAAAATCTAAGTGTTGTTGGTCAATGTTACCAGTGGGGACTCAGTCACTTGGTGTGTGATCTTAGGCAAATCATTTCATTAAACCTAATTTCAATTCTTTTTTTCTGTTGTGAGAATTAAATGAGACAATGAACTTTTAAAAATTTACTGTTAAACAAATAAAATAAAATCTACTATGTTAATATGATGCACTGAGAAGAAGACAATTCTATTTTGCTGGTATTCTTTGTCCAAACTGCATTATCTCATTCTAGTCACAAGGAAATATTACACAAATAAACTGAAGGATATACTACAATGTCTGATCAGTACTCCTCAAAAGTGTCAAGGTTACTGAGAGAGAAAGAAGGACAGAGGAACTGTTATAGACTGGAAGAGATAAAGCAGAAATAATTTAATGCAAAGTAAGATTCTAGACTGAATTTTGAAACAGAAAAAGAACATTAGTTTGAAATGGTTGGCAATAAAGTGTAGATTTAGTTAATAACACTGTGACTAATGTTAATATCCTATTATTTTCAAATTTAAGAATAAATACTCAAATAACCTTTGCTTCCAAATAATTAATTTTCTCAAACACCTCCAACACCTACCTCTGGCCAAGAGAGATGAATGTAAATGTATATAAATACAAATGCATGCACCAGTTTCTAAAACCAATGAAAACAGCATTACCACTATGTCACACTTACACAGTGAACTCTGTAGAATGAACTCTAACAGGCTACTAGTTCTGACTGAACCAGAAGAGAAGTCTTTTTTAAACCCTAGTGCTTTATCCTACATTTGGTTCATGGCATCCAACTTTGCTTCCTGTGACAGGAGTAAAAGAAAAATGTTCCTGTTTTCCCCTATAAACAACTTTCTGTTGTTACCGAGAATATAGAGCGTGGCATATAAAAAGCGTTCAGTGAATACTTGACAAATTGAGTTGGCTTGGTTCTTCTTACATACCTCTATTTTGTCACACTCATCCCAATATATTTAGGAAAAAAGGAAGAGGAGGTGAGAAAACACTAGAAAACTCAGGTAGATGAGAAAGACAATATAATTTCCCTCTCCCTGTAGGGCTCTAGCCTCTTGAAACCAAGTTAGGGGCTTCTTATGCCCCCAAAAACACAGGGCTGGGAAACTGCCCAAAACTATACTGCAGTAGGGTGCTGCTAGAGACACACCTGTAAGCGTGATGTCATCGTCATCCTCATCTATGATTTCTTCCTCAGCAACATCCAGGGAGCTCTCAGTAATCATGTCGTTAGGCTCTTCCACACAGGCCAGACCCGCATAACTGTTGAGAATGTCAGCACCAGGAACATGTTCCACAATTACAGCAGGAAAAATAGTTGGATCACCAAGCTGGGAGGGGTGAGGGGGGAAAAAGAGGATTAACAAAATGTTTGCTTTTGTTAAATACAACCAAAACATATTTTATACTGGAGATCAACTCAGTTTTTATATCACCAGCTACTTAAATCTTGACAATCTTTCTGGGCTGCAGAGAATATCTTATCTATTGAGGATAAAACTTTTATTACCAATCTTGATGCCTAACTAAATTTTCATTGGAAAATCCTACAAAAACATACTTTTAAACCACATTAAATAAAAAACCCAATAATTAATTCATAAAAAGTGGCATACCAATGAAATATACAATTAAATACAATCTCAACAAACGTTTGACAGGAAAAAAAAACACATAAACTTAATAAATATTACATTGTCATTACCACACATGCTGTGTTTAACAACTTTTGATTCAAATGGGGAAATCAACTTTCATTTTCTATCTACTCATAAGGTCATGTAATTTTAGATCATGTCTTTCACTATCTTCCTATATTATTATTTCCATTTTTTTCTGGTTTGAGAGTGGTAGACCCTCGTCCCTTAACCCGAGATAATTCATGTATATTTCCTAAATACATGAATATTACCTTATTTACAGAGTATAGAACCTGCTTGGGATATCTTTCTCTCTTTCTCTGCCAATCCCCCACTCATGTGCTCTGTCTCTTTCTCTCTCTCAAAATAAATAAATAAATTTAAATTTCTGGTTCAGGATCCAATCTAGGATCATACATTTCATGCAGCAAATAACTGTATTTCTCCATGGCAACTCCTTTAATACGGAATAATTTCTTTAATCTGAGTCAGTTCTTTAGCTTTTCTTTCTCTTTTATGATTTTGACACTTTTGAAGAGTATAGGCCATTTGTTTTATAAACAACTCCCCCACCCCCAATTTGGATATGCATGATATTTTCTCAAGATTAGATCAACTGACATTTTTGGCAAGAACACCAAAAAAGTAAATGCTGTGTCCTCATTAAGAGGTCTAAAATATGTATTTGTCCTATTACTAGTGATATTAACTTTGATCACTTAGTTAAGATGGTATCTACCAGGTAACTAACTACAAAGTTACTATTTTTCCTTGCATAGTTAGTAAGTATCTTATGGAAAGACAGCTCAAGACTATGTAAATATCCTGTTTCTTGAACATGTTTCCATAAAGTATTATCTTTTTTTAAAATGTTTATTTATTTATTTTGAGAGAGAAAGCTCCTGTACGCACGAGCATAGGCTGGGGAAGGGCAGAGAGTGAGAACCCCAAACAGGCTCTGCATTGTCAATGCAGAACCCAATATGGGGCTCAAACTCACAAACCATGAGATCATGACCTGAGTTGAAGTTGGACACTTAACTGACTGAGCCACCCAGACACCCCAAAGTATTATCTTCTAAAATGTAAGAAAACGTTCCTGCCAATATGTAATAATGTCAGATGCTTTTAATTTTCCTTGAGTAAATTTACTGTGTTAAAATTATTTATGATTTCATTATAACTTAGTAGCCTCAATCTTTTAAAATTAACATGTTTGTAGCACTGCCCATTGTAGCACTGCCCATGGAGATTAAATGCTACTTCTATCATAAGAATTTAACTTCTATCATAAACATTAAGACATCACAGGTGTTAACTAAATAAACTGTGCCTTCAAGAATGCTATGCTCTGAAATTTATGGTTTAATAACTCTAGAACATATTTGGATCATTTTATTTCAAAATGTTTCTTCCTATTACAAAAAAGAGGAAGTTAGAAGTAACTGGCTTTCCTNCTCCAGGCTCTGAGCTTGCAGTCAGCACAGAGCCCGACGCGGGGCTCGAACTCAACGCGGGGCTCGAACTCAAGAACCGCGAGGTCATGACCTAAGCGAAAGTCGGACGCTTAACCGACTAAGCCACCCAGGCGCCCCTGGCTTTCCGTAAGTTTTAAAACAAAGTAGGAGACTCAGACATTGCACTGTAAAACCCAGACACATGAGAGAAAGTATATAAAAATGGCCAGAGCATATTCATTTTGCTTTCCCTNCAACCTAGCATGAACATTTGCTCATTGAAACACTTCTCTCTTAAGAGCTTAAGTTTCTAGTCTTCTAATGAGGCTGAGCCCAGATATGATTTAATTTTCACACAATTTCATTTTACGCTGCAGCAACTCTATGTACCAGGTAAGAATAGGGTTTGTCACCTCCATCCATTGGCAGAGGAAAAATCATATTAAGAAATTTACCCAAGGTCACCCATGAAGTCAGACAGACGCATGTCAAAGCAGTTCACAGGAGCAGTCCTCACCCAAATGTGGTGAAGTTTTACTCCCTATCCAAAAATATTTGGCTTCTGAAATCTGGGGTAGTGAGTGTTAAGCCCAACACTAGAACAAAGATCTTAGTTTCCTTTGAAACAAAAGCTTAATTAATTAAGAATGAAAAGGAACACATGATTTTATGATTTAGAAGGCAGCAACGTGTAAAAAAAGAAAGACTGCGAACCATGAGAGCTCAGGTGTTCTCCATCTGATTGTCATTTTTCTCACTTTAAATCAAAGAGGAGTACTAGCTGATCCTAAGGGCACTTCCTGGTTTTGTTTTGTTAAGATGTGTTATGGCACTAATCCTAAAGTTAAGGAGCTGTGCTGTGCTTAAGGTAGACTTTCAATATCATCTTTTGCAGGGCCTCTCCAATCTGAGTCTATTATGGACTTTGTTGTGGGCCACAGCCAGGTACTTCCCAGGTTCCTCCCAGTTTAGCCATGCTGTCTTTTTCTACAGTACTTGAAAAGTATGGGCCTTCTTTTCTAGTCCACTGAAATGGAGATGTATATACAAAGTGTTCTCTCATTTCCCCAGGGCGCTATTAACTCATATACAACAAACTGACCAACTCTAAATATCCGGTACCAGGCCTGAATCTGTGTATACAAAATACACGTAGGAACCCTCTCTCAGGTGACTCGAGAGAATCTCCCCCTTGACTACCACATAATACACAATCCAGAAATTAGCTGCTTGTCTGGGCTCATGTTAAATTCCTGCCTTTTACACTGACTAACAACTGACTCAAGTCTGAGTTACCACAAACCTAAAACTTTTATGACCACACATTTGAAAATTCCTTTTAGAGAAATGGTTCCCAACCTCTTAAATGAAGGTGTGGCGAATTTCAAATGTTTAATTTTTTTTAGATTTAAATTTTAAAAATGAGTAAAATACTGGGACTCGTATTAGGTCACAAGGGCTGCTGTAATGTATTGCCGCAGACCAGGAGGTACTAGAGGACCACACACAGCTTTGGACGCTGGACATCTGAAATCAAGGTGTTGGCAGGCTTGTTCCTTCTGAGGGCTATGAGGGAGGGATCTGTTCAGGCCTCTCTCTTTGGCTTACAGATGACCGTCTTCATGTTCACATGCTATTCTCTCCTGTGTCCAAATTCTCTTCATAAGGACACTGATCATATTGAATTAGGGGCCTACTCTACTCCAGAATAACTTAATCTTAACTAATTACATCTATAACAACCCTTTTCCCAAATAAGATCACATTCTGAGATATTAGGAGTTAGCATTTCAACACATGAATTTGGGGAGATGGGATACAGAGAGCAATTCAACCCGTAACAGTATCTGATTTAATTTAGCTTTAAGTCTATCATTGGACAGCTGGCTCTCTCTACCCTAAACAGCTTCTCTAGCTAATGGCAATTAAGATTATATATTCTTATATAAGTTCTAAATTGAGATTAGACATTATTCTTCAAGTTTCTGTGATGAAGACCACCGTACCCTATGCACCTCAGTTTTTCCTGCCTCATTTCAACTAGACCCTTTCCCAAGATTTATTTAAAGAAGAACCTCAGGAAGGTCAGAGCTATTCATACAATGGCCACATTCCTAACAGTCAGCAATAAGATCTGTTACCTCCTTTTAAGAAATGAAGGTGTTAACACTTGGTTGATGTCCTAACAAAAATATTATGTTTCATTTGGCTGGCTACTTAAAAAAAAAATCTCCAAGTATCTCTAAAACTTGGCTTTGTTTAAATAATTAATCATCTTCTCTTCAGTACCTTTTAGCTGAATCAGGGAACCTCAGTCAACTCTACCAGTGGATATCAACACTGATATTTACTGGGAAAACAGCTAAAAATATCAATATCTGGACCCTACATGGGAGCAAACAAATCAGAGCATCTGGGGATGAGACCAGGGCATGTTATTAAATTTCTTTGGGTGGTTCTAACGTGCATGCACGGTTTAGAACCACTACTCTAAAGAATCACAAAATTCAAAATGTATTTCCTAAACTGAGTCAATGTCTGAAATACTAGTAATCCAAAAAAACAAAGTTATATCACTTTATTATGACATCTTTTGGCACTTGCAGATTATTTTTCCTATTTGTTTTTGTAACAGAACCAAAACAAATCACAAAATGATGGGTGGGAAGAGAGATGGAATGCTTCTTGAGATTATTACAATCTGTCAAAGATCAAGAATTTCCAAAGCCTCGGTTTCTATGAGCAAATTAAACTGCAGTGATAAGCTTTCAACTGCTGTATAACTTTACTGAGTGTCTTTACAACTCTGGAGAGAAAATACATACCAGTTTTCCTTTCTATTAATTTCGGTAAATTAAACGTATGTTTTAAAAGTAAAACTTTATCAATTTTTTAGCATCCATAATCAAAATCAAACCAACCTTTGGCAGGAAGGAGAGTTCCCCAAATTTCAACACTGTCCACTATATATTTGCCATTTGCTGTGGCTGATGACATACATATATGGCGACATCATCAAGTTGAAAAGAGAAGGAAAGTGACCAATCGGTAAACAGCAACATTATTCTCACCAGGCTTACTTTTCCCTCAATATTCCACAACCCAAGGCCCTAGGAAGGTATTTAAGAAAGTATGGACCATTATTCCCACCATATGAAATAAAACGTATTCACCAGGTCTTTGGATACAAAAAGAGGAAAGAACTTTCAAATAACTTGTTTGCTAGGCTTCCCTGACACCAGAGCTCAATCTGGTATGTGGTGGTTGTGAAACATCTTGCCCAGATCCTCTATGAAATAGCTTAAAATGAAACAGCTATCAAATGTTTTCCTGAAGGAAAGCAAGTTAAAACCAGTCTTTAAAAACTTCCCCAATGTAGATATTTGTTTTTTAAGATAGGTACAAAATGAGCACATTTTCAAGTAGTTTTTACTATCACTTTGCCTCAAAACAAGGCAACTCCAAGAGTGGGGTGGGGCCTCACTCTTGCAATAATCCTCAACAGCTTCCTCACTGGAAGGCCACTCCAATAAACATACACACTGAACACTGTTCACTTGCCATGAAAACAGGTCTTTGAGACGAACTCCTGTGCCTTCTCTTCCAATCAGAATGCTGCCCCAAAACCTCACCCTATGAAGACACTGCTTTGAAAGTATTTTCTTTACCTTTGGTTTAAAAAACCAAAACACAAAAACAAAAACCCAATACCTCAGACTATCAGGACACAATCAGACAATATTTGCCATGCAGCGAATGCACTAGAAGTACAGTTGGTGAAAACAGGATGCAACAGTAAGTACTCAAGCTCTAGAGTGAGAAGGACCCTATTTAAGGCAAGACTGCACCATGGCCTCGATGTGTGAACTCCTAGTCTCTCTAGGTTTAGTTTTCGTGTGTATCTAAAATGAGAATAACTTCTAAAGTTTTAAGAATTCAAGGACATGTAAATATATCATTTGTTATACTGCATGGCATAGAGTAACAATTCAACAAAATACTTTGATGACTAAGTGCTTTAATATTTGGTTCAGACAGAAATAAACACTCTTAAAACTTGGCTTACTACTTATATACGTATATCAAATCATCACATTGTACACTTGAACCATGTTATATATAAATTACATTTTAATAAAACTTGGCGGGGGGGAACTTTGCTTACTATAATCTTACATTAACAGGCATAGTTTGTTTTTGTTTTGTTTGTAATAAGAATATTCCTTTCAGAAAAGTGATGAACACAACCAGAAAAGTAATGAACATAACCATCTCGTCTCAGCAAGTTTCAAGGAAAAGTAAAAGCTGAAACATACACGTGTTTACTCTGTGACAATTTATCAAACTGTACACTTAAGATTTGTACATATTTTTGTGTTTATGTAACACTTCAATAAAAAGTCTAAAAAGCACAGTTCAGTCTGATGGGAGAAACAGAACTTTAAAATGTCTCCAGTTCTCTCTGAGCATTACTCTGAGACAGAGGTAAGGCAGAGCATTTGCAGGGAGAGGAGACTTGAACCAGATCAAATAAGTACTATGATGATATTCCCTTGTGTAAACCATAATAATAAAATTAAAGGAAATATCTAGACCTGGCATATCTAGGTGGATATACATAAAATTAGGGTGACTGGTGAACAAAATGAATTTAAATTAAAAATCCTTTAAACAAGTTCCCACAGTGCATTTTTAAAAAATAGAATTTTGGGGTGCCTGGGTGGCTCAGTTAGTTAGGTGTCCAACTTCAGCTCGGGTCATGCATGATCTTACAGTTAGTAAGTTCGAGCCCTGCATCAGGCTCTGCACTGACAGCTCAGTGGATTCTATGTTCCGTCCCCCCTCTGCCCCTCCCCTGCTTATGCTCTCTTTCTCTCTTAAAAATAAATAAATAAAAAATTTTTAAAAATTAAAACAAAAAAACTTAATAGATTTTTAAAAAGATCTATTTTGGGGAACAGATTAATACATAAACACATTTGTATTCCTAGAGTTTAAAATATCATTGTCCCTTTTCTATTTAGTTCCCCTCCCTAATAACTACCACTGTTACTTATATATTTTTTTTTTTTTACAAATAGTTTATTGTCAAGTTGGTTTCCATATAACACCCAGTGCTCATCCCCACGTTACTGATATATTTTGAATGATTTTAGGAATTGATACATTACCTAAAACAAGCCAAAATTGTACAATACATCTCCAAGGCTCAGCATAAAGTCCCTGTGAAGGCTTCTTCACAGCCAAATTCTCCGTACCCTTTAAAAACCCTGTCATTAAAACAGCTTCATTATCTGCAAATGAGAATACTTCTGTTGATTAACTCAAGCTCCCCCTTAACTCTCTTTATTTAAAAAAAAAAAAAGAAATGAAAAGGAGTTTTAGCAAACAAGCAGGAGAGTCTATGTACCTATAGTACACACTGCCCAACACGTTTGTCTAAATATAGTTTTCCTGACTAAAGTGTAGTACATGAATCCAGTGTTTAAAAATTTTAGTATGTAACGTATTGGGGAGAATGTGAAAATCTTACTTATTTTTAATCACTATCACTTTACTTAATATTCTTCCAGATTCTCTTTTTCCTTCAGGGTTCTTTTTTTTCTCTTATGGTTAAGAGTTTGGGCCTTCTCAATCAAAGACTCAATTCCAATGCAGGCACTGTCATATTGTACAGGGGTGTTTCTGGGCAACATTCATTTCCTCATTCAAACTCTCAGAGATTTCTCTTTACAAAGGCCTTCCTTACTCATAAAATGAGGATAACAATAGTTGCCACACCATACAAGGTTATTATGGTGAGGATCGAAAGAAAATATATGAAAGCACTCTCTGCTTTGTGCAGACTCTGTATCCCAGGCAGCTGTCCTAACTTGGGCTCGAATAATACTCTCTTCCATTCTTTCAGAACTTGTAAAAGAAATTTTGTTCATTTTGTGTTGACACATCCTCTAGAGAAAATATTCTGGACTAGTCAGAATGACTAAAAATAAAATAATTTGAAAGAAAAAGCAAGAAGTAAAACATTTTTAAGTCAACTGGATCCAGGTGTTGACACACTTAACCAAAAAACAGTTGAAAAGTAGATCATTTAAAACAGACTCTTTGGAAGTTGAAGGAATAAAAATGTGTATTTTTAAAAGAAAATCTACAGAAACAGGTTTATTGATCTTGACTTTCTCGTCTGAAGAATCACTTGTCTTTCCTTTATAAATTACAGGTACAATGTTTTAGCTGCTGCTCAGAGTCTCGTTTTAAAAAAAAAATCTCAGAAGGTGGGGTGCCTGGCTGGCTCAGTTGGAAAAACAAGCTACTCCTGATCTCAGGGGCATGAGTTTGAACCCCATGTTGGGTGTAGAGACTACATAAATAAATTAACTTAAAAAGAGTAAAAATAAAATCTCAAATGGCTTTCTAGACACCACTGTGGACCCTGCCTCTTCAAGTATGAAAGAAAAGTGTGAACAATTATTAAGCCTCACACAATAAAGGAAAATCAGATGGAGCTAATCTTCATCTTTTAGTAATAACCTTTGGATAAACTTCTATGAATTATGTTTTTTAACAATATATTTAATTTAATAAGGTCATTTAAAAATAAAAAATGCATATTGCCCTTAGGATCCAGCAAAGGTAGGAGACAATAAATATTAGCTCTTATATTTAAACAAAATACATATCCATTCTGGGATTAGCCTCCTAACGTGTGTGTGCACACATTCCCCCAGGTTTTGGTATCAGTGTTATGTTGACTTTATAAAAATGACTTAGGAAACTTCTCTCTCTAAAGTGAAACTGTTTAAATGATTCACTAAAGTTTAAAATAACTTACCCAAGGGCCTTCCAGTTTTATGCATGTGGGAATTATTCCCTGGCAATTTCTTCAGGGCTTTTTTTTCATTGTTACTAGTACATCTTCATTTTAAACAAAACACTATTCATTATTATCATTCTAAAAACTTAATACTTCAATGCACTAGCTCGAGTGATATATCAAATTCCCATAGAGTTCTGCACTATCTTTTTTCTTTTTCAAATTTTTTATTTAAATTCTAGTTAGTTAACATATAGTTTCATATTGGCTTTAGCAGTAGAATTTAGTGATTCATCATGTACATGTTACACCCAGTGCTCATCACAAGAGCTTTCCTTAATCGCCATCACCTACCCAGCCCATTCCCCACCCACCTGTCTCCATCAACCCTCAGTTTGTTCTCTACCTCTATCTATGCTTTGTCTCCCTCTTTTCCCCCTTGCCATATGTTCATCTGTTTTGTTTCTTAAATTCTACATGCATGAAATCATATGGTATTTGTCTTTCTCAGACTGACTTATTCACTTAGCATCTTACACTCTAGTTCCACCTGATTATTGCAAATGGTAAGATTTCATTTTTTCTGATGGTTGAGTGCACACACACAAACATACACACACCACATCTTCTTTAAGGACATTTATTCTGCATCATCTCTTAACAGAAATACAAATAAAGAAACTAAGTACTGTCAAAATTAATGAGTAAATAAACAGCTAATAAGACCAGTTACCCACTGATACTCTAAAATAATATTATTAAATCAGAACAGGGATGCAGATATCTTTAGTAAATAGGTAGGTAATTTTGAACAGTACCCTGAGCGTCTTTGCAACTCTGCCCTAGGAATCCATTACATGATTCTAATATAGTTGTTCTAGCTATCCAGTAATAAATTTGAAAGAATATTCTATAATAGGAAATGGAAAGAATACTAACTCTGTCACAGAATGATTTGTGGGAATCAAAGTGTATGTGAAATAGACACTGTAAACTCTAAAGTGCTCCACAAAATATTATGAAATATTTTTACACTTCACTCAAGACTAGAGCAGGCAATGTATTTCTGGCATGGAAATTAACTTGCAAAGCAGGATCAGGGCAGAAAACTGAATATATAGGCTTCTATCAGTCCCCTCACTTCCCAATGGCTCTCTTTCTTCAATATCCTAAGTTTTTATAGATTGTGGAGTTTTTTAATAAACATCATGATGTAGATGTTATATTATAGCCAGTGGCTTGGTCTAAGAGAAAAAATACTCAAATCTTTGGAAATTAACATAGTCAAAGTGCTTTCTTAATCCGATTAAAAAGAAACTCACTACTGTGCTATGTAATATGTTCCCTTCCAATCTCTGTCTTTGAGTATTCAATAAAATGATCAACAAAATAGAGGAAAATTAAATTTAAGTGGTATTCCTAACGTGGTGGTGTTGCTGAAGCAGCTACCATGTTAAGTAATTCATATGGCTTATCCCCGTCAATCTCCTCTGCACTATGCTGTCTTACTGGCATTGGTCAATTAGCTAGGAAGAGGCAGAACTGAAACCTGAACCCAGACAATCTGACTCCCAAATCCACAAGATTAAACATTAGGATAGACTACAAGAGTATAGGATCCCATAAATAAATTATGGTCTAAAAAAGTTTCATCTCAGCTAAAGTTTATACATATATACACATGTATATAGGTTTTATTTCTGCTGGCGCCAGCAGAGATCAGGGTTTCTGAAGGAAACTAGTTTCTCTCTTGCACAGCACCATAAAAAATTGTAAGGTCTAAGTAAAATGGTCTTTTTCTCCAGAATTCCCCTATTAGATAATGTTTAAAATTCCACTGTAAATCCCTATGGAGTTGATTTGGCTAATTCTAATCCCAGTTTAGGTCTTTCGTGACTATTGGCTGCCTTTAGTCTTTGCCTTTTTTCAGCCAGGATAAATTACAACTTGGCTATGTATCTCAAAAAGTAAAACAGTCACTGAAAACAAATATGGTTTTCCTATTAAAATGCTCACTTTAAAAGTTCAATACATTGGTGGGTTAAGGGTATGTGGGGACAGCAAGTGTGAACACTATCAGTCATGAGATTGTTTTTAAAAAAGGTAGATTTTGGGAAGTATGCTAAATTTTAACCAGGTTTAAATGTTTAGTTACAATCCAACTAGATAATATCATAGCAGTCACTATCAGATTGAGGTTTTAACCATGCAGATTCTACATAACTCAAAAAATTTAAGTAAACCTATAATTAAAGAGGCAATTCCTACTTCTAAAAGATGGACTTTGACAAGAATCTTATATAAATATGTATGAATCATAGAATAAAATGAGGCAGACATTCCTGAATATTGGCAGTTTAGCTACAAAGCCTTTTCCAAAATGGAAAAGTAACACTAGCCAATCCTAAGGCAATAACAGAAATTAGAGTCACTCCAAAAAAACTGAACAACTCCAGGTCAAACTATGTCTGAAGAAACTTAACATGTTATAATGTTAAAGGAGACTGCTCCCCCACAGAATTAATCTGCCATATTTTAAAAATCCTGAGTGATATATGTTTGGCTTATTCTAGCACCAAGCCAGCAAAGGAAAAAGAAGGAAAAAAAAAAAAAGCTGAGTGAATTTGTCTAAATGGTATTCAAATTATAGAAACTGACTTAATTACCTAATTTATCCCAAGCAATTAATGATGTATGCAGCGGTACACACAAACTTTAACACCTTTTTTTAATTTAGGTCATTCATAACAGCAACTGGCACATTTATTGACCACTTCCTTTGAGCTAGGCTCTCGTTATAAATATATAAACACTGAATGCTCATAACCTTGGAAGGTAATTCTCTCATTTTTGGTGAAGGAAATCAAAACTCAGTGAAATTTAAAAACTTGTCTAAAGTCACACATCTACTAAGTGGTGACTTCTGGTTCCTAGGCTGATACTCTGTTACACGTCACAGACTCTTAACTGACAAGAACTACCAATTTCCAGAATTCAGTATTATACTGAAGTTGTAGGTGGTTGATCTTAATGCACATAAATGAATCACTTTTTAATAAATCATTTCCCAGGTAAATCTTCAATACTAAATTATTTCTAAATGTGCTCACACATTGGGGCAGGGGAGGGGAGAGGGAGAGGGAGAGGAGGTACTAGTTGCTTTCCTAAAGGTAAATAGCAGTTTTTCCTAAATACTCTTCTTTTTGTTTTTCCCATACCAGGAAATAAAGTGTAATGAGAGAAGTGCCAAGTGAAACAAAACCATAAAAAATATAACAAATCTTTAAATTGTCACCTAAAATATCACCTTTTAGGAGAGGAAAATTCTTCCCTCACTCCAATCCCTACAACTCCAGGCCAACTTCCCAGATCCCTCAACACATGCTCACTGCTCTTTCTCTCCATTAGGTGAGAACAGATGAAACAGGTAAGCTCACAAATGTATTACTAGTCATTACAACATAAGTCTTCTTTCCAAAAAGATAGAACTGCCCGGGGTGTCTGCATGGCTCAGTCGATTAAGCTTCCAACTTCGACTGAGGGCGTGATCTCAGAGTTCATGAGTTTCAAGCCCCACATCAGGCTCTGTGCTGACAGCTTTGAGCCTGGAGCCTGCTCTCTTGCTGCCCCTCCCCCACTAGAACTCTGTCTCTGTCTCTTTGTCTCAAAAATAAATAAACATTAAAAAAAAAGGACTGCCCTAATATTGAGAAAATATTGAGGGAACCCCCCCCAAAACTCTGCCTATATTCTAACTTACGTAACATTAAGCATATCAGATTTATGAACATTATTTAAGGACACCACTTTGTTAAATTCACTCTTTAACAAATCATTAATGACCAGTTTTCTTTTTACTTTAGTACATCGAAGGACATTATCTTCATCATTATTCTCGAAATAGTGTTGAAAGTGACTCTGGCTTAAGGGAAAAAAAAAAAAGCCAGTAACTTAGGAACCCTATCTGTTCATATAATGACTTATCCTTCCCTTTATGTGTTATGTGCTAAGTAAAACAGAAAGGAGGTAAAAATTTTCAAGATCACGTGGCTAGACTCAGCTATATCAAAGAGGTACTAATTTATTTATTTACCCAGCAAGAATGCTCTAGGTGACAGAGTACTCTCTGGGAGAAGAGAGATGTCCAATTCCATCCCCAACAAAAAACTGACCAACACAAACTTCATTTAAAAAAAACATTTTTTTGAAAAATATACAGAATGAATAAATACAAAGTGGTATATCCAGACAATGGAATATTATTTAGCAATAAAAAGAATTAAGTACTGATACATGCTACTACATGGGTGAATCTTGAAAACATTAAGTACAAGAAGTCAGTCACAAGAAACCACATACTGCATGATTCAGTGTGTACAAAATGTCCCACAACAGGCAAATCCACAGAGACAAAAAGTTGATTAGTGGCTGCCACAGTGCGGGAATCGGGGAGAATGGGACATGACTGCTAATGGGTACAGGTTTCTTTTTGGGATAACAAAAATGTTATAATATTGATTACAGTGATGGATGCAAAACTCTATTTATATGCTAAAAATCACTGAATTGCACAGTTTAAATAGGTGAATATACGGTATGTAAATTACATCTCAATAAAGCTGCCATTTTTTTTTTAAAGGTAGTACTAGGGTCTATCAGGGCACAAAGACTATTAACCTGCAGTTACATTAACAAATTAACTAGAATACATAACATTTTATTTTTGCTAAAATCATAAATGCAAAGCATAATTCTTCCATATTTAAAACCACTTTTTATCACTTGCATGTACTGATAGCTGACATCATTCAAGACACAAGCTGGGTTACAGTTTTATCACTCACAAGTCAGTTGCTTCCCTTCTCTACGCCTCAACAGGCCCTTCTGTATAGCAGGAATTAAAGTACCTACTTCATAAGATTGTTGTTAAACTTAAGTAGGATAATCCCTGTAAAGTACATAGCACAATGCACAGGAAAAAATGCTCAGTAAACACCAATCACTAAAATTTATTACTGAATGTTTCTGCAACTCTTCTAGTCCATGTCCTATCCTATGCAACGACCTCACTCTTTCAATTTTTACCTCTTTTAATTGGTCTCCTGCTCTCCGAAGGGTACCTTGCTTCTATTCTGCTGCCTCAACACCTCAGAACTTTGGTGTCACTGGTCTCAAACACCACTTTGCCATCCATAATCCTGCAGGTGGTGGTCTTCTGGACAGTCTGCAAGAAGGTGCTGCTGTCCGGAGAGTCACCAAGACTGAAACCCTCCCCATCTTCCAGCAGGTGATGGTAAGTGGTAGTATCGGTTTCCAGCTTGACCTTGATATTCAACAAGGTCTTGTGCTCCTGGGTCTGGTGCTGCCCTTGTGTCTAGGTCTGCGACAGCTCTGACTCCAGGTGCAGCAGGAGTCAATAAGTTGCTCTATCTGCATCGTGTAGTGGGCCTCCACCTCCCCCAGGCTGTTCTCCAAGCTGGCCTTTGGGTTTCTCATTGAGTCCAGGTTGATCTCCAAGGACTCAGCTCTGGGAGGATCATCTCAGCTGTTCCTATCTCAGTGGCCTATGAGGTGGCCACTGTGGGGCTCTCCTCAATCCACAGGAACCAGTACCTGTCCAGCTCCTCTATGTTCCTCTTAGCAAGCTTGAGCATGGATGTCTGCCATGATCTTGTTGAGGTCCTGAGATTTGGGGGCATCCAACTTCATGGTCAATCCAGAGTTGACAATTTGGTTTTATAGACTCCTTACTTCCTTCTCATGGTTTCTTCTTCATGAAGAACAGTTCTGTGAGAGCCTTGATCTCTTATCTCCAGCTGCAGTCAAGTGACACTGATGTCATCAATGACTCTGTGGAGCTCATGGATAACACTCTCCACAGATTGGCACATGGCAAGCTCCATTTCATATTGACTCTGAAGTCATCAGAAGCAGGATGGGTGCTGTCAGTGTGCAGAACGATGCAGGCACTGTCCACAGATTTTGCAAAGATCTGAGCCCTCAACAAAATGGTCTTAAAAGTACTGCTCCCATCTCTTACCTGGGGTCCCTTCTTCTCCAGGAGTTCCCAGATTTTGAACTCCAATCACTGATTATCAGCCTTGAGGCTCCTCACCTTCTCCAGGTAGGAGGCCAGGTGGTCATTCAGGTCTTCCATGGTCTTCTTCTTCCCCTGGATGCCCCTGATGCCAGACCCTTGGCCATCCTGGTGGCCAGGCCTCTGCCTCCCTCCCCCCACCCCCCAATTAGCTGGTGGAGCAAAACACAGAGATCTGAGAGGCTGAGTCCCTGGTGCCTGCATAGACTGGCATCCACAATGCTGACCAGCAGGACCAGGCAGTTGGGTGACAGCATGGAGCCCAGGGACCAACAGTTGGAGGAGAAGTCAGAGTGGGTGGTGAAGTTCATGCTGTTTAAGGAGGAACATGAGAGGCCAGGACTCAGGCTGGGGGAAACTTAAAAGAAAATTGCAAAAGAGAGTAATAATAATATCCTATTGCCCTCACCTACTCCTCCTTCATAATAACCATCAGCTTCCTCACTGCCAATAGTTAGCAGGGAGATAAGCCAGCCCAAACACTAGGTCATAGGAAGGGTTATCCCTTCACATAATCTGAAGAGGGCCTCAGGCCGATTCAAAGTCAGACTTTTCCCAAATGTAAGCAGGCTTCTACTATGGGCTCTGTGGCATAACTCCTTTGATGAAGGTTCCAAATATACATAAAAGAAAGAAGCAATCCCTGCATGTTAGTTGTACAGAAAGCTAAGCTTTTAATGGATCTGGTAAGTCTGATCTGCCAAGATTACAAAAGAAGGCAACAGAAAGGAACAGGTAGGCTGATCCATATAACCTGGAATTATATATAAATAACAAAATTCCCTATGCCCATGTACAGGTTAGTTATCATAGTACCAACTTCTTGTCCTCCGGGTGCCGGTGCTGAGTAAGTTACACACAGAACACTTCAACTCATCCCTTCTATTCTAATTTTAAGGTATACTTAATCCCTGACCTAACAAAATTTTTCCCAACACAATTTCTAAAAAATGGCTCATTGGTATGATCTATATTCTCTACAAAATACAACCTCATTCTCAAGATACAGCCATGTCAATGGGATACCTAGGTGGCTTAGCAGGTTAAGCATGTGACTTCAGCTCAGGTCATGATCTCACAGTCTGTGAGTTGGAGCCTTGTGCTGGGCTCTGTGCTGACAGCTCAAAAACTGGAGCCTGTTTCTAACTCTGTGTCTCCTTCTCTGCCCCTCCCCTGTCTGTGCTCTGTATCTTTCAAAAATGAGTAAACATTAAAAAAATTTGGGGTGTGTGTGCCTGGGTGGCTCAGTCAATTAAGTGTCTTGACTTTGGTTCAGGTCATGATCTCATGGTTTGGGAGTTCGAGCCCCACATCAGGCTCTGTACTGACAGCTTGGAGCCCGAACAGAGTCTGCTTAGGATTCTGTGTCTCCTTGTCTCTCTCTGCCCCTCCCCTGCTCATACTTGTCTCTCTCTCTCTCTCAAAAATAAACATTAAAAAAAACTTAAAGTTTTTTTTTTAATAAATCAAAAAAAGATACAACCATGTTAAAAATTCCCTCTGTAATCTGAAGGAGTCTCCCAAGAAACAGAGTAATTCTATATGGGGGCAACTGGGTGGGTCAGTTGGTTGAGTGTCTGACTCTTGATTCTGGCTCAGTTAATGATCCCAGGGTTATGAGATTAAGCCCTGCATCAGGCTCTGCACTAAGTGTGGAGTCTAGTTAAGATACTTTCTCTTTCCTTCTCTTCTCCTTTGCACTTCTCTCCTATTCATCTCTAAATAATTAATTAATTAAATAGTAAAACTCTATATGGATACTTATTTATAATTGCAGTGATAATTTTTGAAAGTTATTTGACATGGTGTTGACTAAACACATAAAAAAGAACAGTTCTAAATAGATAACAGAACAAAGACTCCATGAATCTTTCTTTCTGGTCTTGGAATTGTGGTGATATGGCAAAACTGCCCATGCGCTGATAATGTGGATAAACAGATCCCAGAAAATAGATATACTGTAGTCAAGAGAGTTTGGAGAACATTACTGCTCATTCAAGTCTTCTGATGTGATAAAGGCCATAACTTGAGCATAAACATATCCCATATCATTTCACTAACAGGATTAAGAGAAGGAAGTAATCTTTAAGAAGACTCAACTGATAAAGGTATTATAAATGATGTTAAATGCTTTGGGAGATTTTGAGGAGGGGGGGAAGTAATCTCTTTATTCGAGTAGTTAGCATTTATCTGGGGAAATCAGTAATGTACATATGAAAATTTAATGTGGCAAATAGTAGAACAATAACAGTGAGTGATATAGAAGTGACAGGATAAAATTTGTTAATTCCTGAAGGAATGAAGGAAGGATAAATTTCTGGCATAAGTAGGTTTTGTCCTAAGGTTTTGAAAGAGATTATAACTTAAATAGGTAGCAGGCATGAATGTGGGAGATCAGGCTGGAAAGCACTGGACATATACAGTAGGCTGACAAAGCTAATGCAGTACAAGAAACAAAAGAGCAGGAAACAGTCACACTATGAAAGCTTCTAACTATAAGTTAAGGTGGTTAGAATGATTATGTAGTCAAGGAATCCATTAAATGTTTCGGTACATTATATTTTTTCAGAACACTTCTGCTCATTCATTTGTCAGATTAACTGGATCTTTCTACAAGATCCAGTTCTAATGTAACTTCCACAGTGAAGCTTTCCCAAAGTTGCAATGCTGTGATTCTCAAACACTGCATGGAGAAATACTGGGTATCGGGGTGCCTGGCTCAGTTGGTTAAGCATCCGACTTCGGCTCAGGTCATGATCTCACGGTTCGTGGGTTCGAGCCCTGCACTGAGCTCTGTGCTGACAGCTAGCTTAGAGACTGGAATCAATATTCAGAGCCACCAATTTATACCCGAAGAAGGAATGTTGTAAGACCACCTTCTTATATTGTAATAGGATTCTGCAAAAATATCTGTTTCACTTTCCCATGCATGTCACCAAACTTCTCCCTAGTGAGCTAAGTCTGTTAAGTATAAATAACTATGATTTACTAGGCTCTACTTTTAGAACCAACAACTGAAAAAAGCATATAATGTAATGATATGTCAAGATTATAAAATGCAATAAACTACCAGCTGTTTTTCATTGAATTAACTTCTGGATTACTTGAACCTATAGTCAAGTTTCCTTCTCTTCAGAAACTTGCATCCACAACCTTCAGATTTCCTCTTATTCTCATAAGTTCCCCAGGCAAACACACTCGTTTAATAAGTCAAACCAAGGCACTTCCAAATAAAAGTACATAGTGCAATTCAGCACTGATGGTGTTGCTCTCCCACAGAAGTGCTTCATTCTTTGCTACAAATATTCCCAGTTTGGAACACATAGCAAGAAAAGACTTTTAAAAGTGGCTTGTCAGCACCAACAATGTTGGTGTTTCCTTTCCAACACTACCAGCACCCCCACCCCCCAAGCAATTGTGAAAGGAGTATGTATGATCAAGGTGGTGGCAACCAGACATTAATGGTGTCGGTTGCTTTAGATGACATTTATAACCACAGACCATAACTCAAAACAGGAAATGTCTTCTAATCTGGTGCCTTCAAACAGTGATTTTATAAAGAACCAACCAAACCAATATAGGATCATAAAACAATTATTTTAAAAGACACAAATGCTTTTTAACTTTGAAAAGTTAAAATCCCAACAGAGTTTTATGTAACTTAAAAAGCTAATTCTAAAATTCATTCAAAACTCTATACCAATATTTTTAGGCAGGGGAGGGGGAATATCTTATCAGATGTCAAATCTATAAAATGATACTAATTAAAGCAATGTACTACTAGCATAATACAGATCAGTTAAATGGAGTAAAATAATAAAATACACCAGAAAGTTCAAACTAAAGTACATGTGGTAATTAGTATATAAGAGAGGTAGCAGTCTTGATGTGGAAATCATAAAATATTCAATAAATCTGAAGGGCTAACATCCACACTGCTGGAAGAAGATAGTTGTCAGATCCCTATACCTCACATTCTATTAAAAAATATATTTCATATGTACTGAGGAGTTAGACACATAAAACAGAAGAAAATATAAGCAGACTACTTCATAATTTTAGGTTGAAATAACTTTTGTTCATTTCTATATAGAAGCTCATAAACTAAAAATGTGTAAGAAAAGCTCTTGAATTATTTTACTGGCCTCTCCTCTGCCTTCTCTCTTTCCCACTCCTCCTTCTCAGTAGTTGCATAGCCTATGGCACCAAGATGGGTCTTTGGAAGAAATTTTCCGGTTCCAGATCCAGAGATATCACCCATACATGTTGGAGATACGAAATACACATTGGAGATAAGAAAGTCCCACTGCATCAAAATCTTTTCGGTAACAGAAGAGACTGAACATCTAGATCAATGATTCAGTTTCTCATGAGTAGTTTTCCATGTAACTATTAATATATTTTTAATTGGGACAAAGCAATCCTCTCCTTCAAACCTTTTTCCTTCCTAACCAAAGCTCATCTTGATTTTAAGGCACCTCAATCCAAATTCTCATCTTTTATAGGTTTATTTATAAATTTTTAGATCACATCAATAGACAATACAAACAGCNACACATTGGAGATAAGAAAGTCCCACTGCATCAAAATCTTTTCGGTAACAGAAGAGACTGAACATCTAGATCAATGATTCAGTTTCTCATGAGTAGTTTTCCATGTAACTATTAATATATTTTTAATTGGGACAAAGCAATCCTCTCCTTCAAACCTTTTTCCTTCCTAACCAAAGCTCATCTTGATTTTAAGGCACCTCAATCCAAATTCTCATCTTTTATAGGTTTATTTATAAATTTTTAGATCTATCACATCAATAGACAATACAAACAGCAAAAAAAAAATTATAATGCCCTGTCAAAAGAATCAACTTTATTATTTGTAGTAATTATGTTTCTAGATTTAAAGTATGATACATTATAATTGGCCTATTAATTTGAGATATTTGGGATTAGGCTTTTTTCAGTATCTAAATCAATTTATTGGGCATATTTTAAACCTGCAGGTCTTCAAAATATTTTTGCCAGTACATTGCTTCTAACACAGCATCTCTCTTACATCATGTCTTACATTCCTACATAACGTGTTTAAAATGAAGTAAATTATAAAGTCCCAAGAACCCCTAGCATCTTCCCCACCCTGAAGTGGGAGGTGAGGCAGAAGGGCAGGAGACAAGAATTAACTTAGATCCTTTTCTTAATGCCTTGTGGATCTTCTTCACATTCTACAAACAGTAATTTGAACATCACTGAACATAAACTAAGTGAAAGCCAATTTGAAATTATTCAGTTCAATCCCCTCATTCAACAGATGATGCAATATAGATCTAGAGAAGTTAAGTGACTTCCTCAGTATCACGTGCTTTGCACTGAAGTGATGTATGATTATGGGACTGCTAACATCTTTCCATCCACTTGAAAAAACAGCCCAGGATTACAAATACTAATTAAGCAACTATTACAATCACCAATCCTATATTCCAAAAAATTTTTGTATGTCTTGTTGGTATGTCCTCTAGAACTTTTCAAAGCACTTTGAAATAATTACTTAAGGTATTTTATTTTATTTACTGTTAAGTCTCATTTAAAAAAATAAAAATCTTAACCCAAAAATTACTACTTCCTGGTTCCACACCAAAGCTAAGGATTCAATTTCTTAATAAATTAAATAGTACTTAGAACATAAGATCACAATTACCTCCAAATTTTTAATATCTGCATTATTACATTAATAAGGTTTCTTCTACAGTCTTTTAAAGTAAATAATTTTCTGTTGAAATGGAAGAATCATAACAATAAATTTATTAATATCCAATTTTTCTCTGGGTATCATACCTGTTGTTCATCCTCCATGACGTTACTAGCAAATTCAAATACTAGGTCGTTCTGTTGGACAACAGCAGCCATAATAAAGCATTCCCTTTAGATCCACATGAGAAAAATTCCAAGCAGGTTCAAGTATGAGGCAGGAGAATCAGTGACCAATTTGAGTAAAAGACCCTCAGCTAAGTCTGTGAAGTTACTGTAGACCAGGTTTTCTTTCAGGATGGAGCTACAGGTTTTCTTGGTTCACTGATATTCTACTCAAACAGAGGCAATTTTTCTGAAATTTTTCTTCTTTAGAACTTCTTGGCCTGAAAAACAAAAGCTTAAATTAGTTATGAAAGAGTAGGCATGCCCACTTAGAATACAACAATTTACAGTACCAAGGGCAGTATCTATCTCCAAAGTATTTTTTGTTAATGTTTTTTTAAAAAATCAACATGACTGATGAATATCGGATTTTTTTCTTAAGTTAGATATATATTTTCTTTGAAGATTTCCTTCTTGCTAAGATAAAATCACCTCTCATTTCTGAAAGTGAAGCCATTCTCCCTTCCCCCCAGTTAAACTACAGTTAAAGTACTGAATACTTAAAAACAAACAAACAAAAAAAAAGTCCACCCAGCAATAACTAGGTTTGTTACTGCAATAAAGGGCATATAAACGATTTCCTTCGTGCCAGTAACCCAGCAAACCACACAGGAATTGCTACTCCATGAGTAATTTCATCTGTATATTTTTGCCTTAGGAGAGACATTCATACAGTAACCCTGTTATGCCTAATATATACAAGAATTTAAAATCTGTCTAATACATTTAAAGTTTAGTAAGCACTAAGAACCTTTAAAAATAAGCAGAAATTAAAGCCCACTCTTTCTGTTCTTTTAAAAGGTTTCTGATAAGTAGAATGTTTTACCATGCTTAAGCCTGTCTTCAGTGGCTTCTTTTTTAATGCACTGAAATGTATCCTTATCTCTAGCACAGGCTTGCAAGCAACAGGAAGGAAACGGCACTTGACCACGTCATGGCAAATTAGAACATGCAAAGAACTGCACTTTACAATAGTAGAAAAACAGAAACGCAACTTAAGAGTGAAAACAATTTCAGTGGAGGGAGAAATGCTTAATTAAAAAAGTGCCTGCCAACAATGTTTGCCTACTTTAAAAAAAAAAAAGTTATCACTATTAACAAAAGGAAAAAATTCTAAGTTTGTCACAACTTTATTAAATACTTCATAATAGGATTAGGACTATAAATGTGATATGAAAAGACAAAGATTTTTAAAATGATCACATTAAATAACATTTGAAATAGCATTTACAATTTTATTTTTTTTAAGTTTATTTATTTATATTGAGAGAGAGAGAGAGAGAATGAGAAGGGGAGGGGCAGAGAGAGAGGGGGACAGAGGATCTGAAGCCGGCTCTGTGCTGACACCAGACAGCCTGCTGTGGGGCTTGAACCCACAAACCGTGAGATCATGACCTGAGTTGAAGTCGGACACTTAATTGACTGAGCCACTCAGGTGCCCCTTTTTAATTTTTTTTAATATTCATTCATTTTTGAGAGACAAAGACAGCACGAGTTTGGAAGGGGCAGAGAGAGAGGGAGACACAGATTCAGAAGCAGGCTCCAGGCTCTGAGCTGTTAGCACAGAGTCTGATGTGGGGCTCAAGCTCACGAACTGCAAGATCATAACCTGAGCCGAAGCCCAACGCTTAACCGACTGAGCCACCCAGGAACCCCTACAATTTTAATTTAAGAGACAAGTTAGAGAACGAAGCTGAGCTGGTGAATCAGTTTCCCTGAGAACTCGGCAAGTGCCAGCTGAGTCAAATACTCCATTTCCTAATTTCAGTAAAGCCAAGTTCCTATATACCCTGGGCTCCAGGGGTCAACGTGGATAACTGTAATTTTCCTAACTGGGAATCAAAATAAAGTAAGGGTTAAGAATTCAATTTAGGTGATACTTCTACTCACTAAACTGAATTCTAACCCAGCAGTGCCCCAAACCCATTCTGTACCCCACCTCTTTCAATAATAAGTTCAACTCCAACACTGGGATAAAAAGCATTTTTATTTTTAGCACATTCAGGTAGTTTCTGAGAAATGCACCATACCTGGAAGGGAAAAAAATGCTTTGAGCTAAATTGATCACAGACAGACATATAAACATAAGACATGCATTAGCTTTGGACAAATGTTACTTAACAATCTTTTCCCTTAAATTATTACCCAACCTAATTCTTCTGCACTGGACTTGCCTTCTTATGGTCCTCCATACAAACTACATTCCTTCTTGCTTCCTTGCTTAAAATCTCCTTATCCCCATTTCCAGAATACTGTTCCCAACTCAGCACCCATTCACATCTCTCCCAGTCTTCAATACTCAAGTCCCATTTCTTTCACAACGCCCCAACCCGGCAAACCTCTTCACCTTCACCTATCTGGATCTCTCCCTTCAGAAATACAGCACTTTTGCCCGCAATGTTAGCACTAACTATACATTGTCTCCCATGTGAAAATCATGTCCCCCTAATTCAATTAAAAAAAAAAATCTTTGAGTGTCTATGATTTCCAAAGCAATATGCCAGGAAGAAAGATAGAGCAAAACCTCTCTAGGTGAGTAACCATTGTCTAAAATTCCTTCTGGATCTACTGTACCTGGGTGCTCACAGTAATAGTAAAAAGGATCATAGTAAAGACAAGTGCTGCTTAAAAACCTATCATTAGATATTTAAGCTATGTCTACATATATTCTTTATAAAGGATGATGGTAGTACTTTTGATAAAGAGGAAACCATTATCCCGAACTTGAAAAACCACAGTAAGAAATCAAGTAACCAGAATCAAGGGATGTTTTCCTGATAACAAAAGTTTCTCTCTAAAAGGTTAGATTCCAAAGGCCTATTACAAATCCATTTATTTGTTTTTTTAATGTTTATTATTTTCATTTTTGACAGAGAGCAAGCAAGCGAGCAGGAGAGGGGTAGAAGGAGAGGGAGGCACAGAATCCAAAGCAGGCTTTGAGCTGTCTGCACACAGACTAATGCAGAGCTTGAACCCACGAACTGGGAGATGATGACCTGAGCCGAAGTCAGATGCTTAACCGACTGAGCCACCCAGGCGCCCCCCAAATCCATTTATTTGTAAATACAAAGTGACACTCCACCAGTAACCAATATGAACACATCTGTCTAAAGTTTGTTTCACTTTCTTTTCCACTGCAATGAGGTACCTTTTCTTACTAGCATTTTCACACAATTATGCTTTAACAAATGTGTTTCAAAAGTTAAGTATAAGCAATCAACATACCCACAAATTCAGGTACACACTTAACAACCAAGAGTAATAAACCAAAACTGAAATGACTGCCCATGATCCCTAGGTCACTTGTTGGGATGGAGACACCTTCACTCTGGTGAGGTAGCTTTTGTTCATTTCTATATAGAAGCTCATAAACTAAAAATGTGTAAGAAAAGCTCTTGAATTATTTTATTGTCCTAATTAGGCCTCTGATCCCCTGCCTTCTCTCTTTCCCACTCCTTCTTCTCAGTAGTTGCATAGCCTATGGCATCAAGATGGATCTTGGGAAGAAATTTTCCGGTTCCGGATCCAGAGGTATCACCTGTACATATTGGAGATACTTAATTACATAAGAAAGCCCCATTGCATCAAAATCTTTTCAGTTACTAGAGGAGACTGAACATCTAGATCAATGATTCAGTTTCTCATGAGTACACTGAGTCCCTGTGCCCAACGTCTCATCGTCTAGAAAGTGTCACACAAGTACAATCAGATTCCTAACCTCCTAAATCAGGTCTCTGTCCAGGGCAACAGTACACAGCCTTGCCTCTAAATCTACCTACATCCTTGGTACTACACACAGATTTTATACACACAGACATACACACACACACCCCAAATTGGAAAAAAAATCTCCATCGTGACTTCAGCTCCTGATCTCCAAATCCACGCACTCAGCTAGTAAGTCCAGTGCCCCTCAAAGTCAATGTGTCTAAAACCTATCCCAAACTAAACTTAATCATTTTATTCCTCAAAGTTGTGCTAGTATAAAAAAGACATGGGTACTCAGATTGAGGAGAAAAAAGATTTTTTTTGCCTTACCCTAACAGATTATAAGGTCTTTGATTAACTGTATGTATTATACTCAGGAACATTTTACTGCATAAGTAATTCTCAAACCTATTTCATTTTCAAAGTGTCACTTAGTCTTTATAGAATAACAAGAAAAAAATATATGTGAAAACTGTTTATCCAATATAGACATAAACAGTTAACTTATTTGCACAACTTTGAGAAGTCATCTGGTTGAACATCTACCAAATGGTAAAAACTCCCCAAGTTGGCTCATATCTTTCAATTGGGTCAGGATCATATTCTCATTCTTCCAAGAGACAAGTCACAGGAGGATCTCAACAGTAAGGTTCCTAATCTCTTATCACCAAAATAAGCTGCAGATTTAAAGTCAAATAATAAAGCAAGCAACAACAGTTAAAAGAGCCCAAGCTCTGGAGTCAGACCACGTGAGTTTGAGTCTTCTGCACTGTAACCTTGGATAAATTACTTACTTAGTGTCACTCTCCCCTTTCTGCAAAATAGGTACAATATTTAACACCAACATCTAGAGTTGCTGTGAGGATGCCATGCAAAATCCATATACAGAATACCAGCCACATAATTTTTGCTCCATATACAACAGCTTCATTATCGTCTCAGTACAATGCAAGGGATGTGTAACAGGTGCAAGCCACTTAACTGATTTACTCCTTAAGTCTCATTTCCATACTCCCTGCAAGTCTCCTTGACCACAGCTATTTGCTAGACTCCAACAAAGAATACTATAGCCCATTATCAACAAAAGTATAATTCTATCCCAGTGCCTGAAAATTTGGCCTCTATTTGATAAATCCAGCTGCTTCTAGGCTAAGACCTCACCCTGTCTGGCAAGCTTCCCTTAACACAGAGTTCCATTATGCCCCTGTTCCAAACAACATGAATTTACTGACTGTAAACACAAAACCATCAGCCACATAGATGGGTACCACAACCCATTCAAACAGTCAATTTCTGTCTCATTTATTGTAAAATATTTCAGGTATTATAAAAACATGATAGTCAAAATCAGTTTTTAACACTTCTCACACCTGCTTTCTTCATCCCTGATTGAATGCAAATTTAAGTTTCCTTCAAAATGGCTTTAAACACAAGAGTCTAAAAAACCTATTACTTCATGATGATACTTAAAAATACATCATTGCTACCCTTTGGAAGTTACCAGGCCACCAACTCATACACTGAAAATGAAAATTAATAAATAAAAGGAATGACAAAAATGTTTTAGATTAAATCATTCTAGCCCCAAGGAGGTAAAATTTACCAGCCTAGAGCAATGGGGTGCTTGAGTAACTACCTTTAATAAAACATTCAGACAGTGCTTATGTATGTATGAGTATCTAAAGAACTGGAATTCTGTGGTAACCCCAGATGGCAAGTATCTGAAAAGGAAGAATTTTTTTATGAAGTAGTAACCTAATAAAAGGCCCTTTTCAACATATAGACATACCCATCATAAGAAAATTGAGTATATTTGGAAAAAAATTACCTTAGAGAAATAACAGTAAAAATGAAATAGAATAAGGAAAGAAGAAAAGCTATGCAAATTAAAATGAAAAGCTATGCAATTTTTGTGTAATACACGATAGTCAGGCCTTTTCATGTATTTTCCAATACATAGAATGTTTTACATTAGCTTCCAGAAGACATGAAAATAATGAATCAACAGTACCAAGATAATTTTTGTGCAACCATCCCAGGGCCTGCCCATTCTCAATCTAAACTGTGGAATCACACAATTGTAAAGCTGAAAAAATATCTAAGGATTACCTAAAATAACGCATTCCTTGACCAGCTAAAGAATTAGGACCTGGCACAATCTGACTTGTCCAAGGTCACAAAGACAGTGGAGAGGAAAGCAAAAGAGGCCCAAATTCCTAGCCCAGTTCTCTACTCATGTCCCTGTATCTGCATTAATAGAACTTCATCAGTATTATTCTTTAGCAGAATATCTGGAAAATAAATCTCTGACACAAGTTTTTATAGCAGAGGTCTCTATTCCATACAACCTCTTGATACATGGTAAATCATTTTTGTTCATATCTTTAACCGGAACAACTTTAAGTAGCAGAGTTTGTGGGTTTTTCTATCATTGTTGTTAAATCTTCAAGTTTTACTCAAGTCTTTCCCAATTCTATCACATCATACCATTAGCTTTATCTTCACTCACTCTAAAAAACGAGAACATTTTTATAAAGCTACCACACTTAATAACTCATAAAAATATTTTAGAATAAATTTTAACTGACATTGTGCTTGCTAGTTCTTTGAATAGAATACTTCTATAGCTTACATTTTTAAAAATGTGAATCTGGAAAAAATGATTTAAAAAAGACACCAAAATGTAGTTACAGTTAAGTAACCAGATTTGAACTTCCTCAAACAAGGTGGTTAGTCTCTCAGTTCCTACTGAGAAAGAAAGAGAGAAGAAAAAGGGAGGCACCGATTGTAGAATAAATCTCACTCTAAAGCCCTGTTTAAGTCATTTGCTCTATACACAAAAGTTAAAAAAAATACAAATCAATGTCTCAAGAGGAATAAAATCATTCCCCACTGTGTTCAGGGTCACATATTATTTCATACATTGATGAGATTTAAGAAAATTTAGAAAAAGCTTAAAAATATGTATTTAAAATCTATATTGGTACGCGCGCGCACACACACACACAGTACCACCGCATCTTCTAAATGGCTATCCTGCCTTAAGCATCTTTCATTGCAACTTGGGGGAGAGGCAAGGGGAATGGAAGTACCTAAAACTTCTTCTAAGGTATAATTTTATTTTCACATGAATAAAGTACAAATCGGTGTCTTTTGGTATAGAAAGCCTCGGTCAGGCTTCCAGCGACATACGCAAAGCTGAAGCAGGCCATGGAAACATGAATAAGCTCACCTTACCCCAAACATATTAAGGTAATCTCACGCACGGACACACACACACACACACACACACACACACAGTCAATATGATCAAGCCAAGCAGGATGACTTCTCAAAGATTTCGCCTTTTTGCTGACACCTGGATGGACAGTTCTAGGACTTTGAGGGTAGGCCGCAATTACTCACTGCCTAGACCTGAAATTCCGGTTCTTTCACATTGTTCTCCACTTTCCATCCTTGGCCAGTTGGGCCTACCTGGTGTCAGGTTACACTCAGGCAGCATTTACAGCACCTTGCAAAACAGCCAAACAGATTACATACCTAGACCTGTCAATACCTGTGATCCTAGATTAACCCTTTTTCTGAGCATTCGCTGAAAACAAGAGAATTTAAAACCAAACAAATAGAAATATCCAACAGTAATCCGATATTGTTTTAACTTCCGTCATAAAAAAATTTTAACTGCTTTCCCATCTCAAAATGGTTTAAAGTGATAATTATCAATCAAGATGTCATTAATTGGTGATTTTTATTCTGCAGACGAACTAAGGGAACTTTCTTCCCTCCAGCATCCCAAACCTGACTCTCACAGAAACACAGCTATCCAGTGAACACAAACACGCTAAAACTGTGCTTATCAGCAAAACCAGTTCAGCAGTTAAAAAATGTTCTCTCTGTAACAAACAAGAATCAACTTGCAAGGAAATTCTATTTAATTTCTGTGTTGGTTCCTTCCCCTGGTTAATATATTCATCCTCTTAGAAAAGGTTCACTAGTGGGGCGCCTGGGTGGCTTAGTCGGTTAAGCGTCCGACTTTCGCTTGGGTCATGATCTCGCGGTTCGTGGGTTCGAGCCCCGCGTCGGGCTCTGTGCTGACTGCCAGCTCGGAGCCTGGAGCCTGTTTCAGTCTGTGACTCCCTCTCTCTGACCCTCCCCTGCTCGCGCTGTCTCTCTCTCTCCCCTAGAAATAAAGCATTAAAAAATTTAAAAAAAAAAAAAGAAAAGGTTCACTAGTGCAATGGTTCCCCTATCTGAACACACAGCAGGTTCCCATCAGGAACACTGTTTCACTCTGGCCCAGACTGCAGGGGAAAAGCCAGCGATGAGTTGTTGAAAGGTACCCCAGGAGATTCTGCAGCATGCCATATCTCCCCACACCTCCAACTCCTACACCACTCTTCTAGAATAAGCTATATTTTGTCATATGAAGTTTCACTCTTCTGGAAAGACACACTGTCCCTCCAGTCTACCACTCTTACTCTGGCTCCCCTGGAGTGGTTCTTCATCCAGCAACAGAAGCAACTTAGCAAAGATAAAAATATTAGCAACCTACTTCTCTACTGCCTCCATTGCCTACAGGAAAAACTTCAGATCCATGAGCAGGGATTAGTGGTTCTTCATTGTGTTGCAAAAGGCATGAGAAAATGTGGTCAGATTTGTAAAACAGGATAACCTGAACAGCACGAGGACTGAAAAGAGTGAACAGGAATATTCCATGGATCAAGTTTAAAAGTATACCTCTGTCTCAATTTTACTACTCTGTACTCTCATCTCAGAAAAAGGTATTCCAATATTTCTGCATTTTATTGTCCTTATGGTTCTCCAACCCCACACCAGTATTAAAGAAGCCATAGTCAGGAGCACCTGGGTGGCTCAGTTGGTTAAGTGTCCTGACTCTGGCTCAGGTCATGATCTCACAGTTTGTGAGTTTGAGCCCAGCATCGGGGCTCTGTGCCGACAGCTCAGACAGAGCTTAAAGCCTGCTTCAGAATCTGGGTTTCCCTCTCTCCCCTCCCCTGCTTGTGCTCTGTCTCTCTCCATCTCTCTCTCTCAAAAATAAACATTTAAAAAAATTTTTTAATAAAAAATAAAGAAGCCAAAATCAGTGCTGTCCCATCATCCCACTGACGCCTACACTATATGCACCACTCTTTTCCAGGCTTCTCTCTATGCTCACTGCTCAATCCAGATCTCTCCATGCATTCTTAGCTGGTCACAGTATTTTATACCTATGGCATTTTAGGGTCCTCTTCAAAATCATAACGGGACCAGACTTAAGAACATCAACTCCGGTGGCATCTGGTGGCTCAGTTTGTGGGATTGAGCCTCAGGTTGGGCTTGTGCTGACAGCTGACAGCGCAGAGCCTGTTTGGGATATTCTCTCTCTCTCTCTCTGCCCCTCCCCTGCTCTGGCTCGTGTTCCTTCTCAAAATAAACAAACCAACATTTAAAAAAAATAAAGAAAAAGAATATCAATGCCAGAGAAGCAAAAATGTTTCTCCCTTTTCCCAAATTACCAAGGTTGATGGATTTTAAGATTCCTTGTACACAAAATTTCCCACTCCCCACATAGAAGAGCCCTAGTGACCTACTGTTTTCATAGTGTTACCCCCTTTCTTCTTTAAATAATAGAAGTCTATCTTAAATAAGTCTGGATTTAATCAAACAATTCTGGTGTTCCATGTCAAGATCCTTAAAACGGAATTCTTCCGGTAATTGTCCTCACAACTGTCTGGCAATCACCTAAGATTCTAAACTCAGTGGCACCAAAACACTAGACCCAAACAAAACTGCAAGATGAGAGATAAGAAAGTAGAAGGGCAGATATTTAAAATATGCATATGCAACATTTATAAATTATACATGTAGCCTTTTATCTTCCTACCATACAAATCTTAGATAGAAGCAAACTTCTACTACTACTCATAAGAAATGTACAAATTTATAATACAGAATAATAAAAACATTAGGCCGTCCACCTTTCATAATATAATTGTTCAAATGTTAAATTCTATGAATCCATTTCAGTTACTGTTAACTGAAGTGCATCAACATCTTGCATTAGGTCTTCTCTCTCAGAGAAGAGGGAACAGTTTGTTACGCTTATCTTGTTATATCCAGAGCTACTCAGAAGCTCCCATAGCATCCATTTTTAAAAGAAAGCATGCTTCTACTGATTGACTTAGTGCTAAAAAGTTGATGAATATTTACTGATTTTACTCTAAACTCAGTACCATGGCAAATACAAAGATAATGCACAGCTTTGTTCCCATGATGCATACAATTTAGTTCAGGAAATAAGAGACAATAACTGAACATCAGAAGGTAGTATGGTATTAAATGTTCATAAAGCTGGTCAGTACCACAGCATTTCAGAAGAGAGGATGGTCAAACAGGTCAAGGAGCACTCACAGGCAACAAAGGACCTATAGTCAATCTTTTAAAGGAAGGTGACAGGATGTGGAGAGACTAAGAGAAAGGATAAGATAAAGAATAGCATGTGTGTTCATGTGCATGTGCGTGAACGCTGAAACAGAAAAAGGCAGAGAATCAAAACTGACCAAAGTAAACCTGAAGACACTTAACAGCTTGACAAGAGCTAAGAGGTGTCAATAGGAAATGGTAGAAAACGTGGTTAAATAAGCAAAACAAAACCAAATTATGGCGTCTTGAAAGTCAGGCAGTAGTATTTAGGCTTGATTTAGGAAGAGAGAAAAAGTACCTGGAGGTTTTCAAATCAAGTGGCAACAACAGAGCAGTCCTTATGAATACAAAGCTCAATACAAGTCACATGTGTGGGATCTGGTAACTACTATCCAAAAATGATGGGAACAGCTTAAACAAACATTCCACAGCTTGATTGCTACACTGATCTTCCAGCACCAATGTGTACACTGCCCTCCTTAAATTCTTCACTAATTACTTATAGAGATTTTCAACAATGGTTTTTAAAAAAAAATTTTTTTTAATGTTTATTTATTTTTGAGAGACAGGGAGACAGCATGAGCAGGGGAGAGGCAGAGAGGGAGGGAGACACAGATTTCAAAGCAGGCTCCAGTCTCTGAGCCATCAGCACAGAGATAGATGTGGGGCTTGAACCCATGAACCAAGAGATCATGACCTGAACAGAGTCCAACACTTAACCAACTGAGCCACCCAGGAGACCCTCAACAATGGTTTTTAAACTGCCTAGAGTGTTGGAAAATTGTTTAAAACAAAATTCACTTAACTAATTTACTTAAGTTTTTGTTCTTTGCCTAAGGACCAGAAGAGAGGGGAAACAAGAAAATAAGATTTTCAAAAGATATTAACTTTACCACATAACCTTTCTTATAAGTTACTCATTTGAACATCAAAACTGCCCTACATCCATGTGAATAAGAATGAAACTATGAAATATGTGAACTAGTTGAATCTAGAGATGTGTATCCTGTCATTTAGTATTACATATTTTGAATAAATGATGCTGATTTAGTTACTCAATAAGGAAAGATGTAATAATCACGTCAGATGGAAATTTCTTAGTCACTTAATAGGGACTGCTATCATCAACATTCAAAGAGTCTTTACTCTCTTCCAAAGAGATGGCCAGAAGAGAACTGCTCCTGTGAAAACATGTAGTTGACCAAGTAAGGGTGCATTAAACCTGCTCTTAAATAGAGGTATTTTCTGCTTTATGGCTTTGCCTTACTCTTGAAAAGTTCAAGAATTCAAAGTCACCTTAGTAGATGTAATAGGCACTTATTAAATTTTTAAAATATACTTTTGCATAAAGACACATCCAGAAACTGTACAAGAGCATAGTCAGGTTTATTTATCTTATCATTTGTTAGTAATACCTAATGTCTAAAAGTGCTTTATAATTTACAGAGCAAAACATATATTCTACCTTTACTTAATTCTTAAACATTTATGACAAGCACTGAAATTTTTAAAAACACACAAAGAACCATGACACTTACCCTCAAGGAGCTTAAGAAAGAAATGGTGACAACTTACAAAATAAGTATGTGGAAGAAAGTAATAGTTACCATTTGTGTGCCAGCCCTATGCTAAGTACTTTACTGTATCTGTCATTTAATCTTCATATCAGTAATATCCACCTCACTTTATTTACACAAGGATACAAAGACTGAGAGAGCTAACCAAGTAAGGGCAGAGACATGGTCAAGGTCACCACCATACTCCCCCATTTTACACAGATGCTTTATAACTGCCAAATGAATGCTCAAGCTGTTTGGAGAGTTTGAGCACATGTCTGAATTCAGCTCATACTCACTCACCTCTTTATGCATTCAACAAATATCCACTTAGCACCTACAATATGTCAAAGGTTCTGTTCTATGTGCTACAAGTAATAGCAGTGAACAGTACACACCAAAACTGCTTTCGTGGGGCTTCTAATCTAGTTACCTTGTTTTTTTTTCCTTTCTATTTCACCCATCAGTCCGCCTACCTCCCCTCTGGTAACCATCAGTTTGTACTCTCCAGAATTTGGTTTTTTTAGTTTCTTTCCTTTCCCCCACTTGTTCACGGTTTTGTTTCTTAAATTCTACATAGGAGTGAAATGATATGGTACTTGTCATTCTCTGGCTCACTTATTTCCCTTAACATTATACTGTCTAGCTTCAACCATGTTGTTGCAAAGGGCAAGATTTCATTCATTTTTATAGCTAGATAATATTCCACTGTGTGTGTATGTGTGTCTGTCTGTCTATCTATCTATCCAACCCATCTTCTTTATCCATTTATTTATTAATGAACACTTTGGCTGCTTCCATAATTTGGCTATTGTAAATAATGCTGCAATAAACATAGGGTACATGTATCTCTCCGAATTAGTGTTTTTGTATTTTGGGGGTAAATACCCAGTAGTGCTGGGTAAATAACCAGTAGTGCGATTACTGTTTGTAGGGCAGTTCTATTTTTAATTTTTTGAGGAATCTCTATTGTTTTCCAAGTGGCTGTGCCAGTATCTGTATTCCCACCAACACTGCCCAAGAGTTCTCTTTTTTCCACATCCTCACCAACACTTGTTGTTTCTTGATCTAGTGAGTTTAATGAGAACATTGTTTTCCCTCAAAATATTCTAAATTAAAAATGTGCGACATTAAAAATGTCAGGCAATACAAGCTGCTATTTTACACCATGAGTAGAAACTTCTGCCACTGTCCTTCCATGTCTATCTCCGAACCCCCCAACAAATGGGCACAGAAAATGTACCTCTCCTACTCCAAGTGGAGAGTAAGAGTTGTGGGAGAGGTGCTGCTTTAAGACAATCTGGAAGTACCTCTGAAGAGGGAAAGGGAAAACATGAGATGGGAATGGAGACAGCAGAGAGATACAGCTAAATCCAAAGGCAGGTTTCTTTCAGGCAAAGCTGATTAATAACCTAGATGTAGATAACCCAAGGGCCTCTATTTCACTTTTTTATTTTGACTTCAAATGAATTGAAACTTAACCACAATAATGTTTATTAGGATTTTAAAAAGCAGTCACTTTATAAATATAAATACTTCAAGGAAGAAGAGACAATTCTCCCTGCATTGCTTCTTCCTATGTTCTAGATGGCCTTCAGAAATCGTATCAGTACTATCTATATTCTTTTATTAATTTAACAAGCACTCATAGACTGCCAGATTCTGGTGGGTGAAGGAGAAGAACAAGGAACAGACAGTGGCTAAGACCCAGTTTTGCCCTATAGGCAATCGCAGTCTACCAGCTAAGACAAATGCTAATCACAATAATATTCATGATATAGCAAGAGGAGACACAACTTTTATTTTCCCATGTGATCCCATAATTATTTACTATGTTCCATCTCGTAAGGTTATAAGCTACTTAAGAACAAAAGACGTAAATTTTTTCTATAGGTTCCTTATTAACGGAATTTAAAAGCATATTAAAAGTATATGCTGTTGGGACACCTGGATGGCTCAGTTGGTTAAATGTCCAAATTCGGCTCTGGTCATGATCTCAAGATTCATGAGTCTGAGCCCCTCAATGAACTCTCCGCTATCAGCCCAGGGCCCATTTCAGATCTTTTCTCCCTCCCTCTCTCTCTGTTCTTTCCCCAGCTTGTGTGCACGTGCTCGCTCTCTATCAAAAACAATAAACATTTAAAAAATAATAATGAAAAATAAATAAAAATAACGTAGGAAACTATATCAATTTTCTGCTGGAAAAACTGTTAATACATGAACTTTTTAAAAAAATTCTTAGAATAGACAAGTCTAAAGTCCTAATTGCAAAGAATCTTGCTCTGTTAATAATAAGACTAATTTAGAAGCTCCAAATCACAGAGGTACAAAAGACTTAGAGACAAGAACAGAAAATAATATAGGGAGAAGCAAGAAGTAGTAAAGGGAACTATTCCTTTCAGTGGAGAAATCAGGAAACTAATGAAGAGCTTGACATTTTCTCCAGATTAATCTAGAGACAAAAATATAAGATTTTTAAAAATGTTTATTTATTTTGAGAGAGAGGGAGAGAGAAAGAGAATCCCAAGCAGGCTTCAGGCTGTCAGTGCAGAGCCTAATGTAGGGCTCTATCTCACAAACTATGAGATCATGACCTGAGCTGAAACCAAGAGTTAGATGCTTAACTGAATGAGCCACCCACACCCCCCGAAAGTAAAAGATTTTTGATACTCAACAATCAGTAATAACTAAGGTATTCTCAGCTACATTTTTTAGTGAACCAATAAAGACTCACCACTGTTAAATATGCTGCAAACAGTAATAATTTCATTAAGAATACTCTAGAAATAGCAAAAAACAAACAGGTAGAGGGCAGAAGTAGGAAAGAAATCTTATAATAAAGTTATTTCTTACAAATAAATCATAAAGGAATATTGTAGAAAAGAGTCACACTGTAGTTCTTTAATCAGCTTTTTGTTTCTAGAATGAAGAAAAGAAGTATCAAGCATGCATTTATTCCTCCAAGAAGTAATCTATTATATGCTAGGTACTGGGTACACAAAAATAAAGAAATAGTTCAATGGCTAAAGCAAGAAGGAAGTATATAAACCGATAAACTATAAAACAATGAAAATACATAAGTTAACCAAGTGTTAAGGGAATAGGGAGAAAGAGATAAATAGATGTGAGAACCTGAGAAACTTCACAAGGGAGTGTGACACACGGGTCATTTCTTTAGGGGTAGCATCTCTTTTTCCAAAGTAGAGATAACGTAAGGGGGAAGGGACATTCCAGTTAGAACAGGCAAAGGTAAATTTAAATGTTTTAATCACGGAATAATAAGTAGAAATTTAATGAAAACATATTTTTCCTGAAAGGACACAGGATGTAGTATCAGAAGATGTGCATTCAAATCCTAGTTCTTCCACCTACCATATTTTCTTGAATAAGTCAAGCTTATGACCTTCTTTTCGTCATTTTAAAGTTGTACCATAAAATGCTTTAAATATTTTAAAGAATCTGGATATGCCAAAATACAAAAATAAATTAATGCTTAAATACTAAAATTCTGAGATAAAAATATTAGCTTATCACTTCATATTGAATATATATCACATATACAAATTTAAAAGCCAATCTCTTATGACCTATAAAAATTTTACAAAAGGGGGCACCTGGGTTCCCAATTCTTGATTTTGGCTTGGGTCATGATCTCTCACATTTCATGGGTTCAAGCCCTACATCAGGTTTCACGCTGGGAATGTGGAGCCTGCTTGGGATTCCCTCTCCTCCCTCCCTCTCAGCCCCTCCCTCAACCACACTTTCTCAAAATAAATAAATTTAAATTTTTTTTCACAAAAATAAACCCATTTTAAATTAAACAATCAAAAAGTTAAATTTTCTATATCAAACATCTAATTGTAATCCATAGTCCTCATAATACAAAACAAGCCTGCAACATAACTAGAATTCACAAGTGACACAAGTTTAATGAAAAAAGCCTTACACTTAACTGGTCTCCCTAATGGGAAATTAAAGCAGCAATTGTACATCTGTGTCTCTGTTCCTCTCATCGTGGTTTAACTGACAGGAAGCAGAGAACAAGATATGGCATACAAACGTCAAGTATTTCCTGCCTTCTCTGCTACATCTTTATGTCTTGTTTTATAAATAGTCCAATAGTTTATGTGAAAATGTATCAAAGTATGGTCAAATACACCATATAAATGGCGAAGAGTGTTTATGAAAACAGAGCAAATAAAAAGGTATTCTGAGGTTGGGATCTAAGTTGCACACAAAAACTCATTATTAGTGTTTTCTGAAAAAGTATTCTTGGGAATAAACATCTTACAAATTAAGACCTAAAACCACAATGACTGAGTAAAAAATCAAGCGTCTGAACAATAGAACAAGCCCTCAAACTGGTTAGATAAGTAACACTTGACCACCCAGATAAGTAAAAGATAAGTACCCCCTTAAAAAAAAAATTAACCTTTAAGCAACTGACTTAAAACAAAGCAGGACAGATTACTTGCCTCTCTGATCTTTGGTCACTTTGGCTTCTTGTCAGCACTCTTCCCAAATTATAATTTGTGTCCCCCCCCAACCAAGCTATCTCTACTCCCTTGCCCAAATTGACTAATATTACTTACTCATTTATGTTCAACTCTCATCTATTACACAAACTAAATAAAACTCTACTCTCAAAAGGCGAATTCTTACTGCTGAGTCACTTTAAGCAAACTTCCAATTAATTACAACTAAAACAGAGATGCTTACTTTTCATCATGCCAAGCTGCCTTCCAAACTAATAATGCTGAAGAATCACCTCAGTTCACCACTCAGCTGCCTCAGTCTGTTGAAACCTGGGTGCAATGCAGCCGTCTTTGCCATTCATACTGGTCAATTCTTACCACAACTACATTTCACCAGGATTCAGGTTATTCCTTTTGAGGTCAATGTTCAAAACGACTCAATATTTTACTGCATACAAGCCCATCCTGAGCTTCCTCTGACCTCTCTTTCCTAAACAAAACTTAGTATGCACTTAATAGTAAACTTCAAGCATGGCACCATGTTCCCAGAGTAACATTTCTTAAATGAATGGCTTGAAAAACAATTTCTTTCTTCCCCAGTATTTTTCAGTGGAAGGATCTAGTTCATTCTTTTCAATAGTATATGAATTATTAGTGCCTTCTTAGCATATCTTTAGTACAATGCTGCTCTTACTTGTAAATGTATTATTACTTCAATTGTCCCCCAAATTTAGGAACGCTCCCTGAACCCTCAAGGGAAGTATCCATTTCCTTATACATTAGCTCCCTTCCCACAGCCTCGGACTCTGATGCTTGGTCAATCACCCTACATGGTGGGAGGTCTCATAGCATCTAAGAACCTAGTATCCACCACCTTCTCAAAATTCAAATATCCTAACAATGGTGTGCAACCGTTTGTAACAAGGGCAAGAGTCTGTTACGCCTTCCCTTTCAGTTTATTCCTCAAACTAAGAGGTTGTAAATTATTTTTTAACAATACACAAATTTGTCTCTGATCCACAGATCAAAGGATCAAACAGAACATCTAGCATAGAAAGTTCCTATCATAAAACTTTTTCAGTAAGGTTATTTACAAATTAAATTATCCATTTCTAAATGCAAACTGTTTTAAACTGTCTCTCAAATTAAAACACACATAACATTAATTTTAATTACTCTAACTTAAATCTAAAATATTTACATTAATTTTCTTTAGGCTTTAATATATATGTATTTTGTGTGGCATATTTTAAACTTTACACAATTGGTACCATACCATATATATTCTTCCAGTATACTCTAACAGATGTAAATCACAAAATTTTGAATAAACACAGATTATTTGGAAAGAAATTTTAAACATTAAACATTCTCGGAGCACCTAGGTGGCTCAGTAGGTTAAGCGTCTGACTTCGGCTCAGGTCATGATCTCACGGTTCCCGGGTTTAAGCCTTGCGTCAGGCTCTGTGCTGATAGCCAGCTCAGAGCCTGGAGCCTGTTTCAGATTCTGTATCTCCCTCTCTCTCTGACCCTCCCCTGCTCATGCTGTCTGTCTGTCTGTCTCTCTCTCAGAAAAAACAAAAACACCATAAACATTAAACATCCTTTAGATTTAGTGCTTAGAAAAGTATTATTACAGAAGACAAGTCATGGTTATTAGGCTTCCATTATAACAAAAAGAACGATCTACAAAGCAGCCTATCTTCACTGATGCCTCTCAAGAAAAGTGTTCTGACTTTCAACAGAACACAGATAGTTCACCATAAGACAACCTATTTNGCGAGATCATGACCTAAGCGAAAGTCGGACGCTTAACTGACTAAGCCACCCAGGCGCCCCCAGTTTCTCACAGCTTAAAGGCTATATCCTCCACTACTGACAACAATGATTCCACCAGCATGAATATGTTCTCAACTGCAATAAGAAAATCTCTGGCTGTTTTTAGAAACTTACATCTTTAATTTACTCTGCAGCTAAATAATATACAGCAACTCAAAGTTCTCCCAATTAAGAACAACACAATAATGCCAAAGATTGTGAAAATGCCAATGAGGAAGTGAATCTACAAGGAAGAAGTAAATCTGAAGGCACATTTCACCTATTTCTAAAAAGCATATAAAAATGATTGATACTGATATCGATCCTTTTATACTGAAAATTAAACTCAGATATCCCTTGGACTTGAAAAGAAGCCAGCAACTCCCTTCCTTAACCTTTTAATTTCTCTTTTCTTAATCACAAAATCACCAACTAAATGAAAATGTTGAGGGTCAGGATCAATACTTTCACTTTCTTCAAGAAATGTTGATTTCCTCATTAGAGAGGCACCCAAAATAGAAAAATACTGCATTATCAGCTTATATTTAACATAAACTTTCACAAATTTATATTCTGTCATAGAATTGTGTAGAAGTATCATCACTTAGTTAACTAATTCCCATTTTTGGACACTTGGACTATTTCTAATGTGGCCATATTATAGCAATTCCCAAAATGTACTCCTCAGAGCCACAGAGGATCCAAAAACCTTTTCAGAGAGTTCATGAGGTCAAAAGTATTTCAGAGTAACACTAGGATATTATTTGCCTTTTTGCAATATGTTCACATTTACACTGATTGTGTGAAAGCAAAGGTGGATGTAACTGTTAGTGCCTTAGCATGAAGCAGGGCTAGGTCACCAAACCATGCTAGTCATTATAAAAGAAGGCAGTTTCACCTAAGAATGTTCTTGACAAAAAGTAAAAATGATTTCTTTTCTTAATCTCAAACATTAAATACATGCCTTTTTAACAATAAAATAGGAAGTATGCATAAAGTGCTTCTGTCAAATTCCAAAACAGAATGGTTGTCTTGAGAAAAAGCACTAATTATTTGAGTTACCAGTGAAACTAGCTCCTTTTTTTTTTCATGGAACACCATTTTTACTTGAAAGAATTACCTATTATTCATAATTGGATATTTGGCAGACATGTTCCCAAAAGTGAATAAAATGACCCTGTCACTTCAAGGAAAACAACAGCATTTGGGGCGCCTGGGTGGCTTAGTCGGTTAAGCGTCCGACTTTCGCTTGGGTCATGATCTCGCGGTTCGTGGGTTCGAGCCCCGCGTCGGGCTCTGTGCTGACTGCCAGCTCAGAGCCTGGAGCCTGTTTCAGTCTGTGACTCCCTCTCTCTCTGACCCTCCCCTGCTCACGCTGTCTCTCTCTCTCTCCTAGAAATAAATAAAACATTAAAAAAAATTTTTTTAAATAAAAAAATTTAAAAAAATTTAAAAAAAAAGGAAAACAACAGCATTTGTCACCAATGATAAAATGCAAGCTTTCAGAAGTACCTGGATGGCTCAGTTGGTGGAGTGTCCAACTTCGGCTCAGGTCAAAATCTCTCCAGGTTTGTGAGTTCAAGCCCCTCATCAGGTTCTCTGCTGTCAGCACAGAGCCTGCCTTTCATCCTCTGTCCCCCGCTCTCTCTGCACCTACTCCTGATTGTGCTCTCTCTCAAAAATAAATAAAACCTTTTAAAAAATGCGAGCTTTCAACTGAAAATCAGAATTTTGGAAAACTTATATCCACTATTTTGGGCTTATTAGCTTTTCCAATACTTAAAAAGATTGGTACAGTATTTTTTTTTTAACATTTTAAAAATGTTTATTTATTTTTGACAGAGACAGAGCACAAACTGTGGAGGGCAGAGAAAGAGAGAGAGACACACAGAATCCCAAACAGGCTCCAGGCTCTGAGCTGTCAGCACAGAGTACAATGCAGGGCTCGAACTCATGAACCATGAAATCATGACCTGAGTTGAAGTCGGACACTTAACTAACAGCAATCCAGGCACCCCTAGTATTTTTTTAAAATATTTTTCAGAGAGAGAGAAAGTATGAGTTGGGAAGGGGCAGAAAGAGAGGGAAATACAGAATCTGAAGTAGGATCCAGGCTCCAAGCTGTAAGCACAGAGTCCCATGTGGGGCTTGAACTCAAGAACCGTTGAGATGATGACCTGAGGCAAAGTCAGACGCTTAACCAACTCAGCCACCCAGGCGCCCCATAAGATTGGTACAGCATTGAAGAATGTGATTCTTAGGGGTGCCACGTCTGACTCTTGATTTCGGCTGAGGTCACAATCTTACAGTTCATTAGTTTCAGACCTTCGACTGGCTCTTAGCGCAGAGCCTGCTTGGGACTTTCCCTCTCTCCTGTCCCTCCCCAACTTGTGCTTTTTCTCTCTCTCTCAAAATAAAAAAAATAAACATTGTTTAAAATGTGATTTTAAAAAATATTATGTCAACATTTGGAATACTCAGGTGACCAATGAATATTACAAAAATCTTGCTTAGGAAAACATTAATTCATTCAAAGTGCAAGGCAGACAAATAGACTTTAATGTTACAAAAGACAAAAAGTTCATTGATATGATTTCAGAGTCCTTTTGCACCTTTAAGAGACGAGCATTTGTTGAGTTTGATGTATCACAGAAGAAATCCACAATCTTCTGAAGCAGCTATAAAATACATCTCCCTTTTCCAAGGAGATATCTATATTAGGCTAAATTTTCTTCACATTCTTCAACCAAAGCAATATACTGCAACAGATTTAATGTAGAAGTAGATACTAAAATCCAGCTGTCTTTTGTTAGGCCAAAGATTAAATAAAGATTTGCATTTCTTTCCATACAATTATTGTTTTGGAAAACATAGTTGTCTTTTATAAAAATAGTTAACATGTAATGTGTTTATTATTTTAAGAAATTAATGTATCAGTATTTATTAAAAAATTATTTAATGTTTATTGAATTTTGAGAGACAGAGAGAGAGAGAGCTTGCGCACGCAAGCATGCGGCTGTGAGCGGGTGAGGGGGAGAGTGAGAGGGAGACACAGAATCTGAAGCAGACTCCAGGCTCTGCTCTGAGCTGTCAGCACAGAGACGGACTCAGGGCTGGAACTCATCAACCAAGAGATTATGACCTGAGCTGAAGTTGATGCTCAACCAACTGAACCACTCAGGTGCTCCAATATATAAATATTTTAAAACTGTGTTCTAATTTCTTTTCAATTTTTTCTTTAATGTGGATTTACTTTTGAGAGAGAGAGAGAGAGAAAGAGAGAGAGAGACAGAGAGAAAGCGAGGGAGGGGCAGAAAGAGAGGGCGACAACAGAATCTGAAGCAAGGTCCAGGCTCTGAGCTATCAGCACAGAACCTGAGGTGGGGCTCAAACTCACCAACCACGAGATCATGACCTAAGCTGAAGACGGACACTTGAACGACTGAGTCACCCTGGTGCCCCGTGTTTTAATTTCTAATATTGGTAAATACTGATAAATGTAACACATGAATAAGAGCTCTTTGGGATCCTCCACAATTTTTAAGAGTATAAAGAAGACAAATTTTGAGAAGATATAAAGATAAAACTTATAAACTGCTATGCTATTAAAACCCGTGGTTCAAATATCTTCATAGCTTAATTTGTGTTCTCATCCTTAAATTTTCTTTAGGATAGAGTTCTACAACTGAGATCATTATGTCAAAGCATGTTATATAAGTCGATTGCTCTCCAGAAGGTTTTTTAGTTAATACTTCTATCACTAGAATACATGCAGGCACATTTCATGGTGTTCTCACCATTCTACAATACTTTTATTTTTTGTCACTATGATGGGCAAAAAAAAGTAATTTCATTTAAATTGCATTCCTTTACTACAAATTTAATATTTAACATTAAATATAATAACTTAAACATAAGTATATGTAATTATATTAAATATGCATTGCATATTTATATAATCACTATAATTAATACCTTATAATCTATTACATATAAATAATACCCCAATTTTAGTAACTTTTGCTGTCATTGTGGAAAGAACTTGGAGGGGCACAAATAAATATACGGTAAAAGTGATCACCTATGATCTTCATCACTGGGAAAAAAAACCCTCCAAACTAATGTTTTTATTTTGGTTCTAGTGTATGTAAAATTCTGCTTTATTATTAACAGGAAAAAGGTTATTATTATCATCATTAAGTCAAATGCTGTAAGCACTAGTGATCTATTAAATTACCCAATCTTAGGCAAGTTACTTAACCATAGTTTCCTAAATAAAATTTAAGAATGGGGAAAAAATCTGTGAGAATGATATTTAAACCACTGGTTGCAATCATGCAGCATTCTTTTAGTGTCAAGATCCATTTATACTCTTAAAAGTTACTTAGGGCCACAAAGAGCTTTTGTTTCCATGGGTTATATTTGTCAACATACAAATTCTTTACAAGGATGGGCTATTATTTATTAAATGCCCTTTACAGAGATTCTTTCTCAGAAGAATACTATATTGAAAAGAAAACTGGCATACAGTTTTTCTCTGGTAAAATGAAACTTTTGAAAATATATGTTCTAGTATGCTTTCTTCATTTCAGTATATCCCAGAAAACATTTTGAGGACCACTAGTCTATTTGTAACTTTCTCTAATCTTTGTATACATTAGAATACATTTTAAATGGAAATTAATTAATAGAGTATATAATTTATGAATAAAGTATCTATGTTTTGTTCACTGATATATTCCCTAGCATCAAGAATAATACCTAATAGATAGTAAAAATTGTTCAATGAATCAATAAATTATACAGGATGGGAAGTAATTTAATAAAGAAAAAATTCAGAAGACTCCTGAACTACATGACTTATAGAATCCTTCTTAACCAGGGGGCGCCTGGGTGGCTTAGTCAGTTCAGAGTCCAACTTTGACTCAGGTCATGATCTCATGGTTTGTGAGTTTGAGCCCTGCAGAGGGCTGGGCTCTCTGCTATCAGTGTAGAGCATGCTTCAGATTCTCTGTCCCCTTCCCTCTACCCCTCCCCACTCACTCTCTTTCTTTCTCATAAATAAACAAACAAAAAAGAATCCTTCTAAACCATAAAATCCTATGATTTCTACTTTCATTTGTTCTTCTTTGTCCCTGCCACTACTTATACTTACACGGTGGGAAATACCTTAGTACAGAGAGCCAAGATATGATCATGAAAACAAGTATTTGGATTAAATTCTGTTTTCACTTTTTTACGGCAATTCCTAAATTATATTATTAAATTTTAGAAACCTTATATAGAGAATCCATGTCAATTTTCTAACAACAATAACAAAAAAACACTAGAGATACAAGAACTGCTACCATTATAGTAAGAATTTTAAGGAAGCAAGATGAAACACTAATTATGTCAATAAATCTGGTTAGATGCAAAAGTCTAATTTAGGGGATTAGTTCATTAATGTTTATCAGTGTCAATTAGTACTCTACCAACTGTGTGTGTTTTATATATCTTTTTGTTCTGAAATATGTTTTTGAATAATACTTGAATGTGGGATGATTCTAATTTTTTTTTAAATGTTTTATTTATTTCTGAGAGAGAGACAGACAGACAGCATGAATGGGGAAGAGTCAGAGAAAGAGGGAGACCCAGAATCTGAAGCAGGCTGCAGGCTCTGAGGTAGCTGTCAGCGCAGAGCCTGATGCGGGGCTTGAACCCATGAACCGTGAGAATGTGACCTGAGCCGAAGTCGGACGCTTAACCGACTGAGCCACCCAGGCACCCCTGAATGTGGGATGATTCTAAATGCTAAATTATTTCTGGCAAACTATAGTTTTGACTTGTTAATGGATCTCGATTGGAAGTTATCCATCAGAAGTATGCCTAGGGCCATCTTGTTAGTTCTATGGGATACACACTGTCTTTTTATAACTTAGTTCTGAGTCTAGCTAATCTTTCAGTGAAGCAGGAAGTTAACATTTTTTATGATGCAGAGCTTATTCACCATTTTTAAAAATTGCCTTCTAAAAATAAAAATTTTTTAAATTAAAAAATAAAAATCAACTTCTCCTCATCCAATTAATGGTATTTTTCAGTTATTTATAAATGTGGGACAAAAACTATCCTTTAGACAGGAAAATTTATCATGAAATAGCTTTACAGTAATATTTCACCATAACGTGCTTCAAATTCTTAAGGAAAAAAAAGCTACATAGAGCTAAAGTCTCCTAAATATCCCCTCTAATCTCATTTTATCCCTCCCAATGATTCTAAATTTGATGTTATCCCTATATGTCCATATTTTTATACCTTTAATACATATGTATCAATAATCATATTGTTTTTATGTATATAACTGGGACTATATTGTATCTATCGTATTAAAATTTTAATTCAAAATTGTTTGAAATAACTCCAGTTAATAAATGACAGGCATGGTAAACTGTTTAGTGGTCAAATATATTGATGTCTGCAACTTACTCTGAAATGTATCAATTGCCCATCTGTTTAGGGTCCTCAAGGATTTTACCCCCCAGGACAATATACCACAGTAAGATGCTGAATGGGTAAGAAGGCATCAATGGCAGGCATCTGTTCCTAGGAAATATAATGAAGAACTCTAAATTATCTTAAACTATTCATTCTCTCCATACTTTTTGTAAACTTCCCTTATACTTCAATATGATGATACTGCCTTAGAGAACTTTTGCACATATGTTCCATAAACCATGTGCAAGAATGTTTCCAAACTAGAAATAATCTAATGTCATCAACAAGAAAGAGTGACATTCTTGTTTGGATAGACAATGAAATATAATGTGGCAATTAAAATTAATTAAAATAATTTCACAGAGTTGAATGAAAGAAGCAAGTCACTATATAATATGGTGTGATTCCATTTACATTTAGTTCAAAGGGGTAAAAGTATACTGAAAAAAGGATAGGAATCATTTTTAAGGAGAAACAAACATGGGGCAGGAATGGGGACTTCTAACATAATGAGTCTATTTCTTAACCTAGGTTGTGCTGTGGGTAAATACTTTACAATTATATTGAAACTGTACATGTTTTATACATTCTCCTACATGCACATTTTGGTTCAAAAAAAAGAAAAAGAAAATGAATCACCCATTACAATACTAAGGCTTCATTTTAATATTTTGATATAAAAATAAAGATGTACATAAACTAATAGTTATTAATTCAACACCTCATATTTATAGTTTTACTAAAATTTTTTATTTTCACTATTCATATGACTGTTTTCTAAAACACAGAAAATAACGAATTTCCCTTAAGGTTTTTTACAACTCTGCATAAACACAAGGCCCTATATGACCAGGCATCCATCAGATAATGAACTAAACATGGTATTTTACCTTGTAAAATCATACTAGTTCCTGCTACCTTGAAGAACTTCTACTATACAGGGTAAAAAGTTGGATAAGGATAGATCCAAGAAAATAAATTTTTGAAAAACCCCAAAAACTTCTCTAAGAAGTGGCTGCCAGTGAGAAGCAGGACTGAGAATGGTAAGCGGGAGATGAGGGAGGCTGCTTTTCAGGTTCTTCTATTCCTTTAGATTTTAAACAATGGGTATATATAACGTTAACCTTTTAATATAAAATTTTTTGAGTCAGTCTTCAAACTCTAGAAGGCATTCATACTGTTTATAGTTGCATTTGTTTTACACTAGCAGTTAACCTCAGGCTGTAAAATACGAAGACAAAAAAGAACTGACACCCTACTATTCAGCAATTAAAGGGCAAATAAAAGAAAAGATAGCTGAATTCCTATAGCGGGGAGGGAATGAAAGTGAAAAGAGAAGTTTAGGAAGAGTCTTCTCATGGTAATAGTGTTGATTCAGATATCTGTAACCGGAAGAGAGGAAATAAAAATGCTTCTGCCCAGAAATTTATACAACCAAAGATCAGCTGCACAATTTCTTCCTCTCCACCAACAGAGCAATTAGCATACAAGTTACATTTTTGTAAAGGATGAAATGCCTGGACATTTGTAGTATAGACCAAGAGCTACTTTTACTATAGTATATAGACCATCTGAGAAAACACTAAAGAGATAACATGAAAAACTTTCTCCTCAGTAGGTTCTCATACTAATAGGACAGAGATTGCTCCAACACTTGAAAACTGCTCTAATAATTTCAATTGACTCAATGAGATTACTAATTCAATTTCTACCATCCAAATGAAGCAGCTGCTAAGCAAAAGAACACAATATTCTGGCCAAACAATGGAAGCAATAATTATTTTCACACCATTCAACTAATGGACTGTTCTTCTCATCCCTACAAGAGTCTATGAATACCTGTGTCCCATTAGATGGGATGTAATATAAGATAAAGCCTACAAATATGCAATCAGTGATAAGAGTTAGTGTCCAAAGAAACGTCAATCATGGCCAAGTATCACATGGTATTAAAAAAAAAAAAAAAAGCCTTCCCAGACTGAAACAACTACAAATAATAATAGTGTATTTCGTAGGACAGAAAGACTTTTAAACACTGTAAATGCTACCCTAAATCAGGAAGGGATGTTTTGCCTAGAACCCCAAGGATCAGGGAATGAAGGGGGATACCATGAAACACCAAATGGAACTAAAAAAAACTAACAATGGGAAAGTGATGGTTTACTGAGATAAAGAACAGGTTAATTACATTTGAAAAAAAATAATTAGTGTAATTATTAACTGAAGTCAATATAGCAGTGGGTTTAGGAGCAGAAGGAGAAACAGAATTAGAGAAGCAGAAAAAGGGAGAGCCACAAAGTTCAAAGACACAGAACAACAAAAAATGGAAGAAAGAAAAAACTGGACTAGGGAGAAGCTAAATAAGTTGTAATACTGATAGTAAACTACTTCAGTCACTTTCTTTACTTAACAGAAGCTGTGGTCTTCAAAATATCACTGACGCTTAAAAATTCGAATATTCAAATGCTAAGTAACTGACTGCTTCTTCCTAAACATGTACTCTTTTTCTGAAAGTGTGGCCTATAAGCACTTGCACCACAATCATTTAGGGTAATTATTAAAAATACAAACTGATAAGCCAAATCCTAGACCTAATGAATATCAAGAGTCGAAGCCAGGTGATTTTCTACTACACCAAAGGTTAAATTACTGCTTTAAAACATATACTACCTGGTAGATTTTCATTGGTTTTTTTTTTGGTTAGGAAGTGCAGACACCAAACAGACTAAGCTGAGGGCCATCTGCCTTTTAAAGATCTGCCACCCCTAACTTTAGCAGATTTTGCCCAACTGAGTAGCTAAGGGTTTGATGTAGCAAATAATAACTGTTTACTCATATGTGCTTGGTAGTTTTGTCAAAGGTTACAAAAGACAGAAAAGTAAAATAAAACTTCTCCCACCTCAAAGAACTTACATTCTCATTCTAATTGGGAAGATACTCCTCTTAAGCTAGGCAAATGTTACTCAGTCCTACAATAATTCCTAAAGATCCATACACTTCCCTCTTTTAAATTTCAGGCATGTTTCATCCTAGGCAAATAGTTTGAACCTGAACTTCTTTTTTGAAATTTTAAATGTCTTATTTATTTTTAAGAGAGAGAGAGAGAGAGCACAAGTGGGGAGGGGCAGAGACAGAATCAGAAGCAGGCTGCAGGCTCCAAGCTGTCAGCACAGAGCACGACACGGGGCTTGAACCCACGAACCATGAGATCATGAGCTGAGCTGAAGCCAGACACTTAACCGACTGAGCCACCCAGGTGCCCCATGAACCTAACTTCTTAGTGGTTTGGTTCCATTCTTATTTCACCAATGTTACCACACCCTGTATTTCCAGTAAGAATATAAGTTGTGAGAGAGAGCCTAGCTGTGTTCTAGCTGTTTCTGTGCTCTCTATTGCTTAGGATAATGATGACCACCTTGTGGAGGGTCTGATATTGAATTGGGTTAGGGGACTTGGAGACTTGGGAGATTCAACAGTTACATGCAAAGTGATTTTAAAGACCAAATTTCAGCCCTAAACAAAGTCAGATCTAAAGTAAATTTCAACCACCCCAATAAAACACATCAAAAAGTTAACAAAGATTTTGTATTCCCCAGAAGTTTCTTAAAGTGCCTGGTATATATAGTAAACTCTCAAAGGAGGAGAGAAGATATGACAAACAAATGGAATGAGATTACTAATTCTGGAAAGGTTCAGTTCAAGAGGAATATAATGTTCAAGTTTAGAGGCTTCTAGATTTTGCAGAGTTTACACACACATACACTTTAATAAAACAAGATATCATTAAACAATATCTGCCCTCCTAAAAGAACAAGAGATAAAACTAAAACAGAAATAAACCTGTCTTTGTCTCTGGAAGTTCAAAGTAAATGCCCAACTCCTTATAATTCCATCCTCCTAGACTCATCTTAAATATAAGCAATACCACAAACAATGCTTCAACTATGAAAAAATGCTAGTAAAAAAAAAAACTGTTGTAGAAATTAAACAAATGCATCATCTTCTCTCTCATGAAAAAGTAAACTAGTTGGGACACATTTTCAAAATCATTGGGTAATTCATTTGCTACATCTTACTACCAAACTTATCACTAAGCAACTTAATTAAGGTTTTATTTACTCTTTAGGAAACACAGACCATTTCAAACAAAGCATCACTGTTCCCGTGGACTAGCATGAGCAGCTCCAGGCTGGAAGTCCTGCCATTAGGCACTGCACAGCCTTGAGCAGGTCACAAGACCTCTTCAGGCCACTGTTTCTTCATCTACTACACAAGTGAGGCAGCTGAACTACCTTCAGTGTTTCTCAGTGGCTGGAGTTCTTTAAATGGGTAACTCTAAGTTTCATTCTGATGACTTGATTTATACTTATATTCAACCTTATGAAAGGAAAACAACTTAGTAGGGAAGACAACTACTAAGTCAGTCTTTCTGGCCTTCCCTTGCTTCCATGCTTATTTTTTTCTTTCCTTGTCCTTGAAGCCCCACTTCAGTCTTCTTCACATAATAAAAACTGAAATATATGATCAGTGCCTGTTTTTACTTAATTATATCAGCCACTTAATTTTAAGAAACTAAATCCTTCTACTTCTTTAATAAATAAAATCTTATTTAATTGTTTGCCCTTAGATTTTTCTCTCATGGGTCACTTGCTTTTAAAAACTTAAAAGAAAAAAAAAAGCAAAAAACATTTCATTAGATTTTTCACACAGACCAGACTAGAAGTAAATACAGCCTCTACTTACTCAAAGGCTGACTAAACTAGCAAGATGCAAAGATGATAGCAAATGGCTCAGAGCTGAATTGGTAAAATGTCTGCTATGTCTTTCCAGCAACACCACAAAATTGAGATCTGTTAATATAAAAATCCTTTCTAAGAGTAAGAAGTAGAAACTAACTGTCTTTCTATCTTCCCTTTTGGCTGATTGGCCTTTAAGCACTTAGAAAGTTAGTAACAGCAAATTTCCAAAGAACTAGCTAAACATCATTATAGTCAATAATACATGAGTTAAGTTTTATTTCCAAAAATTTTATTCATAATCCCTGCATATTCAAATTTTACTTGCATTCAAATTTTAACTTCACAAATAACTTTCATAAGTAAAATACTACTTCACTCAGCTTCTCAGAGGACCCAGAACCTGAAGGCACACCAGAATATACACTAGCCAAAATTTCGTAATTTCAATGATGAGAAACGTTCCAGGAAAAGACTAAGCAATCTTTCACATAAAAGGTATTACTTTTTTCTTCAAAACAAGCAAGTTTTAAGAACCGTAGTTTAGAGGGAAAGCCAATAGTCTTTTATTATTTCTTTGCAAACAGAAATACTACATGCTTCTTCAGAAGCCAGCCATGCATCTAAGATTGTTTCTCAGAATAAGTTTCCAGTGTGAATTATAAAACTTTATTATTTTTTCTGATACTAAATGAACTGGTCTACTCTTTCTTCCTCTTTATTTAATAATCACTTTTACATATTATCTACATGGCTTCATTTCTTTAAACTTCAATTTAGTTTTCAAAAACTAATGTTATAATTTCATTAATTTAAGAAAAAAGAGTAAAGCATAGTCAACAAGCAATACCTACGACTGAGTTGTCCCCAAACCTCCCTTTAACCAAAATGCTAAAACACCATCACCATTGCCTCAGAATTTTTTTCTCAACACCTGTATCACACATGAATTTACTTAATTGTAACTTTCTAGCTATCCCAGAAATACGATTTGATTAATGAAACTTTGACCAGTTTGTTTTGTGGTATGAAAAGAAAGAAAACTCTCCTTTATTCTCAAGTCATACAGGGGGGAAAAAGAAAAAAATCATATAAAATATTTAAAAAATGCTTTTCTAAGAAGATCTCAAACTTTCCAAAATTTGAATGCTTTGTTTCCCCCTAGCAGTTAAGTGCAATCAGGCATGTGACTGACTACACACATTTTTTCAGAGAGTTAAAGAACACATTCAGCCATGTTCTTCGACAGGTAAGAACCACCCTCCGTTTATCAGCTCAGGAAACAGACAGAAGCAAACACACAAGCTCATAACAAGTTACCTTCAAATATTCTCCTTCTCTTTTTGTCCTTTGGGCTTGAAAATAAAAAGCAATCCGGCAAGTTTTATGCTGTTAAAATGGCTCCTGTAGATTAGGGAAGTGGTGTCTGTGCTTCAGCCTATGAGTCATACATGAAACTAAGTGTTTCTAAGGGAGGCACGCCCATGTTGCTGTGGACCCAATTATTCTGCTAGGTCAAACATGCAAATCTACAGGTAAAAACAGAGAAGTACAGAAAAAGGAGGGCCGGAAAGCCAAGGAGTAAGATCTACCTTGATTAAACCAATATTCAGCTCATGTTAATTACCATTATTTAAAATTAACAATAAAACAGAAGTCAGGATCTACACAGAAGCAAAATTAAAACTGTATGTTATTTTACAAAATAAAATCAACTTTTAAAAATTATGTTAATATATCAAGTAAATAAAACTATGAAAAGAAAAAAAATATGGGAGGGAATGGAAGGCAGACAGCAAATTTTCTGGCTTTTAGTGTGACAATGGGCTGGTGAGTCTAACCAAGCTACTCATTAACCCTTACATGAAAGGGGTATATTGCTATGTAATCTGGAAAAGCTAGCAAATACAGTATCAGATGCAGATTTACAAGTCCACTAAACATAAAATCTACTAGAAAATTCAAAAGTTTAGTAGAAAAATAAGTGTGAATTAACCTGGTTTACACAATTTTTTAAAAATTCAGGGTTAGAAAGGAACTAAAGTCTACTATAGCAAAATGATTTTAAATAGTATTGCAAGCTTGATAAAACTCTATTTAAACATATTACCAATGCAATCATGGTTCATGATTCTACTACTCCCAAGTGATAGTCACTGTTTTCTTTACCAAAATTTTCCACAAATAAAAAACTACTATGTGCCAGGCACTTGCTGCACCATACATGGTGACCCTAAGGTGCAAATAAAATATGTGGACTGTGAAGTTTTGCTCTCCAAGTCATCGTACATCTGGTAAGATGCCCAAGCAGCTGAGATGCTAGTACAAATACTTACCCTGTCCCCTGGGTGAATATTTATTAATTTATTCTAAGAGCCTAAATTGATAAAAATGGCTTGAAAGCATTAAACACTTTCAAAAGTGCTTTACATGACAAAGTACTACTAACTAGCCTTCATCTTAATATCTTACAGAAAGTAAATAGGATTTGGCAAGGTTTTCTGCTTTAGTTAATTACTTGGAGGTAATCATTCTGCCTTACTAGAGGCGCAGCTGAGAGGACAAGCTGTCACAGACTTAGACAGGAACTTCACAAACTGCTACAGAACAGAATGGTTGTGACCCAACTTTCTGCCCATTAAGTGCCTATTTATTCCATTCTGCTGAACATTGTTTGATTTACCTTTTTACTAAGATAATTCCCATGGTTTAACAAATTACTAATAAAAAATTATGCTAAAAAGAAAAACATCGCTTTTTCTGCCATCAAACATCATATTTAGCTTACTTTAGAGTTCATTTATTTAGAATGACTGTTTCGAGCCCTCAAACCAAGAAAAAAAGGTCCCCTGAGCAGTCACAGGAGATGTTCACTGGAAAACCCCTCAGTCATTTCCTAGAGCTGAAATTTATTTTAGACCATATCCACGTGGGCCCAGTAATTTGATAATCTTTTAGCTAATTAGAAATGGAAGTTATAGGGGTATGAAAGAAGGAAGAGTGAAAGGATAACGTCAGAACAAACAAAATGACAGAGTGGAAAGTGAGAGAAGACTAAAATAAAGACCTATAAAAATTATAAATAAATTAATATAACTTTAAAAGTCCTGGTATCTGAAGTCATCATATAAGGCTAGTAAGTTCCACATACTCCCTAAGTATATCGCCAAATAGTAAATGCCTTGAAATCAGCATTATTATGATGAAAGTCTTTAAAAGACAAAGTGAATAAGTGTGTGGGGGGGGGGAGAGAGAAAGAGAGAAACCTTACATAATGTATGCATACCTAAAAAGAGAAGCTTCTGCTATTGAGAAAATCCATTTATATAAAGCACCTCATTATTTGATAATGGCAGATATGTGGAAAGTAATTTTTTTTTCCNAGAACTCTAGATGCTGGCGAGGATGTGGAGAAACGGGCACCCTCCTACACTGTTGGTGGGAAAGTAATTTAAAAGAAGTACTTTTGACCACCAGTATGTAGAAATGAGGTAAGAGACATAAAGTGAAAATAAGTACCCTTCTTCAACAGCAACAAATATCTGAGCTGTTCCTAGAGAGATGATTCCAGAGTTGCTGTTACAATATATTGCCCCTTTGCTCAAGGGTGTCCCTATAAACACTGTTTTACCACCTACAGAAACTATATCCTGGTTATATTCACAGAAATCAATAACCACAGGAAAAAAAAAGTTGGCAAACAGTTCAGCACAGGTTCTAGAGTCACTCTGCTTGCGTGCACATCCCAGCTGTGCCACCTATCAGCTGTGTGATCCTGGGCAGTATTTAACAATCCTCTGCCTAACTTTTTTATCTGTGATCTAGGCTAATAGCACCTACCTCAGAGGACTATAATGAGCATTAAAACCAATGCAAGTAATACTATGTTTAATATAAAAAACTTTACAACTTAAAAATAAGAAAACAAAATAGTTTAAAATGGTCAAATGGGTCTGATTAGACACTTCACCAAAGAGATAAAGATGGCAAAGAAACACAGAAAAAAAAATCTCAACATCCTTAACAGGAAAATAAAATTACGGTCACAGGACCATGCACATCAATAGAATAACTTAAAAAAACTGAAAATACCAATGCTAGGGAGGATGTACAGCAACTTCAACTCTCACGTGCTGTTGGTGAGAATGCAAAATGCTACAGTCTAATGGAAAACCTTTAGCCATTTCTTGTAAAGGTAAACATATACTTATTATACAACCCAGCAGTCTCAATCCTAAATATACGCCTAAAAGAAAGGAAAATGTATGTCTGTTTAAAAAAAATAACTTCTACTGGGGCGCCTTGGTGGCTCAATCAATTAATAAGCATCTGACTCTTGATTGCAGACTCTGGTCATGATCATAGTTCATGGGGTCGAGCCCCATGTTAGGCTCTCTCCCTCTCTCTGCCTATCCGTCACTCATGTGCTCTCTCTCTCAAAAATAAATAAATATTTAAAACAACAACACAAAACTTCTACTTAAATATTTATAGAAGTTTTATTCAGAATTACCAAATACTGTAAACTCAAATGTCCATCAACTAGAGAATGGTTCAATGTGGTATATCTATACAAAGGAATGTTATTAGCAATAACTTCTAAAACACAGCTACCACTTTGATGAAATCTAAAAGCATTAGGAAGTGGAATAAAGAGCCTCAAAATATATACTATATGATTCCACTTATATGACATTCTGGAAAAGGCAAAACAAAAAGGACAGAATTCCTATCAGTGGCTGTCAGGAGTTAGGAATGAGGGGGAAGAGACTGACTACAAAGAGGAACAAGGAAATTGTTTGGAGTAATGGAAGCATTCTGAATAAGGATTGTGGTATTGGTTCTATGATTTATATGTGTTGTCAAAAATCATAGAACTGTGCATCTAAATAGGGCAAATTGTACTGTATATGAGCTCAATAAACCTGACTTTAAAAAGAAATCTAGTTCATGTGTAATAGTTATTAATATTGTATTAGGCACTAAGTAAACACTTTATATAAACATTAACTGTTATTATTACGCTTCCTAGTAGAAGCAATCAGTTTCAAATAGTTCAGGATGAGAAAGTTTAAGTCAATCGTTAAACTTTTATATAAATAAAATGTGGCATCTTAGGCTTGTGATGCAAATATATTATACTTGTACATACTGTGGATATTTCTTTGTATAATGAGATCCCTAGTGAGTCAGTATATACCTTAATATCAAGCTGTCATGGCTACTTGGAGGAATTATCAGCATTTATATCTGAACTATTAGCTGAGCAAGATTAGGTCAATTGAATGAACTGAATGCCAACTAAAGTTAGGACATTTACTCCTTTCTTTAAAATACAACTTATAAAAGGAATTTACTGTGTAAGGAAGGGCTCTCTTCTTCCCTTTCATTGTTACTGCTTCTCTTTGAACTCAAACATAAAAACTCCCAGTACCTGAAAATAGAGAGCAGTTTCACATTCCTATCTAGGAAATGTGGGCTTTAAAAAAGGCTTGCTTTGAATCTGTCCTCTCATTCAGGAGCCAACAGGAGAGGTGGAAGCAGCACGCAAAGATCAAATCGTTAAAATGACAAATGACCAAAATGAGTATTCTCTACTACTTTTCTTTTTTTTAAGTTTATTTATTTTGAGAGAGAGAGAGAAAGAGAGAGCGCGCACAAGTAGGGAAGGGTGCAGACTGAGAACGAGACAGAGAAGAGTCCCAGGCAGGCTCCACACTGTCAGTGCAGAGCCCAATGTGGGGCTCAAACTCACCAACTGTGAGATCATAATCTGAGCCAAAGTCAGATGCTTAACTGACTGAGCCACCCAGGCACCCCTCTCTACTATTTAAATGTAAAAATAAAATTTAAAAAACAGGGATTCAGTGTTCTAAATACTTCAGTGGGAAAGGATTCTCAAAGTATAATCCCAGGTTCTGAACAACATGCAGTGTTTCCAAATGTGACCTTGTATGTCAAACATAGTTCATTCTCTATTATCTATCACTAGTGGGTTAAAACAAGGCCTCCTTTCCTGCTTCTGCACAGATTACAAGACATATCCATAAGGAACATTCTCCTGTACAAATGTCTGTGTGTTTTAAAGGCATACCAAAGTCAAAAGGAGCCATGGCAGCACCTGGGCAGCTCAGTCGATTGAGCATCAACTTCGGCTGAGGTCATGATCTCACAGCTCCTGAGTTCAAACCCTGTGTCAGGCTCTGTGCTCAGAGCTGTGCTCTGTGCTCACAGCCTGCTTTGGATCCTGAGTCTTCCTCTCTCTCTGCTTGTCCCCCGCTCACACTCTGTCTCTTTCTCAAAATTAAACATTAAAAATTTGTTAAAAAATGAGGAGCCATGGCTTTGGCTGGTTTTGTTTACTAATGTATTCCTATCATCAAGACAGGGCCCAACACACAGCAAAAACTCAGAGTCATGAATAAATAACTTTTCTAAAACAGTTCATTAAAGGAAAATTATAGCATATCAGGATTTTACTGCACACTGAAATATGTTTTAAAGACATGATTTGGCCCATAATTTGATACTGCAAAATTCATGTACCTACCTGTGTTACAAGATTTCACTGTAGGTATTATTTTGGGTGTTTTTCTTTCCCTTCTTGTCAAAAATAACCCATGAATTGATCATACAATTATATTTTTTATGATGCTCCCAGGTAATATGCTGACTGCAATCTCAAATTTCACATAGGCATGAAATTTTCTCTTTCAATTAAATTTTAAATTCAATATTAAAGACAATGTGTCATTTACTTCAGTGGATTGTAACCAGGGATGTACCAGTGAATTACCTGAAGGAGCTTCATGCCTCCTGGTGGAAACAGACTGAATAGTGGGGGTAAAAGCCATGCTTCTGAGAACCTCTGCTCTGCTGCTCTGCAGCCCTATGATCTAGAGTAGTCAGTGGTCTTCACACAGCAGCAACTCAAAAAGACACTTGTTACCTTACTATTCAATAATCTCCAAATATTGTGGAGAGGAAATCCTCTATTTTTTACATTGAGTTTAGAGTGAAACTTAAGGTCCTCCTTTGCTACTCCATTATACTGTAGGAAAAATAATATCACAACAACATTCTAACTGTCCCTTTCTCTACCACCAACAGCTTATTTCCAGTTCACCTTTCACTCTGCTATCACAGAAATCTTCCCTTAAAAAACACTATATGAATTGATGTGATTATACTTGTGGCTGAAAAAAAATGAAACTAACAAACTTTGATTTCCTAGAAACAAAATAAAAACCTGGACTACCAACTATGACTTTCAAACTTTTGTTAAGCAGTTGAATTCTTACAAAAATCTTCAAGGAATTACAATACTACCTATATTTAAGTCTGTTGTTTTAAGAAAGTCTGAAAATAGAGATTCAATCCAAACTCATTTTAAAAATAAGGAAAGGAGGAAATCCTGGGTGGCTCAGTTGGTTAAGCATCTGACTTTTTGGCTCAGGTCATGATCTTGTGGTTTGTGAGTTCAAGCCCTGTGTCAGGCTCTGTGTTGAAGCCTGGAGCCTGCTTCAGATTCTGTGTCTCTCTCTCTTTCTGCCCCTCCCTCACTTGTACTCAGTCTCTCAAAAATAAACATTTAAAACAATTTTTTAATTAAAAAAATAAAAATAGGGAAAAGAGATCTATAGAGAGAACTAACTTGCCCAATGTCAAGTTCATGACTGATCTGAGGTACTCCTAGGTATCTATTCATTTAACATTTATTGAGTATCTACTATGTGCCAGGCACTCTTCTAGGCCCCTGCTATATAGCAGTGAATAAAGGAGACATTGTTGGTAAATGATCCCTACCCACATGGCACTTATATTCTAGCAAGGGACAAACATTATGAACTAAGTACAGAGCATGTTAATTATAAATAAAAGATAAAAATAAAATATACAGTATGCTAGTGATAAGGACAAAGAAGGAAAAAACATAATAGCAAAGAGGAGAATAGAACATTTTAGACTAGGTAGGGAGGAGGATTTACTTTTGCCAGGTCACCTTTGTGTAAAGACCTCTAGCCATGTAGACATATCTAAGAAAGAACATTCTAGACAAAGAAAGCCTGTGCAAAGACTCTAACAGGGAGCTTGACTGATATGTTTAAGGAAAGCCAAGGAGGCCGGTGTGGGTCAAGTAGAGAACCTAAGAATAAGAGGAGAAGGAGGAGTACTAGAAACTAATGGAGAGCCTCAATGTTTAGAGAGACTTTACAGTTGGAGAGTTTTCCGCATGAGTCAGAAGATTTGACCACTGTGTTGAAAACACACTGCAAAGGGGCAAGGAAGGAAGCAAGGAGAAGCTAATGTAATAATCCAAAGAGGATAATGACTAAAACAAAGGAGGCAGCTTAAGAGGAAGAACTGACTCAATTATGGATGTTTTTGAGGAATATACAATGAAATTTCTGAATAGACGCGAAGTAGTTGGTGGGGAAAGAAAGGCTTCAAAACTCCATTTCTGGAAACTGAAAGGCTGCTGTTGCCCAAAGTGAGCAAGGAAAGACTACAGATGACGATGGTTTGGCGTGTGGAAACATCAAGAGCTTGGTTTTAAACTCATTACATTTGAGCTGTTCATTAGCTCTCCATGTGTAGATTTCAAATTGGATAGATTGCCCTGGAGTTGCAGACATAAGGGCAAGGGGAGGGGTATGGGCTAGATACATAAGTTACACTCATTAACATATGTATAATAAAGGTACAGGCAGGAAAGGTAACATGACAGGCCCCTGGGAAACTCCAATATTTAGAGGTAAGGGAGATGAAGTAAAGTCAGCAAAGAAAGCTGAGGAGTACCCAAAAATGTCGCAGGAAAACAAGGCAAATATGGTATTACCCTGGAATTTGAGTAAAAGTGTTTCCAAAAGAAGGGGTTGAGCCACTGTGCCAAATGCTGATGACAGATCAAATAAAACGTTGTCTGAGGAAAAAAAAAAAGGCAGTTGAATTTAGCAACATGAACATCACTGTTAATTTTTTTTTCTGATGTTTTTATTTATTTTTTTAAGACAAAGAAAGCATGAGCTGGGGAGGGGCAGGAGAGAAGGAGACAGGAACTGAAGCAGGCTCTGCACTGACAGCAGAGAGCTTGATGCAGGGCTCAAACCCAAAAGCTGTGAGATCATGACCTGAGCTGAAGTCAAGAGGCTGAGCCCACTGAGCCGCCCAGGCATCCCACGTCACTGTTAATTTTGAGTTTTCATGCTATGGTAGAAGAAAAAAAAAGGGAAGTAAAACATCAGATTAGAGAGAGTTTAACAGAGATTGAAAGGAGAGAAACTAAATAGAAAGTAACTGTTGTGAATGAGTCAAAGAAAGATTTGAGGGGAGAAGGGAGGGCTTCTTTAAGAAAGGCAGTGCCTTTTCTATTGCCAAGAACATTCCATTTTGTATTGCAGTTAGTTGTGTACAAGTCTATCTCCACATCGATAAACTGGTAACCCACTTGCAGCTTGTACAACCGTGCTATGAACAAGCTACTTCACTCTAGTACTCAGATTTGTTTCCTTTTTTGTCAAGTATTGGGAGAGCCTAGAGATCTGATGTTTTGAAGATTCATTTCAGTTCTGATGTTTTATGATTTTATAGAATCTCCAAGTTCTCTGAATAATGTTTGAAGTTTGGAGAACAAATATCACAACCAGGCTACATTTAAAAAAGAAGTCTCCTGGGGTGCCTGGGTGGCTCAGTTGAGCATCCAGCTCTTGATTTTGGCTCAGGTGAGGATCTCTTGGGTTCGTGGGATGGAGCTCAGCCCGAAGCTCTGCACTGGCACAGAGCCTGCTTGATATTCTCCCCCTCTCCTGCTTTCTCAATCTCTCTCTCTCTCTCTCAAAAATAAATAAATTTTAAAAAATAAAGAAGTCTCCTCATCAAAATTTTAGTTTACTGAATACATAAAATTAGGAGATATTCAGAACACCCAGATATTTTATAATTACCCAAATTTTATACTTACGTCAGTTCACTAATAAAATATTTTTAAAAATACAAGAAGCCTTATGCCAATATTTTGGAAACTTTTTATTTTATCCTATGACAGGAGAATATTTAAGCAAATGGACTTTTAGGCTTTTAGCACGAGTTCAAAAAACTTATCTCTAATACCCCAAACCTCCAGGCTCTTAAAAAAAAAAAGAAAAGAAAAAGACATCTTTTGCCATTAGTAAAATTTAAGATTATGATAGAAAGCAAACCTCTTATTTTAAAATAGCCTGATTTATAATATCTAGACTATGCCTATTTTTGTATAATATTTATCATTCATCCGTAACACAAAGTAAAGAGCGTATTTACAAGGAGATTAAGGAAAAGCTTAGTATTATGGCTTTAATTCTCATAAACAGATGAATTCAATGTTAATTCATTATTGCTTGTGGACTGATGATTTACTTGGCATGACTTTCTGCTTATGACTAAATCACAGAATGCTTAGCTCTAAATATTATAAGCCATCAACATGAAAAAAATTACATTCTGTATTACTTTTGCTCTTTAATAAAAATAACTAAATATCAACAAAAAAGGGGAGCTTTAGGAGATATTAAAGAAACAAAAACTTCAATTTCTAATTATACTGCTGGTCAAAACCAAGAAATAAAAAAACTGACATTAGCAACTAGCCATGTAGTCCAAAGCATGAGCTTTAGAGTTGGTGACCTGGGTTCGGCTCCCAGCTCCACTATCTACTAATTGTATAACCTAGGGCTACTTAAACTCTCTATCCCTATGTTTTCACTTCTGTAAAAAGGGCCATGCTAATCCCTATCTCACACACACAAAAAACTCACTTAAATTGCTTATTGCAGTGCCAGGAGGACACATGACGTGTTCTCAATTATTTATCAAGAAAAAGAGAAGGGGAAGAGAGAAACAAACATACTAGAAGTACATTTATAATCAGCAATAAAATGGAATGAACTATTGATAAACACAACTTGGATGACTCTCAAAAACATTATGCGTCAAAGAAGCCGTTGTCAAAAGGTTACATACTCTAGGATTTCAAATATATGACATTCTCTTAAGACATAAAAGTATGATGTTGGAGAACTGATCAGTGGTTGCCGGGGCATTGATTAAGTGTACGATGTGACTATAATGCGAGAGCATGANCCCAAATTTGAGTTCCATATTAGGGTCCCTGCTTGGGATTCTCTCTCTGCCCCTCCCCCAGGCTCTCTTTCTCAAACCAAACAAATAAACAAAAAAACAAAAAGCAAGACCTGATATATGTTGCTTCCAAATAATTTCTTAAGGCCAATTTTACTTTATAATTTTATTTTATTTTATTTTATTTAAATGTTTTNCCGCGAGATCATGACCTGAGCGAAAGTCAGACGCTTAACCGACTAAGCCACCGGGGCACCCCTATATTTTTAAAAATGAAACAATTGGGGCACCTGGGTGGTTCATTCAATTAAGTGTCTGACTTTGGCTCAGGTCATGATCTCACAGGTTCGTGGATTTGAGCCCTGAGTCAGGCTCTGCGCTGACAGCTCTGAGCCTGGAGCCTGCTTCAGATTCTGTGTCTCCCTCCCTCTCTCTTTCTCTGTCCCCCCCACCGCTTGCGCATGCTCTCGCTCTCTCAAAAATAAATAAAAGTAAATATTAAAAAAAATAAAAATGAAACAATTTGTTTAAAATCCCAAAAGTCATTACTCCAGTCCATGATCATGAGAGAATGGAAAACAAAATCAATTGAGGAACATTCTAAGAAATACCTTCCTGGAACTCTGAAAATGTCAGAGTCAAAAAAAAAAAAAGATACAAAACCATCAGAGATTTGAGAGGATTGAGGAAACATAACAACTAAATGCAGGACACCTGGGTGGCTCAGTCATTAAGCATTTGACTTCGGCTCAGGTCACAATCTCCTAGTGAGTTCAAGTCCCACACAGAGTGAGCTTGAGCCCTGCTTTGAGTGAGCCCCACTTCGGGTGAGACCCGCTCCTCTCCTTTCTCCCTCCCCCCTCACTTGCACCCTCTCTCTCATAAAATCAAAAACAACTAAGTGCAACACATCCTGGAATAGAAAAACAGAAAAAGGACATCAGTAGAAAAACTATTAAAAAATCCCCATAAGGTTTATAGTCGTTAATAGTATTCTACCGATCTTAATTTCTTAGGTTTTGGGGGATTTTTTGTTTTGTTTTTGAGTTGAGAGCACAGGGGAGCGGCAGATGGAGAGGGCGAGAGAATCTTAAGCAGACTCCATGCTCAGCAGGGAGCCTGACTCCTAACTCTCCCTCACAACCATCAGATCATGACTTTAGCCAAAAGCAAGAGTTGGATGCTCAACCAACCTAGCCACTCAAGTGCCCCTTGACTTCTTAGTTTTGATAGCTGCACTATGATTGTGTATTAACATTAGTGGAAGCTGGATGAAGAATATAGAGAGGCTGTCTGTACTATTTACGCAATTCTTCTGTAAGCCTAGAATCACTTCAAAATAGGTTTAAAAAGATTAAATGCCATAAAAAAGGTTTGCAATAATTTCATAAAGCAAAAATAGGTTATTTCTTTCTCTTCCAGAAACCAACCAATGTCATCCTGTATATTTTCATTCCCTCAGTGTAGGTTTAACTACCTAGTTTAGTTTGTACCTACACTAAGATCATATATGTTATCTGAAAGGAACAAAATAGATTGTACCATAAATAACTTATTAGCTATGTTCACTTCCAGTATGCATGCTTATACCTTTAAAAATTTTTATTAACCTTTGATTTCCCAATTCAAGAATGCTTTTAAAGGAATTTCTCATAAATCCTACCTCTAATATTCATATATGTATATATATAAATATATAAACATATATAAACTTTCAATAGCCTACTAGTGCCCACAGAATAAATTCTAATACAAGATATTTTTATATCTTGACTTTGGTCTACCTTATCGTAGCCTCGCTTGTGGCCTTTCCACTTCCCAACACACATCCCACAATCCAGCTTTGCTGAACTTAATTCAGAGCATGTCATGCTTTCTATCTCCATATTTGTTGGTCTTCCCCACCAAATAAATCTCCTGCAAAGTCCCTCTCTCCAACACTACTAGGAGGAATTGGTCACTTTGAGCCTCACTCTATACTTTAAAAATTGTATGATAGAGGCCTGAATCACATTGTTTATGCACTCACGTAAACATTTATATACTGTTGTAATGTGCAAAGCACTCTAATAGGTTTTGGAGATGTGAAGATGATTTCCTTCATAACTCTTTCTGACTACTCTGCTGGAATATCTGGGGAAGAACATGTTGGGTTTTTTTTTTTCCTAATCCCTTGTTTACATGTCTCACTGGTCATTTATTTTAGCCTGATAGCATTCCTGACCCACAATAGTTCTGTAATAAATATTTGCTGAATGAAAAGATTCGGAAGTCAACTAAATATTGGGTTAGTGATAAATCTTTTTTTTTTCCCCCTCTTCTACACAAAACAAACCATTCTCAGGTCATTTCTGTAAAAGTCTAAATTACACAAAAAGTAAGGACCTTTTCTCACTTTCCTGAATGGTCTGGTGTCTGTGAATAGGTTGGTTAAGGCTGGGTTTGGCAGCCCGATTTAGGGATTAAGGCTGGAACAGTTGAGTTTTATATTTGTTAAGATATCATGGTTTCTGGGTTAGTCCCTATGCTTACACCTGAACATCTCATTATGTTAATAGACAATGAATACAATTAATGTGAGAGAGAGAGAGAGAGACATTAATTAGAGAAGGAGAGAACAAAAAAGAAAAACTCCCAATAGAATAGCACTGATTATCCAAATTTGGCCCTTTCCCTCAACTTTTGGTCTTCCGTCCCTCTCAGGCTTTTACTTATACAGCCTCTGTCAATAAACTTATTCTAAATAATTAGAAACAAACTGGTAAATGTTTCAGTAAAAAGGAATATTCAAATGAGATACTTAGCCTACAGGCTTTCATGTTTCATAATACTGTACACATGGAACAATTAATAACTTCTTTAAACTCCTATTTTACTATCATCACAAAGGATACACTTTAGCTATAGCTAAACTGCTCTGCAGCTCTTTACTCAAAACCATATCACTGATAAAAATAAAACTTTAAAACTTGAAAGCATTTTAGATTTACAATCATTTTAGAAAATATTTCTTGGAGACACACAATGCTCTCAGTATTTCAATGTTCTCAAATTTCTGTCTCCAAGACATGCTCTTGAACTCCAGATTTCTCTATCCAACTTGACAACTCCATTCAAATGTCTAATAGTCTTTTCAAACTTAACTCCTCCAAATCTGAATTCTTGATCTTCTCTTCAAAACCTACTCTACCCAGTTTTCTGTTGTCTTGGTAAAGATTCAATACTTTTAGCGGCTCATCCCAAAAACCTTGGCCACTGACTCTTCTTTATGTCCTCTAGTCATATCTAACCTGTCAAAAAATCCTGTTGGTTCAATCTTCAAAACATACATAAAATCAAAGAATCATTCAGCTTCATTGCTACCATGATGCTGTAAGCCACGGTCAGCTCTCATCTGCATCACTGTGGTAGTCTTCAGAGCCTTCCTACTTCTCTTTCTCTTCTTCTTTCCCTACAACCTAGTCTCAAAGCAGCACCCAGAAGTAATCTATTTAAAAAGACAAGTCAGATGATATCCTTCTCCTGCTTCAAAATGCTCCTACAGCTCTTCTTTTCACACAAAAAATAAAAGTTTTCATAATATCTTCAAAGACAAGATGCTACGCTGGCCCCAATCTCTAGGACTATATCTCTTACTACCATCTGCTTCCCTCTATTCTTGTCATATTGACCTCTCCTTCCTATCCCAGGAACATATAAGCATTCTTCCCCTCCAGGTCTATGTAGTGCCTGTTCTCGCTGCCAGGGAGGCTTTTCTCTTAGATATACAGGTAGCTAACTCCTCTTCCTCCTATAATAGACCACTGAAGTAATAGATACTAACCTGTTCAGACTTCTCAGTGTGAAATAGGACTCTGCCTCTTCTGCATCCTTTAAATATGAGATTGGCCAAGTGATTTGCTCTGGCCAATGACATAATAACAAAACACAAACACAGTCCTAAAAAGTATAGGTACAGGGACTTAACCTCTCTTACTGCTGGGATCCCTCCTGCCACCACTAAGGTATGAGGGCCACACAGAGAGCACCTCAGCCGTATGAGTGAAGTCACTAGACTATGTGCATAGCCCCAGCTGAGTCAGTTCTCATCTGAAGAATCACCCAATCACAAAAAATAATAATATAAGGGATACACATAGTTGCTAAAAAATTATGAAGTGCTAATTTAAAGCTAGGTTTAAAAACAATTCTCACTGCAGAATCCTATGCCATTTCTTAACATCCCAAACTTTTTAAAAACCTATTTTGAACTTTAGAATTTAGTGTGAACCACCTCAATAGACATTTCCCAAATTTAAGGATACTAAAATGAGCATGTATAGTCTGCTATACAGATTAAGAATTCAGACCATTAAAATTAGAGAAATAAGCCCGCATGATTTACCAACCTCTCCCTGCCTTTATTTTTGCTACTGTTTCCCACTATCCTTTCTTCCCAATCTCCAAGACTCTGCTAAAGTTGAGCTGAAAGAAACAATACATAAGAAAAGTGATGAAACCTTAAAAAAAAGTGACAAATGATGTGCTTTAAATTATCGCAAATATCTAAATATAGGTAAAGACAGAAGCACCTGGGTGGCTCAGTCGGTTGATAACCTGCCTCTGATTTTGGCTCAGATTATGATTGCAGGATCATGGAATCAAGCCCTGTATCAGACTCGGCATTGAGCGTGGAGCCTGCTTGGGATCCTCTCTCTCTGCCCCTCTCCCCTGCTCATGCTCGCGTGCGCTCTCTCTCTCAACAAGACAAACAACAAAATCCAACACCAATGATTTGACAACCTCAAACCTATCATTCTTTCTCATTCCCTTCACAACTAAACTTGCTCAAAGATTTGTCTATATTCCATCTCTTCATTTCCTACTCATTCTTAGACTCATACATAACCCTATTATGCCACTAAATCTGTTCTAACAAAAGTCAATGATCACACAGGTCTAAACCCAATTAACACTTTCAGAACTGGTTTTGTTGGGCCTGATAAATGTTCTCTCCTGGTTTTTCCCCAATTCTGGACTACTTTCCCTTGGTCATCTCTGCCCCACCTCCACTGAACCCTCGAGGTTCTCAAGATTCCATTGAAAGCCTTCTCTCCACACTCTCCCTGGGCAAATTCATCCATTTCTAGTGTTTCAACTACCAAGTTAGAGTATAAAGGTGAAAAATCACCTCTGTTCAATTACCCCTGACAATCCCCTTATATTTGCTTTTTAAGTACACTTTATCATATCAACAGGCCATGCTGACAATCAATATATCATTTGAATAAATAAAAATGAACCATTTTTCCCTCAAGCACCAGACTGAGTAGGTAATTCATATTTAAAAGCCACATTTGTAGGAAAAGCCACATAATTTTTCTCCTTCCACTCCAACCCACCTACATACTTCTTGGTTTAAAACTCATCAATGTCATCTTTGCATAAGATCATATTCAAAAATCATTAACATGGCCTACAATGCCTTATATAATCTGATACGTGCCATTGTCACTTCCCACCACTTTTCATACATCACAGCCCTCAGGGCCTCTTTCATCTCCCAAAGGATATATATCCTTTCTTTCCCAGCTTTGGAGCATTTGCAAAATGCTACTCCCTCAAGCCTCACTTGCCTGTTTGTTCCCTTCTTTTTCATAGCCATTGCTTACCCATCCTTTAGGTCTCTATTTAAATGTCATTTTCTTAAAGAAGCCTTTTCAGTATAACCTTTCCACCTACTCTGTCAGAAGTCTGTCTCGCTAGTATGTGTGTAATACTCAAGCACACTTTCCTTGTTCAGTCGATAACTGTCTCCCACACTAAACTGTAAGCTTCTAGAGAATCTTGTCTGCTTTTTTCATGGTTCTATCCTCAGCACCTAATACCTGAGTAACTCCAGTCTCATTACAGAGATTTTTATAATCTTACAATTTGTATATCCAAATGTAAATTCAAATTTGCCTCTATAAAAACTACAGTAAAATATACAGTAAAATTTACTATCTTAACCATTTTTAAGTGTGCGGTTTAGTGGCAATAAGTACATTCATGCTGTTGCACAACTAGTTCCCTAACTCTTTTCATCTTGCAAAACTGAAACTCTCGACCCATTAAACAAATCCCAATTTCCCCTTCCCCCAGCCCCTGGCAATCATCATTTACTTTCTGTATCTATGATTTTGAGTACACTTTGATACCACAAATAGGTGGAATCATGCAGTATCTGTCTGTGACTAGCTTATTTCATAAAGCATGATATCTTGCAGGTTCATCTATGGTGTAGCAAACTGCAGAAGTTCCTTTCTTTGAAAGACTGAAAAATATTCTACTGTATGTACATACCACATTTTGTTTAGCCATTTATCCACCAAAGAACACTTAGGTCATTTCCACCTTTCAGCTATTTTGAATAATGTTGTTCTGAACATGGCTGTAGAGAGTCTCTTTGAGACTCTGCTTTTAATTCTTTGGGTGCATAGCCAGAAATGGGATTGCTGGATCATATAGCAATTCTATTTTTAATTTTTCGAGGAACCACCATAAACCTTTCCATAGTGGTTGTGCCACTTTACATTCCCATGAGCAGTACACTAGAGCTCCAATATTTCCATATTCTCTCCAACACTTGTTATTTCCTATCTCTCTTTTTTTTTATAGTAGCCATTCTAATGAGTATGTGGTTTTCCTTCTGCCAACTTTATGTGTTTTCCTTTTCCTACAAACCTGTGGTAAAAAGCACCCTTAAGATATGCACCATAAACTAACCTAAGACATTCTAGAAGGTACTGAAAACAGAGAAGAGACAGTCTTTGAAAGCAAGATTTTAAGGAACAATAAAATTGTGGTTCAAATGCAATGGCAAAACAAACAAACAATCCCACGTGAAAACAAAGAAATGGCATTCCTACTCATATCTGAAATTCCCTGATGTCAACTGCCCGCTTGGCAATTTGAATTCCTTAAGCCTATGTTCTGCCTTCCATCAGGATACCTCCCCTTCTGCTTCTGCGCACCTCTGTACCATCCCACAGTGCTAGGACTCTGCCAGAGAGCAATCTCTTTCTGTCACACTCTTCCTTTCTACTTCAGCTCTTACAATTGAGGTGACTACCTGCCTTACTCAGGGGTGACTGAATAGCAAGGTCCCATCCTTCCCAGTTAATAGGGTCATCTGTTTCTCTTGGCATAAAGGAGTATCAGTGATACAAACATATATGTCAGGAAAGTCATAGTAAAACAAATCCCATTACAATCTTGAAAGTCTGAATTATATGTTTAAATCTGGAAACAAATAAAAATCTTCACACAGAGCAATATATCAAGACATCCTAAATCAGAGATGCATCCTGGTTTTGGGATTTTAAGTCCAAAAGAAATTTTAACTAAATTGAAAGATTAAACTACAAATAAAGACTTAAGACTATCTACAAGGATTGTCTGAATGTAGAAGTCATAGCTAAGCACCTTCCCAGAGATCGAAAGCCAAAAAAAAAAGTTTTAAATAGAAGTTATTTATTTAATAGTAAATAGTCTGCATTCATATATAAACTTTTAAATTTGCGTGTGTGCACATACACAAAACTTATGAAATAGTGGTTATTTAACAAAATTCAAGTAATCTATATTGAAATTACTTTTCAGAGAACAAAATGTTTTATATTTACATTTATAAAAATGTCTTATATATTAAATTTATATTTACAGATGTAAAAAGGAAAAGGAAATGCCAACAACTATTATTCCTGAAATAGTCACCATCCCAGCAGATAAAAAGGCAGATATTGTGCAATAAAAACCTTCTTAAGTTCAGGCTAAATATCTAACTAAAAATTTCTTTATAAGAAGTTCAATGTCATTTATAGTTTTAAAAACGATTTGATGATGAAACCACTAAAGATTAAAAAACATAAATACATCTCTAACTGGGGCGCCTGGGTGGNTCTCTCTCTCTCCTAGAAATAAATAAAAACATTTAAAAAAAATGTTAAAAAAAATACATCTCTAACTTTACTGGCTCGTTGTCCCAATACTTAGGAAAGGAACAAATGAACCATGAAGTAATCTGAATGTTACTTTCCTTAAACAATATCTAAATAACACTGTTTTATTCAGCAATGTACCTTGTAAACCTAGGTAAACATCTGCATTTAAGACTTCACTTAATTTAAGTGTAATTCTTCACTTAAGTAATAACTTAAATTACACAGTATATATTGACTGTAGAATATAAGATAAAAATGTTGCAGCCTGCCTGGGTGGTTCAGTTCATTAAGCTCCTGACTCTTGATTTCAGCTCAGGTCATAATCTCACAGTTTGTGAGTTCAAGCCCCACATGAGGCTCTCTACTGACAGCATCGAGCCTGCTTGGGATATTCTCTCTCTCTCCCTCTCTCTCTCTTTCTCCTCATGAATAAAATAAACTTTTAAAAAAGTTGCAGAAAAATTTGCAAAGGTCACCCCCAATCCCATACATTTACTTTGAAAAGGTTAAATAAAATAAAAGAATTTAAAGTATATTATCATATATGTCATGCTACACTTTTCAGAAAAACTCAGAGAAAAATTTAACTATTTAAAATCATTAACACTCAGGGCACCTGGGTGGCTCAGTAGGTTAAGCGTCCAGCTTCGCCCAACGTCAGCTCAGGTAATGGTCCGAGGGCTCCTNTTGCGCTTGGGTCTCTCAAAAACATTAAAAAACATTAAAAAAATTTTTTTTAAATCATTAACACTCAATTTGAAAATCTCTTCATTACCAAAATGTAAAGTCTCTAAGATGAAGTATCAGTCAACTTAAGGGGCTAGGCGTCCAGTTGATACCTCATTCTCCTCCTCAGACTGGGTATCATATTCAGAAAGAATGCACAATTGCTGACCTCAGAATGCTGTTTCAGCCCACTTCTGCTTTACTGTTAACACAAATTTCAAGCTCTAAATGGCCACTCCACCCCTCCTGACACCTCAGGGAATACAAGCCATTTACAACATTAGGCTTGTAAACAGCTCTTCTGCTGGGAAAGTTTTATTTTGTAGAGTTCTAGACAACCATTTCCTGAGTTGCAGAGAGCAAATGAGTCTTTCACAATCATGATTTCATTTTGATGCAAGCTAGCTCACCAGTTTAATTTGGAGCAGACTGCCCTTCTAAATAAGTAACATAGAATAAAATCCAAATTGTTAACATAAATACAATTGAGGCAATTCATCAAAGCATGGAGAACTTCTAACAATAAAATCCAACTCTATAAAAAATGAGAAGGGAAGGTCACTTTCACTCAGACAAAGAAAAGGGGGGAGTATGGGGAGTTTTCACATAATTCTCAAGAACAGAACTCTCAAAAACTACTATATTATATAACATAGGATGAAAAAATCAGTACAATAGGAAAAAAAGACTATAACATGCCAAGATGTTTTTAAAAACACACTCATTGACAGGAAAGTTCTGGAGCAAAGAATCTAAAAAGCATTCTTTAATTTCTTTGCAACTGCTTTAAACAACTGTATTTTAAACTCCCCTTATCTGAAAATTTTCAGAAAACTAATTTTACCTTTCAATTTAATTACCATAACCCACAAATACAAACGTGGAAGAACCATAATCAGTTCTAAAATACTGAATTTAAAATGAATGAAGTTTTATTACAATTCTTGCTGATACCAGGTCTAAGTTATACCGTCCACAGGGTGGCAGTCTCACAACCTTAAATTTGTCTCTGGACTTAACGTATAATTTTAGTATTCAAAAAGACACACACACATACAGGTGGGCAATAACTGCTTACTGTCTGACCAACCCTAGGAGAAAAAAATCTATGCTTTGTAACTTCTCTATTTCTTTTAGGAATGCTTCCTTCCTGACATCTTCAACTTTCTCTTCATTGTGCCTTTTTAAAATCTGATCCTTTGCATTCTGCTGCCACCGCCCTACTTAAGGAAAGACTAGAGACAAGGAGAGTTATTAGATTATACTGTGCTATAGGGGACATCCCACCATAGTCAAGGCCTGACCCAAAGGTGAGTGACAGAAAGAAGAGGAATAGCAAGATACAATCCTTCCATCCTCTAGTTCATCCTGCACACTACTACCAAATTAGTTTCATCAAAAACATAAGAAGAAAACTGTTTCTCTCAGTTTAATTCCTTACTCCAAATTCAAAGACCTGCACAATCAGAACCTTCCAAAATCTCCTATCTAAATGCTCTGCAAGAGTTAAGGGGATCTGTAAAATAAACTTCACTTTGAACAGAAGTTCCAACTTCCTGGTTTTCATTCATTCATTCATTCATTCATTCATTCATTCAAATACTTTTTGAACGTTTGCAGAGTGCCAAGCACTATTCCAGGTGCCGATGATACAGAAGAGAATAAGTCAAAGTCACTGCTTCAAAGTTATTCTCTTTACTGGGGAGTTCTGAATTGAGAGTTGTTAGGGGTAAGGGGATAAGCCCCCAAGCACTTCCAGTTCTCCACAAGTATGGGTATTGGAAGCACACTAGCAGTTGGGGGAGGGGGGGATGGTAAAGATACCAGAGATCTACCAGCACTGACATTGTCTGCTACAAGCTCTAATCTATTTTTGCAGCCTTATTTCCTATTCCTATCCTACATGTACCCTCAGTTCAGCCAAAATGTGCTAGCAACTGTTAATGTGCCTCTGCCCTTGCTTGCTTCCTTGGTAACACTTTGCCTTCTACCATGTCTCCACAAGCAAAAGCCTAAGCAGACTGCAAAGCCCATCTCAAATGTTGCCTCCTAGAGGAGGCATTTCCCCATTCACTTCACATGAATCCAGATGTGATATTTTAGAGACCTTCAAACCCATGGCTTTTATGGGCATTTATCTAAGCATTTATCATACTATACATTGCACCATAATTATCTGTATACTTTAACCCTCCATCAGTTATTTATTGAATACTTGCTACATTCCTGGACTATCTAAGAGCTAGAATTGCAGTGTTAAATTATTCCATTAACATTTTAAAAATACTAACCAAATGATAAATGTAAAATGTAATATTACATGTTTTTTGTTGCTTCAATCTTTTAACAATTTTGTTGATATAATCTACATACCATCACAAAGTTCACCGGTTCAAAGAGTAGAACTTAATGGGTTTTAGTTTAGTTACTGAGCTGTGCAACCATTATCATTATTAGATTATTAAACGATTTTAGGAGATTTTTAACTACTCTATAAAGAAACCTTCTACCTACATTAGCAGTTACTCCTCATGTGTTTTAACTACTGCCTCCTCCCACCCCAATCCTAGGCAACCATAAAGTATACATTTTCTCCTCTAGATTTACCTATTCTGGACAGTCTGTATAAATGCAATCATAGAAAATGTGGTCTTTTGAGCCTAGCTTCTTTCACTTAGCATAATGGTATTGAGATTGATCCATACTGTATTATATACCAGTTCATTCAAATTTATTGCCAAATAATATTTGATTGTATGGATACATCTCATTTTATATATTCAGTTGATAAACATTTCGGTTATTTCTACTTTCTGCTTATGAATAATATTGCTATAAACGTGTGTACAACTTCTTGTGTGGACATGTGTTAATTTATCTTGAATATATTCCTAGGAATGGAATTGCTGGCTTGTATTGTAACTCTACATTTAACATTTTGAGGGACCTGCCATCCTGTTTTCCAGAGTGACTGTACCATTTTACAGGTCTACCAGCACTATTGAGGGTTCCAACTTATTTTTTGCTTGAACTTTAAAGAATAAGAATGATCTCACTATATGATATCCTTACCCTCATGGAACTTATATTCTACTGGAAAAAGAAATAAACAGAAACAAATAAACATGTTAATTTCAGATAACTAGGAAAAAGGAAAAACCAAAAGAGAGTAATATAATCAAAGAAATGGTGGTCAGAAAGACCTCAGTGAAAAGGTAATGTTGACCTGAAAGATGAATGGCTGGAGGAGGGATATTCCAGGAAATAGAAACAGCTAGATATAAAAGTGAGAAGAGAAGAAGTTTAGCATATTCGAGGAACAAAAAGGAAGCCAGTGTAGCTGATGTATAATGAAGAGGCAGAGAAAGCAGGAGATGAAGTTGGGGAGGTAAGCAGAGGCCAGATGATATTGGGCCTCAGAGACCACAGTAAAGTCTTTGAATTTTAAAATTCCATCACCATTTTTCAATCCCTTCTATTTCTTTAAAGATAAGTATTCAACTGTGAAAACATTTATTATACTGTCACGTATCTTCTGACTGCATCTAACAGTACCAAAGATTAAAGAAACTATTTGGGTAAATAAATGCAATTCAATTAGTATCACTTCATTCTGTGGCTCAGGAGAGAACACCTAAAATATGACAACCAATGGCCTTTTAGTAACAAGACACAAGCATATGACTTACTGACAGTAACTTGTAGCTCAATATTGACCTTAGAATATCAAAGTCATTTTCAATAAAGCAAGCTAGTAAGAATATAATTGCAGATAATTTTCATGATTTAAACTTAGATTTCATTTTCTCAAAATGAATTCTGACTGCTTTTCTCATTCTATTAATTAAAAATTAATACTCAACTGGTAAACATAAAACCTATGGGTACGTGTTTATATTGCTTAAATGTTTTAAAAACAGTTTTCACAAGTTACTTCTAAATTTGTTTTTTTCCCGAAGGAAAAGGGTTTTTAAAACTCTGGTGATATAAACATCATTCCTGTGATAAAAGAATCTGTTGCCTTGTCAAAATTTATTAAGGTGAAATTCTCTTCCACATGTCTCTCCCTCCAAGTACTGTGTCCAGACTATTTGCCAACTTCATACTTGTTGATCCCAAACCTCCCACCCCAACTCCCCTCAGTTTTAGAAGACACATTCTCCACCAGGAGAAATCCAACCAGTTCTCCAAAGTCCAGGGCAAACACTCTCCCTTCCAGTCCTCTTTCCTGAAAAGGACTAATGTCTCACCTCTGTGTTCCTATAGCACTCACTTCTGCAACTCAGATACCCTGTTTGGCCTGGTACACAAAAATATAGGAATCTGAGAAATATTGTCACCAAACTCCTGCCCTCAGCATACCTTCAAGTATGCATAAAGCTATTTGCAATTCCTGGGTGCTCAATTGAAAATCATATCCATTTTAGCACACTTCAGTACAATATGATACGAAGTCATCACAAAATGCAAGGTCAAGAGTTAAGCTCTCACTGGACATCAGGAAGGGGGCTTCCTTCCACCCAAATTCAGACCGAATTCTTTAGTAGTTTCTTAATAATGACATGATCCCATTCTTCATTTTAAATGAAACTTTTCCAAAATAAATACATAAATGAACCTTTCCCACTGCCATTACCTATTCAGGAATGCTCAACAATCACTGCAAGTCTATCTAAAGTTTCGGAGTGGTATGTATTATCAAACATTTACGGCTGTAAACCCAGAGTACAGAGGTGAAAGATCTACAAAAGGTCAATCACAAGCTAATGACAGGAGCCAAAACACAATTACATTCAGTACTGTATGGGCAACTTATTAACACAAACGTCAACATCAGTAACTTTCAAAAGCATGTGTTGGTGCCTGATGTATTTTGAATTAAGAAAGACCTAAAATACTTTCAGTTCTGTAAGTTTATTTACAATATAAAAGTGATTAATCCTTAATCATGCAGGTCACGTTGACTATTTCAAAACCCATTGTGCAGTTAAAATACAAAAGTTTAGGAAAGTCCACACTAACCACCCAATCATCTGCTCTTAGTAATGGCACTGACCAGAAACCCATCCACAAGAGCCACTTTTTCCATCTCTATTTGTTCCCTGAAGCCCAATGGACCAAACATTATAGCTCACCCCATTTTCTAATTTCAGCTTGCATTTAAGATAACGCTTTTGTTTCATTTACAGCTCACATGCTGCTGACACAGCTGCCCCTTCTTTGTAATAAACACAGGGCTTCTATATTTAAAAATACAGTGAAAACTTTGTTGTAACATCCCCTCCCCAGTCTTCAGCCAATTTTCTCTCTTCCAAGCCCCACCTCCACCCCGAGATTTTCTATCAGCGGCGTTCAAAACGCTAGACTCTTTGGAAACTTCAATTTCTTCTTGAAACACATCTCATCATAGTGGTATTTTTTCTTCTCCGCAGCATGTGCGCGCGCGTGTGTGTGCGCGCGCGCTTTAAAGCGGGGTTAGTTGGCGGTGGGGGGTGGGGGGGGAAAAACGCATTCCCTTCCCCAGAGGCCTTCCCGGGCAGAGACAGGCACTCGAGCCTGTGGCTCTGGACTCCGCGGTACTTTTCTGAGCTGCGACCAGCACCCCCGAGGTCAAGCTGGGACGAGCTGGCCGCTGCNGCGGTGACGGGCAGCTGCGCGGACGGGAAAGCGCGCCCGCGGGCACCGAAGCTCGCCAGACCGCCACGCCGCCGCGTGCCCCGCGACGGGCGGCTTTGTGCCAGGGGCCGGTGGGGGTTCCTGTGAACAAGAGCCGGCGGAAAGAGAACGAGGACTCCGAACGCGGCCCGGGCTCCCGGCGCTGAGGGCAGGGGACCGAACACGCCCCCGCGTCGCTTGGGACGATCCAAAACTGCGGCCGCGGAGGGTGTGGGCCCCAGGGGGGCGCTGGGAGGAGATAAGGCGAGGCCGGAGTTAATCATCACCTCCCCGGCGTCTGGGAAAGGACGACTCGGGGCGGAGGAGCGGGAGGGCAGCCCCTGGAAAAGTGAAACTCCTTCCCGGCGGCTCGGCCCAGCCAGCCAGAGGACGGAGGAGACCCTGAGCGCACTCGCTCCTCCAGCCTGTCCGGCGAAGCACGGGTCACGGAGTCGCTAACAACTACACTAAAGCTCGGTTTTCACAAACACATCATGAGAAGGAAACGAAGAGAGCCAGAACTTTTGAAAATAAAATANGCCTCTTGCGCCTCGGGAGCCGCCGCCGCCGCCGCTGCCCACGAGCTCTCAGAGCGAAGAAACTAGCACTGCCCGTGCGCGCGGGCGTCGCGGGGGCGGGGCGGGGCCACTCCGCCGCCTCCGGAAATTTCTGAGGCAAAGCCCAGCAACTCGCGGCCCCGAAACCAGTTGTTTCACCTTTCTTTTTTTTTTTTTTTTTAACTCCGCCAACGGCCCCCAGCCTACAGGTCCGGGTTGCTCCGCTGGTCAAAGTGCGTGCGGACTAGTTGGCAAAGTTGAGGGCGGCGACGTCTCGGGGAACAGCTGTTTGCGTTCGGGGCGGAGGCGGCGCGCGAGCTCCTTGGCCACGAGCCAGCGAGCCTAGAAGAAGGGTGGAGGTTCTGGATCCCAGGGGAAGAGAGAGAGGGAGAGAGTGAAGGCGGGTTGATGAGGGGACTTGAGGCGTGAGGTTCCCGTCCTCCGGCTCAGGTCCCGTCGCGCTTTCACCCCTTCTCGGTGACCTCAACCCCTTTATACCGACCCCACCTCTCAGGAGCCTGGAGTACCGCCCCTGTAGGGGGAGGGGAATAGGAGGAGATTTCGAACGCGGATTGAGTCGCCTGGGCACCCGTAGTTGGGAACCGTGGAACACTGGTCCCGGGGAAAGAGGGAGGTGTCCGGGCTTGGAGGTTCGGGTGGGCCTCGCCGCGGGCCGGGCCTCATCTCGTTCCGCGTGGGGAACTCGAGCTCGAGCCGGCCCCGGGGGCGACTCGCGGAGCGGCTGGTGCAGTCATGTGAGTCGGGTCTCAGGCTCTAAACAACGAAGTGTTNAGGTGGACTGCCTCCCGCGAAGCCACCTGGTGCTCGCTTGCACTGTTGGGGGGTCGCAAGCACCCTCTTCCATCCCGTGGCGCTTTGAACGTGGGGTGTTGTGAAACTTCAGGGTTGGACTTCGGCCACGGTTGCCTCCTCCTCCTTGGCCAGCGTGAGGACTTTGTTGTTGGTTTTTTGTTTTTTGGTTTTTTTTTTACGTCTTGCCGGCTGAGAGGTCTCTTGGCTTTTCCAACTCCAGCCCTGAGGCTCAAGAACAAATTGTATTAACTGGTCTCGGAGGAACCAGTCTCCCACCAGAGGAGTCTCGTTCTTTGTTCTTTTAATGGAAATAACTTGATTTAAAGCAAACTTTGAGTTTGTTCAGGCCTCCCATTACAGCCACGTCCCCAAATGCCAGAAAGACATAAAGAAGATAAATCTTTTCCAAGATGTGTCTTATTTCTAAATACTGATGACAGTGGCCGATGGAAAAAAAACTTTTTAAAAATAATTTTACGTAAAGGAATTTTAAACCCGGTGCAGACTTTTTCTTTTTTACTGGCAACAATTTTGGCTAACTGCTGCAGTGAGATAAACAATAAAACAAGGTAGTGTGTGTAACAAGACAGGATTCAGTGGCAGGGGCTTATATATCAAACTCTAAAAAGATATAAAGCATGCAGAAGTTTACCTTTTTGTATTACAAATAATCTTAGACTTGTTTTTCCCTTTTTCAGGGCAGACTACTGGAAGTCGCAACCAAAGAAATTCTGTGATTACTGCAAGTGTTGGATAGCGGACAATAGGCCTGTATGATAATTACGCTATAAGAATCTAATATTTTTTTCATGTCTTCCTTTTTGTCTAAACTCACTGTTTACAAAGCACCTTCATATACATGGCTCTTGATTTTTCAAAAACACTGAAGGATTTCTGTTGTCTTTTCATTTCTTGTAAGAGAGCTGTGAGCCTCCTCCTCTTTCGTCAGCTTAAATTTGATTATGTATTAAGCCAAATAATTTCTCTTTGGTCCTTCAGGGACATTCAGGAAATGGACACTGAGTGGGTAATCTCATCCATGTTTATCTACGTTATGATGTTGTTTGTAATACTATCACGTACAAAGAAACATAAAAGGGCAAAGCCCTTAATATGTAAAAAGGAACATTATTGTAGTTTATGTTGTATCTTTTCTAAGATAATTAAATATATTTGCAGAGCTTTATAGCTATAAATGGTTAAATTTTAAAGAATGTCATTACCTCTGTCATGGAATATGGAAATAGCTCTGTTAAGCACTTTACTACTGTATTTCTTAATCTAGATTAAGCTTTTAAGGTATAAAAGCATCACTGATTTTTACCCCCTTCAAATGCATGTCATAGCAATATGTACATAAATATCAGCGTATCTTTTAAATGTATATTCATATCTTTTTTACCTGATAAGAGTTGCATGCACAAAAAACTAGTAGCCCCATCTTTAGCAGTGTTGTGTTTCTTTGGTAGATAGTTATTTATTATTGTCTATGAGGGATTTGGGAATATTTTTCCTCAGGGTTTTGTTTTGGTATTAGGTCTTTTGAGTAGTTGTTAAAGTTTTCCACTATCTTGCTTAATTTAGGCCTTCCTCACACATAAATGCCACAAATTTTGAAATCTATGCAAGTCACTGGTAGTATCTCTTCTCTTCAGCTACCCAGGCAGTTCAGTGGATTTTAGGAGTCATAAAGGGTAAATAATCCATTCTAGGATGTCTTTCTTACCCTTGGATTGTTAATATACATTGATTTAACCTTTAATGAGAAACAAAATTAATTTCTTTTGAATGGGCCTTTAATATTCTTTGTGTGGTATAATTTAGGAAAACCGATATATGAAAAATAGAAGATGAACATTTGTTATACGGTGGTACTGTTTAAGAGGAATTCACTGTAGTGAATTGTAGAAAATTTACCCAAAATTTCTTATTTTATATAACCAGATATTTGTAATTTAGGGAGCATTCCTGCCTGTTTTAAATAGGTAATAACATTCACTCATTTCACTGTTCCATTCAGTTACCATCTTTGTAGGTTACCACTTTTTTCATTTTCTTGTCCAATTTTTCCATTGTTTATGTATATAGAGGCTTTTATTCCAATGTACATAAAATGTAGGATACCATATATACTATCCTTCATAGTTTAGTGTGGTTTTTGTTTGGTTTTGGTTTTTTAATTGAACAGTAGATCCTGGAGCTTTCTCCATACAGGGAGCTTTGTTCTTTATTCCAGCAGCCAAATTTGGTAGATAGTGCCAAATTGCCCTCCACAGGAGTTTTACATTTTATACCATTACCACAGTCTATAAAAGTATTTACAATTTAGGAGGAATTCTTTACTGTCTACTTTTCTCCCAATTTGGAGGAATAAGGTTCTAAGGATTATTGTTTATTCTCTATATCCCTTGCCTAATGTGGCAAATAGAGCAATACAAATTCTAGAGACTTACTGATTTTGACATTTTATGTTGAGAGGTGTTTCTTGAAGTTTTTTTTCCACTCCTCTTTTGGCTTCCTGTTTTGAGCCCTCGTTACAATCATACTCACTAGATTAGTCATCAAGGGTATTTTGTATTTTTCTTCATTGATACAGTCATAGTTTATTTTAAGCACCAAAGAAAACTTGGTCAGAGAGTATAATAATAAATAACATGGATCAGTTCCCTAGCATCATTTGATAAAAAGTTCTAATTTGCTTTAAAATTATTTTTCTTTTTTGTCAATCATTTTTTATTTCAATCTTGTTTTGTTCCATTCCCATGTTTACTGTTACTTCACTATGAATATGATGATGTTTACATAGCTTTCCTTTGCATTTTCTCTTTTATTTATTTTCAAGAGTGTTGAATTTCACGAAAGAGGAAAGAATCATAAGGAAAATGTGGCAAAGAGGATCAGTGAGGTAATTTAGTTTCTTTCTTTGCTAATTTTTTACGTAAATATCAGTCCTTCTTCTGGCTTTCACTTTTCTATGTGTCCTCCATAGATTAAACAGAAAAGCCTGGATAAGGCAAAGGAAGAAGAAAAGGCATCAAAGGAGTTTGCCGCAATGGAGGCAGCTGCCCTGAAAGCATACCAAGAGGATTTGAAAAGACTTGGCTTAGAGTCAGGTAAAGAAGGAGCCAGCATGTTTTAAAACTAACATCAGAGGTCATGCTAAGTGAGCTTTTATTGTTTCCATAAAGAGGTTATACGCTCAGGGTATACTGTTAGTGCTTTTCCTATGCACCATAGCTGTATTAAGACTGTAGGACTTTACTCCTGCACTTTGTTTTAGTTTAAAGCTTCATTTTTTAACACCTCCATTCACAACCATCCTACTTTGGTAGTTAGCTAGTTCCTAGTTCTGTTTTAGATCAGTGTTCATTTCAGAAACAATTGAGTGTTTTTGGCATTTGGCTAAAAGGCACTATTCATTAAAAAATAGGCCTTGCATTATAACCCCTGTTCACTTTATCCATATGGTCAAAACTATAAATTATGTTTGTTTATATAGTTATAGTGAATTAGCCTTTTGTACACAAATTTACTGATTTTACCACTAAAAGGTAGATAATTTTTTTAATTGGATAAATTTGACATGTGACGTCACATGGTATGCAGATGTTTTGATGCCTTTATGTATAATGTGACTACACTTTAGCAGTATTTATCACATTATCTAATGACAGTATTTGTTGTCTATATTCATTATACCGTGGATTAAATCTCTGTGGCTTATGTACCTATTACTCATTGCCAGTTTGTACCCTTAAACAATATCAGCCTTAACCCAACCAACTCCCGTAACAACAGTTTTACTTTCTGTTTTTTATGAGTTTGACTTTTTAAAATTCTGCATACAGGTGATACCATACAATATGCTTGTCTTTTCTTTGTCTGACTTACCTCATTTATTAGCATATTATGCTCAGGGTCCATCCATGTTGTTGCAGATGACAGGATATCTTCCTTTCTTGTGCCTGCATGGTATTCCATTGTGTATATATACTACATCTTTTTTATCTATTCATCTGTTGATGGGCATTTAGATTATTTCCATGGTTCTTGTGAGTAATGCTACAGTAAGTGTGGGAATGCATATATCTTTTTCAAATCCTGTTTATGTTTCCTTTGGATATATACCCAGAAGTGGAACTGGTGGGTCATAACATAGATCTTTTTTTTTTTTTTTTGAGGAACCTGGGTGGCTCAGTTAGTTGAGCATTCAGCTCTTGGTTTAGACTCCGGTCATGATCTCACAGTTTGTGGGTTCAGTTCCCACATCCGGCTCCATGCTGGCTTAACAGAGCCTGCTTAGGATTCTCTCCTCTCCCTCTCTCTGCCGCTCCCCAACTCATGCTGCCTCTCTCAAAATAAACAAATAAAAAACTTTTAAAAAAACATGTTAAAAATATTATCGTAGAGGTTGTTAATTAAAAGGAAGGGATTAGGACTGTATTTCCATAAGGATAAAGCTGTATGTTTAAAGGAGGAAAAGGATGAAGGTGCTCCTGCAGAATTAAAGAAAAGTAGTTGAAAATTCATCTTACCAATTACATGGATTGGATTGGGAAGTTTTGTTATGCTGCCCTATGAGCAAATAAATCTTAGCATTTTGCATTTAAATATATTTAAATAGGATTTTTTCTATTTAATGTTTTTCATAGCTTTGTTTTCCTAAGTAGGGTATACATGCCTCTAAAATTACAATAATGCAGTACAAAGAAAAAAGACTTTTTAAAACCAACTGCTTTTAAGATTTTCCCAGACATTTCTAGAATATTCTTTCTTAAGTTATACTCCACATTTTATGTTATAATCTTTTTGGAGATTGTCTTATTTTTTCATTCAATGATATGTCAACTATTTCCTTTTTTTTAAATAATTAAGAATATACTTCATTTTTAGTGGCTACAAAGTGGTTAGAAGTACAGGCTTTAGAATCCACCAGAATTGCCATTTTCCACCAGAATTGCCATTTGCTAACTATACGACTTGTGATTTTCATAAAAACTAAGTCGTGTAAATGGTATAAACTGCTTATTTTTCTTAATGTTTTATTTCTGAGAGAGAGAGAAAGAGACAGCGTGAGCAGGGGAGGGTCAGAGAGAGAGGGAGACACAGAATCTGAAACAGGCTCCAGGCTCTGAACTACCTGTCAGCACAGTTGGATGCTCAACCAACTGAACCACCCAGGTGCCCCTAAACTGCTTGTTATAGACCACTTGTAACAAGTGTTTAATAAAGTGTATAAAATGCCATAAAAGTGGCATTTCTCTTCCTGACTAACATTTAGGTTGCTTAGAGGTTTCAGTGTTAGAAAGAATGCTTCATTGAGCACCTCTATGCAGGCATGTTTTCACTTTTATTTCTGTAGGTTTAATCTCTAGAAGTGAGACTGTAGAATCAAAGTATGAATATATTTTATATATTGATAACTAATACCAAGCCGACTCCAGAAACATTGGACTAATTTACACTTTTGTAGAAATAAAATTAATTTATTAAGTTGTTTGGTAATAACTGGCTAATGTTTTACCAAAAAGTAGAGCCATAAAAACTACTACTCTTATCCTACCCATGTAACTACCTAATGGATTAGATTGAGTAACTATAATTGGTTATCCTTTTCAGTACTTACTGATCTAATGCAAAAGAAAATTATATTTATTTATGTTTCTTTTAATATTGGTGAATGTATGTATTGTCTGGATTATCTTTGTACTTATTATCCGTCTTCTGTTAAGAGTTTGGATTTGTTTATAAAGGATCTGTGTCACAAACATTAACCTGTATCATATCCGTTGTAAATATTGTTTCTTTTTTTATCTTAATTCCATTATAATTAGCATAGTATATTCTTTGTCTTGTTCGTTTTATTTGTATTTGCTATACAGAATATTTGGATTTGTACCTAGTTAAGTTTAACATTAATTTACTTCATTTTTTTATATTTTTCTTTGATGTGAAAGATTAATGTCAAGACATGTGAGGGACCATGGAGTGAGAAATAGCTTTACTTTTTTCCAAGTAGTTAACCAGAATAAGTCTTAGTATTTGGTAGAAGAGATTCCCCTTTTATAATTTTAGGTATTTGTACACACTTGGTTTTCCAGATGAGCTTTATAATACATAATACTCTATGAAGTTCCCGAAGGAATCTTCTTGTCAAGCTTTTGATTGATATAACTATTAATATTTTATACCAGAAAAAAAAAGTTGCATTGGTACTTTATCTTTCTTGTCTTTTTCTTTAGAGATTTCAGAGCCAAGTATATCACCAGTAACAAGCACTGTCCCGCCCACCTCTGCATCAAATCAGCAGAAGGAAAAGAAGAAGAAGAAAAAAGACCCTTCAAAGGGCAGATGGGTAGAAGGCATAACCTCTGAGGGTTACCATTACTATTATGATCTCATCACAGGAGGTAGGTCATTTAGGCCTAGAAATAATAAAGAATAATAACTGACGGTTTATTTTGTGTTTGTTAATATTAGAACATTCAAGCAGTGGAAAACTGTAGCTTTACATCTTTGCCACAATAGTAAAAAAAGTTCTGTGCCCTTTAGAAAAGTACCCTTCTTGGGACACCTCGGTGGCTCAGTTGGTTAAGCATCTGACTCTTTATTTCAGTTTAGGTCATGATCTCATGGTTCCTGAGATCGAGCCTGGGGAGCTTCTTGGGATTCCCTCTTTCCCTCTGCCCCTTTCTTGCGTGCGCGCGCTGTCTTTCTCTCATAAATAAGTATACCAATAAACATATACAATGATTCTTATAATGACTTAACATCATATTTCATTAAAGCCTTAAGAATGGATTCCTTGTGGGGTACCTGGGTGGCTCAGTTGGCTAAGCGTTTGACTAGCTCAGGTCATGATCTCACGGTTCGTGGGTTTGAGCCCTGTGTTGGGCTGTGTGCTGACAGCTAGCTCAGAGCCTGGAGCGTGCTTCAGATTCTGTGTCTCCTTCTCTCTCTGACCCTCCCCTGCTCACACTGTCTCTCTCTCTCTCAGAAATAAAACGTTAAAAAAAAAAATAGATTCCTTACAAATAAGTTAAAGCTTTATATTTTCTCAATAAAACCATCTAAAAATATTAACTCAAAGGAAATAAAATGTTTTACATGGAAATAAGGCATTTCAGATCCACTTTGCAAATTGCAGGGATTATTAAAATACTCCGTCGGAGAGATTTTTATCTCCAAAAGTGGACTGGGAACCAGAAGTCATTTTCTTTTTTTTATGTAACTGTATTGATTGATCTAGTAAAGAACCACTCCCTCCGCCCCAGATTAATGTTTTGCATATCATTTTCTAATAAAGTACACAATGGTGTTTTCCAGTAAGGATATCAGAAACATCTTTTCATTTTCCTTTAAAACTAAATGTACTAGAGGTTTTTGTTCCAGATAAATTCTGAGATAAATAAATAAANCACGCTGTCTGTCTCTCTCTCTCTCTCCTAGAAATAAATAAAACATTAAAAAAATAAATAAATAAAAATTAAAAAAAAAAACATTTTTTATACATTTATGTAGCATATTGCTCTCCAGAACATAAAATTTAAGATTAGAATAAGCATGATAAAAGGAGGAATTTTAAAGTGCTATGATAGGGGCACCTGGGTGGCTCAGTTGGTTAAGTGTCCAACTTCAGCTCAGGTCACGATCTCACAGTTCATGGGTTCGAGTACCCTGTTGGGCTCTGTGCTGACAGCCAGCTCAGAGCCTGAAGCCTGTTTCAGATTCTGTGTCTGTCTCTGACTCTCCCCTGCTCACGCTGCCTCTCTCTCTCTCTCTCAGAAATAAAACATTAAAAAAAATTAAAAAATGAAAAAAATAAAGTGCTATAATATAGAGAGTTAAATAAGATTGTACGGGAACTCAGAATAGTGAGGTATTCTGTAGATCTGACAGATTTATCACATAAATTGCTTTTGAACTGCTCTATAAGATGAGAGCATCAAAGCTGCTCCTGGGTGGCTCAGTCTGGGCTCAGGTCATTCATGGTTCATGAGTTCAAGTCCTGCATCAGCTCTCTGCTATCAGGACATGGAGCTGGTTTCATGTCCTCTGTCTCTCTCTCTCTGACTCTCATCTGCATGTGCACATGCATTCTCTCTCAAAAATAAATAAATATTTCCAAGAAAAAAAAAGATGAGAGCTTCAGGAATCAGGAATGTTGTCATCTTATTCACTATTTGTATCCCTAGCACCAAACACAGTGCCTGGCATGGTACAGATAGTTTATAGATATTTTGATTGAAAAAAGATTGCATAGTAGGTTGTTATAAGGGTAGAGCAGGCTTTCTAAACAGGTGGAATGATATGAAGCTTTAAAAAGTTTGAAAGTTTAGGAAATAGTCATCTGATGGAGGTAAAACATACAGTTCTTTGAAGATGTCCTAACAGAAGAAAGAGGCTGGAAAAATAGATTGGAGCCCTATCATGGAGGGCTAGGAGGATGATGCTGCCATTTACTAAGGTATGAAATACAGAAATAGAGTAGGTTAAAGTGGGCCATAATGAATTCAGTTTTTGTTATGTTGAGGTTCAAGGTACCTCTAGAACGTTCACCTGGTAATATTCATAGCTGATTAGAGTCTGGAATTAGGGAGCTAAATTGAGTCTACAAATGGAGATAATGTATTAACTTTTGGGAGTGTATGACATCACAAGGAGAAAGGAGAGAACAAGAAATACAAAGAACGGTAGTACATATATTAAAAGAATGGAAAGAAGAAAAGCCAGAAAAAAAGTTAAGAATGATCAGAAAGAAAATGAGATCAGAGTTAACCATGAAGAAAACCTTGGGCTACAAGTATGATTATAATTGTTATGATTTTTAGAATCATAGTTGGTATTGGACTACATAGGAATAGTATTAATCACCATTTGCACAGAGCCTTAAGAGAAGTACGTTAGATAGTTCAGCAGTGAACCATGATTGTAGGCTAGAGATCATAAGTCTTGCCCAAATTTGCATTGAAACTATTTATTATGTGTTCCTCCCTTATTCCTATTGTCTGCTTCCTTTTTCTGCCATCCTACTGTATATACTCTTGTTCTCAGCAAGACCCTTGAACCAACACAGGTTTTAGGGGCACTGAAAATCTGCTTATAACTTTTTTTTAAAGTACAATTGACGTGAAGTGTTATGTTAGTTTCAGATGAATACAACAGTGATTTGACAATTCTGTACATTAACCAATGCTCTCCACAAGTGTAGTCACCATACAACATTATTGCAGTATTATTGACTATATTCCTTCTGCTATACTGTTTTTCATCTCTATGGCTTATTTATTTTATAACTGGAACTTTGAACTTGTTAATCCCCTTCACTTGTTTTCTCTATCAACCCCCCCCCCCACCTCCCTTCTGGCAACCACCAGTTCTCAATATTTAAGAGTCTGATTTGTTTTGTTTTGTTTTGTTTTAGACTACACATGTAAATGAAATTATATTGTATTTGTCTTTCTCTGTCTGATCTACTTCACTTAGCATAATATTCTCTAGGTTCATCCATGCTGTCACAAATGGCAAAATTTTATTTTTTTATGGCAGAGAAATATTCTATTGTATGTGTGTGTGTGAGAGAGAGAGAGAGAGAGGGGAGAGGGCAAGATGGCGGAGAAGTAAGGAGCTCCGTACTTGCACTCGCACCCATACATCACACAGAAAAGATCTGAAGCCATTGGAAACCTTACAAAACCTGAGAGATTGGGAGAAAAAAGACGCAGAATCCACTGAGAGAGCCTTCTAACGGCTACCTCGAGAGAGAGAGAGAGATGTAGCTCACATTTTTATCCATTCATCTATCAGTGAACACTTAGGTTGCTTCTGTATCCTGGCTGTTGTAAATAATGCTGCAATAAACATAGGGATACGTATATCTTTTCAAGTTAGTTTTATTTTCTTTGGGTATATGTCTGTAGTGGAATTACTGGATCTTATAACTTGAGTCTCCAAAAACTTAACTACTAATAGCCTATTGTTGACTGGAAGCCTTACGGATAACATAAACAGTCAATTGACACATATTTTGTGTATGTATTATATACTGTATTCTTACAGTAATATCTTTTTCTTAATTTTTTCATTATTTCTAGACTGGTTCATCTGAGTTTTTTCAAACTGTCACAAATCTCTGAACAATTCCCATTTATCGAAAAAAATCTGCTTATAAATGGACCCATGCAATTCACACTCATGTTGTTCAAGGGCCATCTGTATTTATTTTTGTTCTGCATCCTTCATCTTGTTTCTTTTCTGAGTCATTCTTTCTATCCCTCACTTTCCCCTCCCGAGGACGTTAAACTGCTGTTTCATTCCTTCAAAATTTACCAAGCCTGAGGCATCTGCCTGGCTCAGTCTGAAGACCATGTGACTCTTGATTTCTGGGTTGTGAATTCAAGCCCCAAATAGTGTAGAGATTACTAAAAAAAATAAGTAAATAAGAAACTTAATAACTTTTCAAGCCTGAATAACGTGAAGTCTTTAGGAGAAGCCCTATCTGGCTCTAATAATTCCTTTGGAAGTACCAGTAATTTCTAATCATTCAGTTCTTCCTTCTTTGTTAAATGTCATTCACATGTGTTCTGTACAATATTACTGAGATATATGTTTTTTATTTTTCAATTATATTTTTAATTATAGATCTGTAATGTTTTGTACACCTTGAATATCTTGTAAATTTTTGCCAATTTTTTAAGTTTTTCTTCATAAGCAAAAAAATTTTGTAAATGCAATATATTTTACTTTAAGCATCCCAGTGGGAGAGACCTGAAGGATTTCAAGGAAACTTAAAAAAGGTAACTGAAGCACATTGATAGTGTCTTTGCTATATTCTTTAAACTGGTTCCTGGGGTTTTTGTAGAGTCATCTTAAGCTAATTTCCTTCCAGATAAGCCCCTCCTATACCCTTTTTTCCTTTATTCCTTTAATTCTGTGAAAAGGCTGGGTGGAAGAGGAAAAGTAGTATCTACCTAAAAACCCCATGTAGGGCAAATATCAGTTGATTGACAGTCCATTCATATGTCCCTATCCATCTGCAAAGAATTGTTCCTGGCTTTCAGAGGTGAGATATTCTCTCCCTGAGAGTTGATTGAGTAGTAACACAAACCAAGCTTCCTGACTATAGTCAGTACTGTCACCCCTAACTCCTGGTGTCTAGAGGAAAGGAAAAGCAGTTGACTCTGCCTTAGTTATTTAATATAGTAAAACCACATCATTATCTTCAGTTTATGCTTTTTTTTTTCCCTCTTCCCATTAGACAGCAGGGAAGACTGTTTGGGTAGAAGGTTTAAGCGAAGATGGTTATACCTACTATTATAATACAGAAACAGGAGGTGAGTATTACCTGTGATCATTCTAACTATATAAAATTGTACCTGAAACTGCTTAGTAGCCTGCTGATGAAGGGAACTTGGGAATTTTAGGATAGTGATAAGCATGTTTCTATAGCAAGTATGTATTACTTTTTGTTATTTAAAAACATACAACAGAAAAGCAGAAAGATTCTCATTTATAATATACTATGCTGCTTATTATTCTCAATTGATACTCCATTCACAAATTTTAAAAATCATTTTTACTCTCACTGCCATTACTGATTTTTATCATGATGTAGAAATATAATCATTACGTTGGAAGGTACCTTAGAAATCATCTAATTCAATTTGCCTTTTCCTTTTCTAAAAAACAAGCTGTTTTAGCAGTGGCTGAGATTGTCAAATTTCCACTTTTACTAATTTGATGATGTTTTGGTTATATGTAAATATTTATACAATATAACTGTTGTTACCTAATTATTATATAGGTTTTTCAAATTAAGAATTTATCTAATTTAATTTTATAAAATGGGTCATCAAGTAATTGTATTTAGTTTTTATTATAAATTTACCAAGATATATATAGTATCAATATAACATTGGGAGGCTTTATTAATTAAATTTCTACTATCAAAAGCCCTCTACATAGCATTAAGTCTTTTAGGGGGAAGAGGCCTTCTTAGCCTCCAAGTAGATACCTAGCCTGCCCAGTGATAGTAATCGTTCTATCCCAGTAAAATTACAATAGTCTTTCTAAAGATAAAATAATATAATGCTATAGCTAGAGAGTTGAATCTGGGTTAAATGCACAGCTTCTTCTTTTAGCAGCTATATGATTGTAGGCAAGTCACTAAACCTATAGTTGCTCCTGTGTAAAATAGAGGTGATCATATGTATTGTCTTGGGTTATGAGGGTCAAGTATCTATAGTTCTCAGAACAGTACCTGATACATAGTAGGTGCTTAATAAGTTATTTACTTCCTGGAATTTTTTTTGTTACTCATGTGAAATACAGATAAGGAAATAATGTTTTTATCAATGTTGTAAAGCATCCTTTTTTTTTTTTTTTAAGATTTTATTTTTGAGTAATCTTTACACCCAGCATGGGGCACGAACTCATAACCCTCAGATCAAGCGTTTCATGCTCCACCAACTGAGCCAGGCAGGTGCCCCAGAAAGCATCCTCTTTTAAGCTGTGCATTAAACTCAGATCCAACTCTAGCTATATTATATCACTATATTATTTTATCTTTAGAAAGACTCAGTACTGCAATTTGCCCTTAAACAGTTCCAGTTTATGTCTAGATGAGTATAATTATTAATAGAGCCCTTTTCACTGTCTCAGTTGGGCAGTAAATCTTAGAATCCCTTTTCCTTTCATTAAATGAAAAATAGAGAATAACTGCAAGATATATGAAATGCTCTCATTCTAGACCACTGGATGGCAGTAGAATTCAGTGGAGATTATTTTTTTCCTAGTATAAAAATGACAAATTATATTCATTCAGATCTTCACTGTATGATTTCACTTTGTGAGAATACCAGGAAATATTTGTGATAAATAAATTCCAGGAAAACTGATATGTGCTCAGTATCACATATTGGTATAAGTTATGAGAGTACTTAGAAGATATTGCCCAATTCTTAGGTCTCTTTCCTTTGGGGCTGTAGTTATACATCTAGGGAATCCAGATTGAAGTCAGTTTCTAAAAGGTAAAAGAGCAAGAGCTTTGGAAACTCTTAAAGAGTGATGGTGGGACATAGATGCAATGTTGTCGTTTAATAATATGATGTAAAAAAAAAAAGTTAAAAAAGTAATATAAGTGAAAGGGAGTGTTCTGTTGGGAGTTATTTCTGAATAGAATTGGTAATAAGTAAATAACCTGACTATTAAAATGTGTTGAATAGAATCCAGATGGGAAAAACCTGATGATTTTATTCCACACTCTGGCGATCTGCTTTCTAGTAAAGTCAATGAAAAGTCACTTGATACCCTAGAAGAGTCTAAATCATCAGATTCTCATAGTGATTCTGGTGGGGAACAGGAGGCAGAAAAAGAAGAGGCCTCTACAGAAACACAAAAGCCAAAAATAAAATTTAAGGTATGTTCNCTCGAACCCACGAACAGCGAGATCATGACCTAAGCGAAAGTCGGACGCTTAACCGACTAAGCCACCCAGGCGCCCCTTGTTTTATTATTTAGAAAACTGTAACAAGGTAAAGCTTGACAGACTTACCCAGTTTTCTGGTGGAAGATAGAAATAAAGCCAAGACATATTTTTAGCAAAGGGTAGATGGTTATTATCATTTATTAGTATCCATTTGGTAGCAAGACAATGAGTTAATTTTTAGACCTCCTAAGTTTGAATTATCTCTAACATCCAGAGAGCTGTCTGAACATAGAAGTCTGAGTATCTAAATTTTTTTTTAATGTTTTTTTTTTTTTAATTTCTGAGAACGAGAGAGAGAGAGACGCGTGAGCAGAGGAGGGTCAGAGACAGAGGAAGATACAGAATCTGAAACAGGCTACAGGCTCTGAGCTGGCTGTCAGCACAGAGCCTGGCGCGGCACTCGAACCTACAGACCGTGAGATCATGACCTGAGTTGAAGTTGGACACTTAACTGACTGAGCCACCCAGGCGCCCCCAAGACTGAGTATCTAGGCTAGAGTTAGTATCATCAGTTTACTAGTAGTAATTTAAGTATCATCAGTTTACTAGTAGTAATTTAAATCATTTTTGTGTCATCAGTTTACTAGTAGTAATTTAAATCTCATATTGGGTGAGATAACCTAGGAAAATGACAAACATTTCAGTGACAGGCAGGGAAAGAGCCGCCCACAATGAAAAGACTGTCTAGAAAGTTTTACAGAGAACCAGAATGTAATATCCAAGAAGCCAAAGGAATAGAGTGCATCAAGGATTAATTAGGTCTAGGAAAAGAAAAATGTCCTTTTAATTTTACTATAAAGGCCTTGAAGCCCTGCTACCAGTTTTACCAGGGTTTGGGGTGGCAGAACTCAGATTATATTCTACAGGTGAAACTAGTATTACACTGTATAATAACTGGGATTTGAATAAAAAATATTTTTAAAAATCTCAGATTTTAGAGGAAGGACAAGTGGTTCACAGTGTATATGTGGTTTGAATTGAAATGAAAAGTAGAAATTAGTTGGCAGGATGATGGCTGCACATTGACTCTTAATCATGAGAGGTTTATGGTGGTGATGTGTTCATTAAGAATGACTCCAGAGGAGATAGGGAATACCAACAAGGGTAGGCAGATAGGCTGGTCTTGAACAAGGAATAAACTCACTTTCTGTAAAGAAGGTAAGGTTTTCCTTTTCTATAAGAAGGTAGGATTATGGATGCGTTGTTATCAGGGAGGAAATTGAAAAAGTAATACTCTTTTATCCTCATTCGTAAAGAAATTAAGATTGCTTGCTGAGAGTGAGGACCTTTCAGGAGCTTGGCATTAATGGATTGAAACAGTTACTGAGCTGAGGTGGGAGATGAATTGAACCAAGTAATAGGATTCACAGGTGGTATTAAATCCCCATCCGTGGCAGGAAAGTAAAATCAGACATTTCTTTAGTATTGTTAGTCCTGCTTTTGTGATCTCTTCAGCAAGAACTCAGGTGGCGAGGCAAATATGACACATAACTGGGGCGCCTGGGTGGCTTAGTCGGTTAAGCGTCCGACTTTCGCTTAGGGCATGATCTCACGGTTCGTGGGTTTGGGCCCCGCGTCGGGCTCTGTGCTGACTGCCAGCTCAGAGCCTGGAGCCTGTTTCAGTCTGTATCTCCGTCTCTCTCTGACCCTCCCCTGCTCACTTGGTCTCTCTCTCTCCTAGAAATAAAAATTAAAAAAAAAAAAAAATGACACATAGCTGTGATTCATAGTTGACATTACTGGCCTGAGAAGAAAATTCACGGATGCTGGAGAAAGGGTATTTGCAGGCAACATATAGGATCTCATCATAGTTTTGATTTGTATTTTCATGATGATGAGTGATGCTGAGCATCTTTTCATGTGACTGTTAGACATCTGGATGTCTTCTTTGGAAAAATGTCTGTTCATGTCTTCTGCCCATTTTTAAATTATTTTTATTTGTTTTTTGGGTGTTTGTGTAAGTTCTTTATGTACCTTAGATATTAACCCCTTATGAGATATGTCATCTTCAAATATCTTCTCCTGTTCAGTAGGTTGCCTTTTAGTTTTGTTGATTGTTCGCTTTGCTGTGCAGAAACTATCTTGATGTAGTGCCAGTAGTTTATTTTTGCTATTTTTCCCTTCCCTCAGGAAACATATCTAAAAAATGTTGCTATAGCCCATACCAGAAACATTACCACCTATGTTCTCTTCTAGGATTTTTATGGTTTCAGGTTTCGCATTTGGGCTTTTAATCCATTTTGAATTTATTTTTGTGTATGGTGTAAGAAAGTGGTCCAGTTTCATTTTTTTGCATGTAGCTGACCAGTTTTCCCACCACCATTTATTGTTAAGTCTCTTGCCCCTTGTGTATTCTTTCCTGTTTTGTCAAAGATTAATTGACCATATAATTATGGGTTCATTTCTGGCTTTTTTGTTCTGTTCCATGGATTTATGTGTCTGTTTTGGTGCCAGTACCATACTGCTTTGATTACTACAGCTTTCTAATATAACTTGAAGTCTGTGTTATTTTTCTTTTTCCTTTTATAACACTTGACAGACCAATGATTGGATAAGTCTGTGTCGAAGTTTTTTAGGTCCTATACAATAGATAATCATAAGGAAAAAGATATTTAAGGGTGCTAGCAAAAAAATGTTTCTAAAATGATTCCCTGTGGACATCGAGCTCTATAATGAAGGATATAAAATTTGTCAGCATCACTAATCATCAGGGAAATGCAAATAAAAAGTACAAGGAGATGTCACCTCGCACCTCTCAGAATAGGTAAAATCAAAAACAATAAACAAGTGTTGGCAAGAATGTGGAGAAAAAGGAACCCTCATGCACTGTTGTTAGGAATGCAAACTGGTGGAGCCATTGTGGAAAACAGTATGGAGGTTCCTCAAAAAAACTAAAAATAGAAGTACCCTAGGCTCTGGTAATCACTCTACTGGGTATTTACCCCAAAAACACAAAAACACTAACTCAGAGAGTTACATGTATTCATATATTTATTACAACATTATTTATAATAGCCAGACTATGGAAGCACCTGAAGTGCTCATGGATAGATGCACGGATAAGGATGTGTATATATGCACAGTAGAATATTATTTGGCCATAAAAAAGGAATGAAATCTTGCTATTTGCAGACATGGATGGAGCTAGAGAGTATAATGGTAAGCAAAATAAGTCAGTCACAGAAAGACAAATACCATATTATTTCATTCATATGTAGAATTTAAGAAACAACACAAATGGGCAAAGGAAAACAAAAGACAAACCAAGAAACTGAACCTTTAACTATAGAGAATAAAGTGATAGTTACCAGAGGGAAGGAAAGGAATGGGTAAAATAGTTTATGGGATTAAAGAATACACTTCCAAAGTTTTAAAAAATGATCAAAAATAAATAAAATGATTCACTGTGGATGAGGATCTCTGTAATGATGAAGTCAGCAAATTCAGAACACAAAGGGAAGTTAAGCCATTAGAGATGGTAATGAGGTTTGTAGATAGGAGGTATATTGGAAGTAAAGTAGGAAGCCAGAATAACTTACTGTGGTTAGAAGGGGGGACTTTTAGAGTTTAAAATTTCACAAGTGGGACATTTTTTTTTTTTTATTTTTATTTATTTCAGGAGAGAGAGAGAGAGAGAGACACAGCGTGAGCAGGGGAGGGCCAAAGAGAAAGGGAGATACAGACTGAAACAGGCTCCAGGCTCTGAGCTGGCAGTCAGCACAGAGCCCGACGCGGGGCTCGAACCCACAAACCGCAAGATCATGCCCTAAGCGAAAGTCGGACGCTTAACCGACTAAGCCACCCAGGTGCCCCACAAGTGGGGCATTTTTGAGTGATGATACAGTTCAAATTAAAAAGGAACATAGATGTGAGGTTTAATATTTGAATACTACCTATATACTAGATGCTATGTATGATGGAAAATATGTAACTTCTGGTGACTAAAATATAGTCCAAGCCAAAGTCCTTGATTTTGAGGCACACAGAACAGGCTAGGGAACTTTTAAAGTCCAAAATGATGAGTTGAATAGAAAAGATATGGTGGTAAAAAAAAACAAAAACAAAAAACCCATAAAGACATCAGTGTATATGAGACAGTTGCCAAAGGTCACTTACAGTGACTTATGTAAGGAAGCATGGAAGAAAACTATACAGGGTGGTACAAGTCCCAGAGGAGGAGGCATTTATTACATTGCATTAGAATCAAAGCATAAACTATGATCTCTAAAAATCTTTTATTAAAAAGAAGTCACAGCTTGGAAACAGTAAAGAGAATGCTAAAAGTGGATGCTGTTTCCTAGTTTTATGATGGAACAGCATGAGGGAATGAGTTAATATCCTTTCAAAGAATTACAAACAGAACAGTGTCCTAGGACCACCACACATGATTGTGCATTTTGCAGAGAGGCAGAAATCAAGTGCATGGTCCCTTTGCTAAACTGGATCATAGGGCTCTATTATTCCTGATGAAGGGGTGCCATAAAAATACCAACCCTAGCCAGGGGCTCCCATGGGACCTGCTTCTACCTCAGGGTTGTGTCTTATTCCCATTTCACAGTTAGCATAGATTCCACTGAAGCTTTGGCACTGTCCTCAATGTAAAGACAGATTTCAGTTAAGACTACTAGGTTGAGGGAGTTCTTTACATAGATAATGAGTATAGAAAGGTTTAATGGCATGGCATTAAATTCAGAAAAGGCACAGTTTAAGGGGAGATACTGTTGAATATAAAAGTAAGGAGAGAAGACAGAGTATAAAAAAGGCCAGTGTATGTTTTTAAGTGTAGAATGTTAATACAGTCAAATTGTTTTAAAAGCAGTCCTTGAGGACACCTGGGTGGCTCGGTTAAGCATCCAGCTCTTCGTTTCCGCTCAGGTCATGATCTCAGGGTTAGTGAGTTCGAGCCCTGAGTCAATCCTTGGGATTCTCTGTCTCCTCATTCTGCTCCTTCCCAACTTATTCTGTCTCTGTCTCTCTCAAGATAAATAAACTTTAATAAATAAATGCATACATATATACCAGCCTTAACCATGATATCTTATCATTTTAGACATAGTAAAAAGCCTAATCAAACACTAAAATTCTTTTATATATATTTGTTGTTATGTGCAAATTTAAAATACTGGGTTAATGTTTAAATCAATAATATGACTGTGTTAAAGAAATTGTTGTCCCTGTAACTTTGCTGTAATACGTTATTTCTTGACTTTGACATTTCAGGAAAAAAATAAAAATAGTGACAAAGGAACTGAACCAGAAACACAGAAAGAAAAAAATACCCAAGAGCAAACTTCATCAGGTCCAAATGAAGAAAAATCCAAAGCTCATAAAAAATCAAACCCATATGGAGAATGGCAAGAAATTAAACAAGAAGCTGAGACTCAGTAAGTACCTAAAACTTAATCCCACTGTTTGTATGAATTGTACTCTATATCTCATACTTCCTTCCATTCATTTCAGTAACTCCTTTCAAGTATAAGGTGCTCTTAGAAGGTGTGGCTCATTTCTTTATTTCTAGAGTGGTTTTATTTCTTCTAATTAAGTATTTTTAAAATATTTTAAAATGTAAACTGTGGTTATTTAAAAAAAATTTATGTAATTAATTGTCAGATTGGTTTCCATAGAGCACCCAGTGCTTATCCCAACAAGTGCCCTCCTCAATGCCCATCACCCACTTTCCCCTCTCCCCCACCCCCCATCAACCCTCACTTTGTTCTTAGTATTTAAGAGTCTCTTATGGTTTGCCACCTTCCCTCTGTAACATTTTTTCCCCCTTCCCTTCACCCATGGTCTTCTGTTAAGTTTTCTCAAGATCCATATATGAGTGAAAACATATCATATCTGTCTTTCTCTGCAGGACTTATTTCACTTAGTATGGTACCCTCCAGTTCCATCCACATTGCTACAAATATCCAAATTTCATTCTTTCTCATTGCCAAGTAGTATTCCATTGTATATATAATCCACTTCTTTATCCATTTGTCAGTTGATGGCCATTTTGGTTCCTTCCATGATTTGGCTATTGCAGAAAGTGCTTCTATAAACATTGGGGTACATGTGGCCTTCTGTATCAGCACTCCTGCATCCCTTGGGTATATTCCTGGTAGTGCTGTTGCTGGGTCATAGGGTAGTTCTGTTTTTAATTTTCTGAGGAACTTCCACACTGTTTGGAGAGGAACTGCACCAGTTTGCATTCTATCAACAGTGTAACAGGGTGCCCATTTCTCCACATGGTCGCCAGCATCTATAGTCCCCTGATTTGTTCATTTTAGCCGTGCTGACCAATGTGAGGTGGTATATCAATGTGGTTTAATTTGTATTTCCTTGATGATGAGTGACATTGAACAACATTTCATGTGTCTTTTGGCCATCTGGATGTCTTCTTTGGAAAAGTGTCTATTCATGCTTCTGCCCATTTCTTCACTGGATTATTTGTTTTTGGAGTGTGGAGTTTGCTGAGTTCCTTATAGATTTTGGATACTAGCCGTTTATCTGATATGTCATTTGCAACTATCTTTTCCCATTAAGGAACTAATTAATTGTCTATTAGTTTTGTTGAATGTTTCCTTTGCAGTGCAGGAGCTTTTTATCTTGATGAGGACCTAGTAGTTCATTTTTGTTTTTAATTCCCTTGCCTTTGTAGATGTGTCAAGTAAGAAATTGCTGTGGCTGAGGTCAAAGAGGTTGTTGCCTGCCTACTCCTCTAGAGTTTTGATGGTTTCCTGCCTCACATTCAGGTCCTTCATCCGTATTGAGTTTACATTGGTGTATTGTGTAAGAAAGTGGTCTAGTTTCATTCTTCTGCATGTTGTTGTCCAGTTCTCCCAGCACCATTAAAAGAGGCTGTCATTTTTCCATTGGATGCTCTTTCCTGCTGTGTCAAAGATTAGTTGGCCATACATTTGCGGGTCCAATTCTGGGTTCTCTATTCTATTCCATTGGTCTATGTATCTGTTTTTGTGCCAATGCTGTCTTCATGATTACAGCTTTCTGGTAGACGCTTAAGTTTGGAATTGTGATGCCTCCTATTTTGGTTTTCTTCTTCAATATTACTTTGGCTATTCGGGGTCTTTGTGGTTCCATACAAATTTTAGGATGGATTGTCTAGCTTTGAGAAGAATGCTGGTGCAATTTTATTTGGGATTGCATTGAATGTGTAGATTGCTTTGGGTAGTATTGACATTTCAACAATATTTATTCTTCCAATCCATAAGCATGGAATGTTTTTCCATTTCTTTGTGTCGTCTTCAGTTTCCTTCATAAGTTTTCTATAGTTTTCAGCATACAGATCTTTTACATCTTTGGTTAGGTTTATTCCTAGGTATTTTATGCTTTTTTGTGCAGTTGTGCATGGAATCAGTTTCTTGATTTCTCTTTCTCTTGCTTCATTGTTGGTGTATAAAATTGCAACCAATTTCTGTACGTTGATTTTGTACCCTGCAACTTTGATGAATTTATGGATCAGTTCTAGCAGACTTTGGTGGAATCTGTCAGGTTTTCCATGTAGAATATCATGTCTGCGGAAAGTGAAAGTTTGACTTCATCTTTGCCAAATCAGTTGCCTCTTATTTCATTTTGTTGTCTGATTGCTGATGCTAGGACTTCCAACACTATGTTAAACAACAGTGGTGAGAGTGGACATCCCTGTCATGTTCCTGATCTCAGGGGGAAAGCTCTGTTTTTCCCCATTGGGGATGATATTAGCTGTGGGCTTTTCATACATGGCTTTTTTATGATGTTTAAGTATGTTCCTTCTATCCTGACATTCTTGAGGGTTTTTATTAAGAAAGGATGCTGTGTTTTGTCAAATGTTTTTTCTACATCTATTGACAGGATCATATGGTTTTTATCTTTTCTTTTGTTAATTTGTGAATATTGAACCAGCCCTGCATCCCAGGAATGCATCCCACTTGATCATAGTGAATAATTCTTTTTATATGCTATTGAATTTGATTTGCTAGTATATTATTGAGGATTTTTGCATCATATTCATTAGGGTTTCTGGCCTGTAGTTCTCTTTTGTTGCTGGGTCTCTGTCTGGTTTGGGAATCAATGTAATGCTGGCTTCATAGAATGAGTCCAGAAGTTTTCTTTCCATTTCTGTTTTTTGGAACAGTTTGATAAGGATAGGTATTAACTCTGTTTTAAATGTCTATTAAAAATTCCCCAGGGAAACCATCTGGTCCAGGACTCTTACTTGTTGGGAAATTTTTGATAAATGATTCAGTTTCTTCCCTAGTTATGGAACTGTTCAAATTTTCTATTTCTTCCTGTCTGAGTTTTGATAGTATTTTGGTGTTTAGGAATTTGTACATTTCTTCCAGGTTGTCCAGTTTATTAGCATATAATTTTTCATAATACTCCCTGATAATTGCTTGTATTTCTGAGATATTGGTTCTGACCAATCCATTTTCATTCATGATTTTTATATGTTTGGGTCCACTCCCTTTTCTGTTTGAGAAGCCTGGCTAGAGGTTTATCAATTTTGTTTATTTTTTCAAAAAACCAATTCTTGGTTTCATTGACCTGTTGTTCTGGATTCTATATTGTTTATTTCTGCCTTGATCTTTATTATTTTTCTTCTACTGGGTTTGTGGTGTCTTTGCTGTTCCGCTTCTAGTTCCTTTAGGTGTGCTGTTAGATTTTGTTTGGGGCTTTTTCTTGTTTCTTCAGATAGGCCTGCATGGCAATGTGTTTTCCTCTTTGGACTGCCTTTGCTGCATCCCAAAGGGTTGGATTGTTGTATTTTCATTTTCATTTGCTTGCATATATTTTTTAATTTCTTCTTTAATTGCCTGGTTAACCCATTCATTCTTTAGTATTCTTTAACCTCCATGCTTCTGGAGGGTTTCCAGACTTTTCCCTGTGGTTGATTTCAAGTTTCACAGCATTGTGATCTGAACATGTACATGGTATGATCTCAATTCTTTGATATTTATTGAGGTCTGCTTTGTGACCCAGTATGTGATCTTTCTTGGAGAATGTATCATGTGCACTCGAGAAGAAAGTGAATTCCATAGCTTTGGGATGTAGAGTTCTAAATATGTCTGTCAAGTCCATCTGGTCCAAAGTGTCATTCAGGGACGTTGTTTCTTTAGTGATTCTCTGTCTGGTTGATCTATCCATTGCCGTAACTGGAGTATTTAAGTCCCCTCCAGTTAGCACATTATTAGCAATAAAATTGCTTGTGTTTGTGATTAGTTGTTTTATATATTTGGGTGCTCCAGAATTTGGTACGTAAACATTTTTAATTGTTAGCTCTTCCTGACGGATAGACTCTGTAATTATTATATAATGCCCTTCTTCATCTGTTGTTACAGCCTTTACTTTAAAGTCTGGTTTGTCTCATCTAAGTATGGCTACTCCAGCTTTCTTTTCACTTCCGGTAGCATGATAGATAGTTCCCCATCCCCTCACTTTGAATCTGAAGGTGTCCTCAGGTCTAAAATGAGTCTCTTGTAGACAGCAAATACATGGGTCTTGTTTTATCCATTCTGCTACCCTATGTCTTTTGGTTGGAGCATTTAGTTGTTTACATTTAGTGTTATTATTGAAAAATATGGGTTTAGAGTCATTGCATTCTCTGTGGGATTCATGCTTGTAGTGATGTCTCTGGTCCTTTGTGGTCCTTGCAACATTTTCCTCATAGAGTTCCCTTTAGGATCTCTTGTAGGACTGGTTTAGTGGTGATGAATTCCTTCAGTTTTTGTTTGTTTGGGAAAACCTTTATCTCTCCTTCTATTCTGAATGACGGGTTTGCTGGATAAAGGATTCTTGGCTGCATATTTTTCTTGTTCATCACATTGAAGATTTCCTGCCATTCCTTTCTGGCCTGCCAAGTTTCAGTAGATAGGTCTGCTACCCTTATGTGTCTACCTTTGTATGTTAAGGCCCGTTTATCCCTAGCTTTATCCTTGTATTTTGCCGGTTTCACTATGATATGTCATGCAGAAGATCGATTCAAGTTACATCTGAAGGGAGTTCTCTGTTCCTCCTGGATTTCGTTGTCTGTTTCCTTCCCTAGATTGGGGAAGTTCTCAGCCATGATTTGTTCAGGTACCCCTATAGCCCCTTTCTCTTCTGGAATTTCTATGATATATATATTGTTCCATTTGATTGCATCACTCAGTTCTTGAATTCTCCTTTTGTGCTCCTGGATCAGTTTAGCGCACTCTCTCCTCTCTTTCTCGGCTGCCTCTTTTTCCATAATTTTATCTTCTAGTTCACCTATTCTCCCCTCTGCATCTTCTGTCTGCGCTGTGGCTGCCTTGGTTTTATTTTGCACCTTATTTATAGCATTTTTTAATTCATCATGACTATTTTTAAGATCCTTGATCTTTGTAGCAGTGGAGTCTCTGCTGTCTTCTATGGTTTTTTCAAGCCCAGCATTTAATTTTATGACTATCTAAATTCTTGCTCAGTTATGTTTCTTATATCTGTTTTGATTAATTTTTTAGCTGTCACTTCTTCCTGGAATTTCTTTAGAGGAGAATTCTTCTGTTTCATCATTTTGACTAGTCTTCTGTCACTTGTAAGTTTTAAAAGCTTTTGATGTGCTCTGCACCTGCAAGTACTGCTATATTAAAGGAGGTTCATATACTTTCAGGGCCTGCCCATTCTGGATGTGTGTTTTGGAGAGTGTTACTTGCTCTCTGTTGTTCTGACTTTGGTTATTTTATTTCCCTACTCGTAGCGGTGTTTTGGACCCTCCACCAGATGTGTTTTGGTTTGTTCCTTGAAGTAGCCCTGGAAAGGAAAGCAGACAGACAAACAGGAAACAAAAACAAATGCACAAACAAAACAAACAAGCAAACTGACAAAAACAAACAAAACAAAGGACAGTGTAAAAGTGCAAAACCAGATACCCCAGTGACAAGTAAAGAACACGGTGGAGGCAGTGCTGATGGAAGAGCATATACAAAGAGAGTAAAAACAGGGCCGGGGAGAAAGAGAAAAATGCACATTGACCAGGCAGAGAGACTAAAAAGCTTAATCCAGAGAGAGAGAAAGGAGAATAAGGAAGGAGGCAAGAAAAATAAATGAAGATAAAGTTATACAGAGAAACTATATGGCCTGATTATTCCAGAGAGAGAGAGAGAGAAAGGAAAGGAGGTGTACAACATGCATCAAGAGAATGGATTAAATATATCTGTTTAAGCAAACAAATAACCAGAGTAACCAGCCTAGAGAGGGAAGAAATGAGGAGAAAAGGGAGACAATATCTAAATAACAAGAATTGACCTAGAGCTAATCCAGGCAGTGCCTCAGTGCTGGTCTGGAGGAGGGGGCATTCTGGTTCCCAGCATCCATCCAACTCCAGTAGATAAGAGGCTGTCCACCGTGGAGGGGCATGGTTAGGTATAGGCGGGTCCCACCTCCACGTGGGCCCCACCTTGGTGTTTGAGGGGGAATAAATGGTGACCACCTAGGCCCTTCTTCAGGTTTGGGACCAGGTTTCCCAAAGCACTCCTTTGGATCTGACCTCCCTGTGCCTTGGGCGCAGACAAGGTCGGCTGTCTTGCTCCGCAGTCTCCTACGTCCCACGCTTAGCTGCGTTTGAAATTCCTATTTCCTTTGCGTTAATAATACTGCCTGAATGTAATCCCGTGGCTGTGCTGCAGCACTTCAGGGGAGGGGATGGGATGGGATTCTCCTGCTGCCATCTGTGCCCCTGAGGTACCACTGAACCCGAAGTGACTCACCTCTTTTCACAGGTGACTCACACACCTGTGAACAGGGCAGCTGGAGTCCGAAGAAAGCCCTGCAGTTAGAGATGGGATCCCTCTATGTCAGTCCTCCGAGTTTTTCTTTTGTCCAGATACAGTCCTACACTTCCCCAGCTGCTCTTTCTCTTCCCTTTGTTTCTCCACAGAAGGGCATCCCTCCCCTCTGTGCCTCTGTGGTCCATTTTATCACCACCACTTCGCAATTACGCATCTATAGGGGCCTTCTAGTTTTCCTGTTTTCTTCCTAGTAGATTCCGTCTCCTTTCCTCCCAGATTCATGGGGTTCATAGTCCTTTGGCTTCAGCCCTTCTTTGTTTGGGCAAACTGCGGTTATTTTTAAAAGAAAGCTAATGATTGGGTTTTTTAATAGAGATGCCAATATTTATTTATTTGTTTAATTCCAGTATAGTCAACATACAGTGTTATATTTGTTTCACGTATACAATACAATGATTCAACGATTCTCTATATTAGTGCAAGTTAATGATTATTTTGATTCCTACACAAACATAGCATTTCTTTTGACCACAGATTTAGACACTTACACCATTTATACGTGAACATTGTCACACTCCCCATCATTATTCTTTCGGAGAAACAAATATCTGCATATTTAATGAAGGCTTCCACAGGATATATCTAAAGACAAGAAAAAAAGCTTATTTTGTTACTGTCTTGAAAATGGCTTATGACACTTCACCAAAATTTTAAAGCCTGTATTCAAAAAACAGAACAGTTTTATCAATTAAACAAAGATGGTAGGGATGTTACCTGGTTTATATTACTAGCTTACATGTTTAAATTACTGTCTTGAGCGTATTTACACAATAAAAGGAAGACATCACTCCCAGCTCCACAAACTAGCGTTTCTTAAATGTTTAAATCTTCAGGTGAATAAAAAAAAATTACATGAGTTAGCAGTTTTTCTTCAGAACATTAATGCTTTGAGAAGATAATTTAGAGGACTATTCTGGATACTTTTACAGTGAAGTTATTTATAGTTAAAACTGTATTTTAATGAAAAGATTATATTTTTTCATAAGATAGAGTAATGCAAGTTTTAGCCAACTTTGTACCAATGGTTTGACTTACGATTTTTTGACTTTTAGATGGTGCAAAAGCAGTATGCATTCAGTAGAAACCACACTTCAAATTTTGAACTTTTTCCCTGGCCTAGTAGTACACTGCCATACAGTACTCTGTACACTGTCAGGCAGTCATACAGTCATGAGGGTAAATAGCCAGTATACTTAGGACCATTCTGTTTTTCACCATCGGTATGGTATTCGATAAATTACATGAGATATTCAATACTTTATATATAAAATAGGCTTTGTGGTGAATGATTTTGCCCAATTTAGGTTACTGTACATGTTCTGAACTCATTTAGGGTAGGCTAAGATATGCTGTTAAGTAGGTTAGGTGTACTAAATGCATTTTCAGTTTACGATATTTTCCATTTACAGTGGATTTATCAGGACATAACCCCATTATAAGTCAGGGAAGATCTGTATGCATTTCTAATAAGAATTAATTCTGCAGGAGGGCACTTAGGGTGACTGAGTCAGTTAAGCATCCAACTCTTGATTTTAGCTCAGGTCATGATCTCATGGTTCATGAATTAAAGCCCTGCACTGGGCTCTGTGTTGACAGTGTAGAGCCTGCTTGGAAGTGTCTCTCTCCCTCTCTCTCTACCCCTTCCCTGTTTCCACTCTCTCTCTCTCTCCAACAAATAAACTTTGAAAAAAGAACTAATTTTGTAGGGATAGCATACCATTGTATAGATTAGAACTGCTGTCAAAATGTTACTATTATTATAATAGTTTAGGTTGTATTTGTTAATATGATAATAGAAGAAATGCATTTAATGCAACATACTGCCAGGTACCATGTAAGCATACTGACTATATATACTGAAATTGCAGAAATAATAGGCTGTATTACTACAGCCCTGAAATGATTTTTTAAGTGACTTACAATAGGAAGATGGTTGTACTATACCAACATTTCCTATACTTCAAGTTAAGATTTCTTGAAATTTGGGTATTTGGTTTTCTGTGTGGTAAGTATAAGGTAAAACCATGCTTAATTAAATTTTAACATTGTCAGTCATTTTAACACGTGATGAATTATGTCTGACTTCCCAGGTAAATAAGCCTAATTTCTTAAGAGATTCCCCCCTAAAAATAACCAATATATTTTGATTATAGAAAATTTTTGAAATTGAAGAAAAATTTAACAATAACTGTTTTAGTTACCCAGAGATGATAACATTTTGGAGTATTTTTTCCAGCTTTTATCTTTTTCCCTACTTAGCATCATATTATCAATATCCTATACTTTGTTAAAATTCTGCAAATGTTATTTTTTTAAGTTTATGTATTTTGAGAGAGACGGGGGTGTGGGGGGAGGATCTGGCAGGGAGAAGTGAAGAGAAGGAAACAGAGAATCCCAGACAGGGTCCACACTCCAGCACGAAGCCCGATGCGGGGCTTAAACCCACAAACCGTGAAATCATGACCTGAACTGAAACCAAGAGTTGGACACTTAACCAGCTGAACCAGCTAGGTGCCCCTGTAATTTTTAATTGCTATACAATACATCTTTTAGATGTGCTTTGATTTTACTCAGCCATTCCCTGTTAGGCAGTGAGATTATTTCTGCATATTTTGTTTTTGTAACATTTTGATTACCGTATGGATATATCACTCTGTATACATTCTTGACAATTTCCAGAAGTGGAATACCTGCTGAAAGGTTATGAATATGTTGAAAATCTTGATTCACAGTGTCCAGTTACTTTCCAGAAACAGCATACCAATCTCTACTCCATCAGCAGTTTCAGAAAACTTCTGTCCCATTGGACCCTCTCAGCATTAGTTTTTTCTAGGCTTTTAAATAGTTTCTAATTCAGCAAAGAATATCTCATTTTAGTTTTCTCTGATTTACTCATATGAATTTTTTTCATATATTAGTGTTGTATTTACTCTTCTGTAAATTGTCGATAGTCTTTGTAAATTTTTCCATTGAATTATTAGTCTTATTTCTGTAAGCTCCTTTTGTTGTACAAATGGTAATCATTGGTTAGTTGTAGGTTTTGTGGATTTTCTACATTTCTAGTTTGACTGTTAATTGTGCTTATAATGGTTTTAGATGTGCACAATTTTATCAGGTTTAACTAGCCCAATTGGTTTTCCTTTTGTGATCTATTTTACTGATACCATATCCCATCCAGAAGCCAAATATGTACTTGTATTTCCTTCTGTTTTGTGTGGTCTGTCAACTATTTAATGTATCATATGAGATGAAATTCTAAATTAGTTGTTTTTCCTATCTGGCTAACCAGTTTTGCTAGTCCCATTCTTCCCTACTTTTATGTACCATTCTTTCCCCACACTTTTTAAAGCGACACTTATTTTTAATCTTGTATTAACTTTTTAAGTTTATTTATTTATTTTGAGAGAGAAAGAGAAGGCATGCACACAAATGAGGACAGGAGAGAGAGAATCCCATGCAGGTTCTGCACTGGCAGCACAGACTCTAATGCAGGGCTTGACCTCACAAATCTGTGAGATCATGCATGACCTGAGCCAAAGGTCAAATACTTAACAAATGCTTAACCAACTGGGCCACCCACATGCCCCTGATCTTGTGTTTAATTCTCGAGTTTACCAGTTTGTTTCTAGCCACTTATTCTGTTCCATTAACCTATCTGTTCTTGTGACAGTACTATAAAGATGTAATTATTGTGATTTAATTATATGCTTTTATATCATATGTTCTGACATGTGGTGGTATATCCTGTATTTTTTTTTTTCAAAATTTTCTTAAGTAGTTCCTTCCTGTTTTGTTTTACTTTTCATTCTTTTCTAGGCAAATTAAATCATTTTGTAAGTTCAACAACTATAATTTTAGTCAAAATGATTGAAGTTCTGTTTTACTTGTTGAATTTGATTTTAAGAAAGTTGACATTTTCCATATTTTATATTTTCACCCCAAAGCGTTGTATTATCGTTTTACTCAAGTCATCAGGTATGATTCTCTACACAACTTTTGTGACTGCCTCTTTGTGAGTCTCATATTCAGTTTTCTTGAATGGAGGCAGGGAAGCCACTTAGTCTACCTTGGTTCACTTCTGTATGCAAAAAAAGCTAAAACATGCCTGGCATACAATAAATGCTTAGTAACTGTTAAGTATGTAACGTTTTACATGTTTTGCTTCTTTTAAATTGTGAATTTAATCCATCTTTTCTACTGTATCTTTAGTAATTATAGTATGAAGAAGCTTGAGCCCAGTTGTGTTGCTGAATTATTGTATTATTTATAAAACTTTATATTTAGAATCTTGGGTTTTTCATACAAAAATTTGCAAATATTTTATAATCTTTTTTCTGCTGATTTTACTTCATTTACTTCATGTTCTATCTTAGAGTTTCATACTCGGTGGTGTAGTGATGAAAGTGAGCATTTATGTTTTGTTTCTGATTTCAGTGGAAATGTCTCTAAAATTTATATTAAGGATTATATTGACTTTTGGCTTAAGATAGATAATTTTTATTATGTTTAGGAAGCATGCTTTATTTCTAGATTTTTGTAAGTATTATTAACGCGGGCACCTGGGTGGCTCTGTCAGTTAAGCAGTTAAGCAACCTCAGCTCAGGTCATAATCTCGCTGTTTGTGACTTGGAGCCCCGCATCGGGCTCTGTGCTGACAGCTCAGAACCTGGAGCCGCTTCAGATTCTGTGTTTGTGTGTCTCTCTCTGTCCCTCCCCTGCCTGCATTCTGTCTCTCTTTCTCTCAAAAATAAGCATAAAAATAAATAAATAAATAAATAAACAAACGGAAGGATTATTAACAGAAGTAGATTTTGATGTATTTCATTGGTCATAGCTTTGATGTGGAAAACAGAATTGGGAAATGGTGGTCTGTGTATAGTTTAACTTTTTTGTCTGGATGTGTGATATCTTCATCAGATTTTGGTATTCAGCTTATACTAAATAAAGTGAATTATGTAGTTTTCCATTTCTATTTATGTTTTTTCTCCCCCAGTAACTTTCCAGTAACTTTTTTTTCCCACTAACTTTCCATTCATTAATGGCCTAGAGTACAAGTTTCTCTGCAATTAGAAAGTTTGAAAGAAAATACTGGTATAATCTTTTGGTCCTGGAATTCTAGGGGAGTTAATTTTTTATAACTTTAGTTTCTTACTACCTTTGTGACTGTGAGCAAATTGCCTAATGTACCTAAACCTCAATTTATTCATCTGTAAAATGGCATAATATTAGTGCTAATTTCTAATTTATGGTGAGGAATAAATTAAAAAGATAAGGGTACCTGGGTGGCTCAGGTGGTTAAGGGACGAACTCTTGATTTCAGCTCAAGTCGTGATCTCACAATTCATGGGATTGAGCCCCGCATCTGGTTCCACACTGACAGCGTGGAGTCTGCTGAGGATTTCCCTTCTCCCTCTTTCTCTCTGCCCCTCCCCCACTTATGCTCGCTCACTTGTGCTCGCACTCTCTCTCTCTCAAAATAAACTTATAAAAATAAAAAGCAACATTGGGGCGCCTGGGTGGCTCAGTCAGTTAAGCATCCGACTTTTGCTCAGGTCATGATCTCGCGGTTCGTGGGTTCGGGCCCCGCGTCGGGCTCTGTGCTGACTGCCAGCTCAGAGCCTGGAGTCTATTTCAGTCTGTGACTCTCTCACTCTCTGCCCCTCCCCTGCTCACGCTGTCTCTCTCTCTCTGTCTCCTGGGAAAAAAAAAAATTAAAAAATAAAAAGCAACATAGCATCACATATGCAGTTAGTTTCTAGAACACCTAAATACTCAATAACTTATATGTTTGCAGCTGTTGTTCTTGGGGAGTGGAGGATTCTTGAGTAACTAGTCAGTTTTGATCATTTATATTTTTCCCTAAAATCTTTTTTTTTTATGTTTGTTTATTTTTGAAAGAGACAGAGTGCAAAGCAGGGAGGGGCAGAGAGAGAGAGAGAGAGAGAGAGAGAGAGACTTTGAAGCAGGCTCCAGTCTCCGAACTGTTAGCACAGAGCCCAACATGGGGCTTCAACTCGTGAACTGCAGGATCATGACCTGAGCCAAAGTCGGACCCATTACTGACTGAGCCATCCAGGCATCCCTCCCTAAAATCCCATCAAAGCTTTAATTTTAAAACATATGGTGATACATTGAACTTTCTATGTAGTTTTAAGTTTTTCCAGTGTTAATGCTTCCTTTTGTTATTTTATTTTTTTAATAATTTATTTTTAATTTACATCAAGAGTCTCTTATGTTTTGTTCCCCTCCTTGTTTTTATATTATGTTTGCTTCCCTTTATGTTCATCTGTTTTGTATCTTTTTTTAATGTTTTTTATTTATTTCTGNGAGAGAGAGAGAGAGAGAGAGAGAGAGAGAGACTTTGAAGCAGGCTCCAGTCTCCGAACTGTTAGCACAGAGCCCAACATGGGGCTTCAACTCGTGAACTGCAGGATCATGACCTGAGCCAAAGTCGGACCCATTACTGACTGAGCCATCCAGGCATCCCTCCCTAAAATCCCATCAAAGCTTTAATTTTAAAACATATGGTGATACATTGAACTTTCTATGTAGTTTTAAGTTTTTCCAGTGTTAATGCTTCCTTTTGTTATTTTATTTTTTTAATAATTTATTTTTAATTTACATCAAGAGTCTCTTATGTTTTGTTCCCCTCCTTGTTTTTATATTATGTTTGCTTCCCTTTATGTTCATCTGTTTTGTATCTTTTTTTAATGTTTTTTATTTATTTCTGAGAGAGACAGCATGAGCAAAGGAGGTTCAGAGACAGAGGGAGACACAGATTCCGAAATAGGCTCCAGGCTCTGAGCTAGCTGTCAAAAGAGCCCGACTCGGGACTCGAACCCATAAACCGTGAGATCATGACCTGAGCTGAAGTTGGACGCCCAACCGACTGAGCCACCCAGGCGCTCTGTTTGTATCTTAAAGTCCTCATAGGAGTGAAGTACTATGATATTTGTCTTTATCTGACTAATTTCCCTTAGCATAATACCCTCCAGTTCCATCCACGTAGTTGCAAATGGCAAGATTTCATTCTTTTTGATTGCTGAGTAATAACTCCGTTGTGTTATGTGTGTGTGTATATGTGTATATACATATCACATCTTTATTCATCCGTCGATGGACATTTGGGCTCTTTCCATACTTTGGCTATTGGTGATAGTGCTGCTATAAACATTGGGGTGCATGTGCCCTTTTGAAACAGCATACATGAATCCCTTGGGTAAATACTTAGTAGTGGAATTGCTGGATTGTGGGGTAGTATTGTTTTTTCATTTTTTGAGGAACCTCCAAACTTTTTTCCAGAGTGGCTGTACCACTTTGCATTCCCACCAGCAGTGCAAAAGAGATCCTCTTGCTCTGCATTCTTGCCAACATCTGTCGTTGCGAGTTAATGTTAGCCATTCTGACAGGTGTGAAGTGGTATCTCATTGTGGTTTGACTTGTATTTTCCTGATGATGAGTGATGTTGAGCATTTTTTTGTGTGTCGGTTGGTCATCTGGATGTCTTTGGAGAAGTGTCTATTCATGTCTTTGGCCCATTTCTTCACTGGATTATTTGTTTTTTGGGTGTTGAGTTTGATAAGTTGTCTATAGATTTTAGATACTAACCATTTATCTGATATGTCATTTGCAAGTATCTCCTCCCATTCCTTTGGTTGTCTTTTAGTTTTTCTGATTGTTTCCTTTGCTGTGCAGAAGCTTTTTATTTTGATGAGGTTCCAATGGTTCATTTTTGCTTTTGTTTCCCTTGCCTCTGGAGATGTGTTGAGTAAGAAGTTGCTGTGGCCGAGGTCAGAGAGGTTTTTGCCTGCTTTCTCCTCAACGATTTAGTTGGTTTCCTGTCTTACGTTTAGGTCTTTCATTCATTTTGAGTTTATTTTTGTGTATGGTGTAAGCAAATGGTCCAAGTTCATTTTTCTGCATATTGCTGTCCAGTTTTCCCAGCATCATTTGCTGAAGAGACTGTCTTTATTTCATTGGATATTTTTCCCTGCTTTGTCAGAGATTAGTTGGCCATATGTTTGTGGGTCCATATCTGGGTTCTCTATTCCATTGATCTGAGTGTCTGTTTTTGTGCCAGTACCATACTGTCTTGTTGATTACAGCTTTGTAATACAGCTTGAAGTCCAGGATTGTGATGCCTCCAGCTTTGGTTTTCTTTTCTAAGATTGCTTTGGCTATTAGGGTTTTTTTCTGGTTCCATACTAATTTTAGGATTGTTTCTTTCAGGTGAAGAATGCTGGTGTCATTTTGATAGGTATTGCATTGAATATGTATATTGCTTTTGGTAGTATTGACATTTTAACAATACTTGTTCTTCCTATCCAGGAGCATGGAATATATTTCCATTTTTTTGTGTATCTTCTTCAGTTTCTTTCATAAGCTTTCTATAGTTTTCAGTGTATAGATTTTTTCACCTCTTTGGTTAGATTTATTTCTACATATTTTATGGTTTTCCGNCGAGGTCAGAGAGGTTTTTGCCTGCTTTCTCCTCAACGATTTAGTTGGTTTCCTGTCTTACGTTTAGGTCTTTCATTCATTTTGAGTTTATTTTTGTGTATGGTGTAAGCAAATGGTCCAAGTTCATTTTTCTGCATATTGCTGTCCAGTTTTCCCAGCATCATTTGCTGAAGAGACTGTCTTTATTTCATTGGATATTTTTCCCTGCTTTGTCAGAGATTAGTTGGCCATATGTTTGTGGGTCCATATCTGGGTTCTCTATTCCATTGATCTGAGTGTCTGTTTTTGTGCCAGTACCATACTGTCTTGTTGATTACAGCTTTGTAATACAGCTTGAAGTCCAGGATTGTGATGCCTCCAGCTTTGGTTTTCTTTTCTAAGATTGCTTTGGCTATTAGGGTTTTTTTCTGGTTCCATACTAATTTTAGGATTGTTTCTTTCAGGTGAAGAATGCTGGTGTCATTTTGATAGGTATTGCATTGAATATGTATATTGCTTTTGGTAGTATTGACATTTTAACAATACTTGTTCTTCCTATCCAGGAGCATGGAATATATTTCCATTTTTTTGTGTATCTTCTTCAGTTTCTTTCATAAGCTTTCTATAGTTTTCAGTGTATAGATTTTTTCACCTCTTTGGTTAGATTTATTTCTACATATTTTATGGTTTTCCGTTTTTTTTTTTTTTTAATGTTTGTTTATTTTTGAGAGAGACAGAGTGCAAGCTATGGAGAGGCAGAAAGAAAGGGAGGTAACAGAGTCTCAAGTTCAAAGCGGGCTCCAGGCTCCGAGCTGTCAGCACAGGGCCCCACACAGGGCTCCAACCCATGAACTGCAAGGTCATGACCTCAGCCAAAGTCAGATATCCAATCAACTGAGCCATCCAGGTGCCCCTCAATGCTTCCATTTAAATTTTTTTCTTATGATATTTGGTAAAGAGTTTTCCAGTTTTAAGGGGCGCCTGGGTGGCTTAGTCGGTTAAGCATCCGACTTTCACTTAGGTCATGATCTCACGGTTCGTGGGTTCGAGCCCCGCGTCGGGCTCTGTGCTGACTGCCAGCTCAGAGCCTGGAACCTGTTTCAGTCTGTGACTCCCTCTCTCTCTGACCCTCCCCTGCTTACGCTGTCTCTCTCTCTCTCTCTCTCTCTCTCCTAGAAATAAAATAAAACATTTTAAAAAATATATTAAAAAAAAGAGTTTTCCAGTTTTATTGAGATATAGACATGCAAAATTGTATTAAGTTTAAGGTATACAGTGTGGGGACACCTAGGTGTCTCAGTGAGTTAAGCATTGACTCTTGATTTTGGCTCAGGTGAGATCAAGGCCCACATCAGGCTCAGCACTGACGGTATGGAACCTTCTTGGAATTCTCTCTTTCCTTCTCTCTCTGACCCTCCTCTGCTCACATGCTCTCTCTCTCTCTCAAAATAAATAAACATTAAAAAAATGTATACAGGGGTGCTTGGGTGGCTTAGTCGGTTAAGCGGCAGACTTGAGCTCAGGTCATGATCTCACGGTTTGTGGGTTTGAGCCCTACATCCAGCTCTGCTGACTACTCAGAGCCTGGAGCCTGCTTCAGATTCTGTGTCTCCCACTCTCTCTGCTCCTCCCCCACTCCTGCTCTGTCACTCTTAAAAGTAAATAAACAGTAAAAAAATTTTTTTAATAAAATAGAATAAAGATGTATACCATGTGTTGATTTGATACACTTACATATTGCAAAATGATTACCATAATGGTGTTAACACTGCCATCATGTCACATAATTACCATTAAAAAAAAATTTTTTTTTATGTTTTATTTATTTCTGAGAGAGAGAGAGAAAGTGTGAGCAGGGGAGGGTCAGAGAGAGAGAGGGAGATACAGAATCTGAAACAGGCTCCAGGCTCCGAGCTGGCTGTCAGCACAGATCCTGACGCGGGGCTCAAACCCACAAACTGTTTGATCCTGACCTGAGCCGAAATTGGACAATTAACCAACTGAGCCCCACAGGCACCCCCATAATTAACCATTTTTTTAATGGTGAGAACATTTAAGATCTAGTCACTTAAGCAACTTTTAAAGTATCTAATACAGTTTTATTAACTATAATTGCCATGCTGTACAGTAGATCCCCAAAATTATTAATCATCTAGTTGGAAGTTTGTACCCTTTTTTCCCCCATTTCTGCAACCCCTCACACCCTGGTAACCGCCACAATACTCTATTTCTGTGAGCTTGGCTGTTTTAGATTTCATGTATAATTGATATCATGGTTGCCTTTCTTTGTCTAACTTATTTCAATCAGCATAGTGCCCTCAAAGTCCAACCATATTGTTGGAAATGGTAGATGACCTTCTTTCTCATGGCTAAATAATATTCCATTGTATATATAGTTTTGTCCACTACCCAAAAATAGTGCATTCCTGTGAAATCTTTTGTAAGCTGATGTGATCTAAAGGAAAAAAAAAAAGTTTTCAATTCAAAGGGAAAAAATTTTGAGCATCCCCAGACACAATAAATGGTCACTTCTGAGCTTTTCTGATACCTCAGAACAAACAGATCTTGCTAAGAGGGATGCCCAAAATATATTGAGGTAAGGCACAGATGCTCACAGACACAGTTCACTGCTATGGCATCTTGGTGCTGAGAGGCCAAGTGTAGTTCCCAGGGGAGCTTGGCAGTACCACTCTTGCTGCTTGGGGTACATGCTGCCTTTATGAGGGCTTGCTATGAAATAAATGCTGAATATTCTTCTTGCTTTTCACCTTTTTTCATAAAAGCAAAAATCCTTTTCAGGTTTATTTTGGTTATCAAAAGGAGGTACTAATGAATGAATACTGTTAAAATGTCCATACAGCTCAAAGCCATCCATAGATTCAGTGGCTATCCTGATAGCCATTGATAGGTCTTTCATAAAGAAAAATATCATAATGCAAACTTCAGAAAGCACAGTGTACCTCTATGCAACGTCTTCATCAGTTCATATTTTTTTAAATGTTTATTTAATTTTTAGAGGGAGAGAGAGAGAGTGTGTGGGGGGTAGGTGCAGAGAGAGAGAGAGAGAGAGAGAGAGAGAGAATCCCAAGCAGGCTCTGCACTGTCAGCTCAGAGCCCGATGCAGGGCTCAATCTCACAAACCATGAGATCATGACCTGAGCCAGAATCAAGAATTGGACACTTAACCAACTAAGCCACCCAGGTACCTCTTCAATTCATATTTTGGTGGACAATTTGTTGGTTCCATATCTTGGCCATTAGGAATAATGCTGCAGTGATTGTGGGATGCAAGTATCCCTTTAAGATCCTGTTTTCATATCATTTGGATATATACCCAGAAGTGGGAATATTTTGGTTACTATAGTTTTATACTTCAGTGTGAAATCGGTAAGTGTGATACCTTCAACTTTGATCCTCCCATTTCTTTGAAAAATGCCATTGGAATTTGATCAGGATAGCCATTGAATCTATGGATGGCTTTGAGCTGTATGGACATTTTAAGAGTATTCATTCATCTAATTCTTGAATATTTACTATCTTTGCATTTGTATATTCTTCAGCTTTTTTCATCAGTGCCTTGTAATTTTCAGCTTATAGATCTTCCACTTCTTCTGTTAAGTTTATCACTAAGTATTTTACTATTTACGATGATATTGTAAATGGAATGTTTTTATTTTTTAAATATTTTGTTAAGTGTATGCAAACAAGTGATTTCTGGGTGTTGATTTTGTGTCATTCAGCTTTAATGAATTCATTGATTAGTTCTTACAGTTTTTTGGTGGAGTCTTTGAGATTTTCGGTGTATAATATATATCATCTACAAACACACTTTTCCTTCCTTTCTAATTTGGATGTCTTTTATTTATTTCTTCTTGATTGCTTTAGCTAGGACTTCTGGTACTATGTTGAATGGGGGTGGTAAGAGTGGGTATCTTTGTCTTGTTCTTGATCTTACAGGAAAAGGTTTCCATCTTTCACCGTTCAGTATGATGTTGGCTATGGGTTTATTATGTATGGCCTTTGTGATTTTGAAATATGTTCATTCTATATCCAGTTCATTGAATTTTTTTATCATGAAAAGATGTATTTTGTTAAACAGTTTTCCTGCCTATTGAAATTATTATCTTTCATTCTGTTAATGGTATATCATAATTCATTTGCAGATTTTGAACCATCCTTGTATCCTGGGGATAAATCCCACTTGGTCATGGTGTATGATTCTTTTACATCAGTTCACAAATAATTTCTTAAATTATTTTTGCCATCTATATTCATCAGATGCCAAATTTTTGCCATCTATATTCATCAGAGATACTTGTTTATAATTTTCTTGTGATGTCCTGCTCTGGCTTTGGTGTCAGAGTAATACATGGCCTCCTGTAAGAGTTTGGGAGTGTTCCCTTCTCTTCAATATTTTGTTATTAATTACTGTTAATTCTTCTTTAAATAGTTGGTAGAATTTACAAACACATCTGGTCTTGGGCTCTTTATGTTGGCAAGTTTTTGATTACTGGTTCAGTATCCTTATTATTGGTCTGTTCAGATTTTCAGTTTTATCATGATTCAATCTAAGTAGGTTGTGTGTTTCTAGGAATGTATCCATTTCTTCTAGATTATCCAATTTGTTGGTATACAGTTCGTGGTAGTTTCTTATGATGGCTTGTAGTTCTGTGGTGTCCTTTGTAATGCCTCATCTTTCATTTCTTCTGATTTATTTGGATCTTCCTTTTTTTTTTTTTTTAGTCTATCTAAAGGTTTGTTAATTCTGTTTTTCTTTTCAATGAACCATCCCATAGGTTTCTTAATCTTTTCTATTCTGGCTTCTATTTCTACTATGATCCTTGTTATTTCCTTCTTTTGGGCTTAGTTTGTACTTTTTTCTAGTTTTAAGTTCAAGATATTTCTTTTTTCTTAACATAGGTATTTACTGCATAAACCTCCCTCTTGGAACGACTTTTGCAGCATCCTATAGATTTGGATATATTGTATTTCCTTTTGGTTCCAACATTTTTTTTTTTTTAACCTCCCTTTTCTTCTTGGACTTGTTAGCTGTTAAGGAGTTTATTGTGAATTTTCTAGATTTTTTTCCTGTTGATTTCTAATTTCTTACCATTTGGTCAGAAAAGATACTTGGTATGATTTCAGTCTTTTTGAACATGCTAAGATTTGTTTTCTGACCTATCATATGATCTGTCCTAGGAAATGTTCCATGTGTGCTTGAGAAGAATGTGTATTCTGCTACTGTTTCATAGAATGTTCTGTAGATGATGTTAGATCCATTTGGTCTAAAAAGTGTGATTCAAGTCCGATGTTTCCTTGCTGATTTTCTGTCTGTGTGATCTATCCATTGCTAGAAGTATTATTTTGTACTCCCTTGCTATTTATTGTATTGGAGTCTATTTTTCCCTTCCAGTCTATTAGTATTTGCTTAATTTATTTAGATTCTCCAATTTGGGGTGCATGCATATGCACCTTGATGACAGTGATATAATTGTTATGTCTTCTTGATGGAATTGCCCCTTTTTCATTATATAATGACTTTTTTTTTGGTCTCCTGTTACCATTCTTTTGGTTTCCACTCTCATGGAATATTTTCTTCTATCCCTTCACTTTGAGCCTGTGTGTGTCCTTAAATCAGAAAGAAATCTTTTTTTTTTTTTTTTTCTTAAATAGTTTATTGTCAAGTTGGTTTCCATGTAACACCCAGTGCAGAGGCAAATCTCTTACAGGCAGCATATGGATAGTTCTGGTTTTTTGTTGTTTGTTTTTAACCCACCTAAGCGTTCTGTATATATATATTTTTTAACATTTTTTAACGTTTATTTATTTTTGAGAGAGAGATAGCATATGAGCAGGGAAGGAGCAGAGAGAAGAGTAATCTCTATGCCCAATATGGGGCTTAAATTCACACCCCCAAAATCAGGAGTCTTATGCTCCACTGCCTGAACCAGCCAGGCGCCCCTCACATTCTCTATCTTTGATTGGAGAATTTAATATATAATTGGTTTTTGGCTATTCTGTTGTTCCCTTTCCCACCCTCACTCTTGCTGCTCCCTTTCTGAAATATTGTTTTCCATAGTAATATGCCTTGATTCCCTTCTCTTTTGTGAATCTACTTAGGTTTTTGCTTTGTAATTACTGTGGTGCTTATACAAAAAATTTTATACATGCTATATAGTACACTTTGTACCGATAAAAACTTAGATCATATATAAAAAGTATCCTTTTATTCACATCCCCCTTTTATGGTCTTTTTATGTCCCAATTTACATCTTTATGTATTGTGTATCCATTAAAAAGTGTTTATACTGTAACTGGGTTTTTTTTGTTTTTGTTCTTTTCTGTTTATTTGTTTTGTTTTAGGGATTTTGTTTTTGTTTTTGTTTTTTTGTTTTGTTTTGAGAGAAAGAGACAGAGAGAAACTCAAACAGACTCCATACTCCATGCAGAGCCTAGCATGGGGCTCAGTCCCATTACCTGAGGGATCATTACCTGAGCTGAAGTCAAGAGTCCATCAGTTTAACCAACTGAGTCACTCAGAAACCCCTTGCTATAACTGTTTTTAATTGTATTTGTCCTTTAACCTTTATACTATAACTAAATTTAATACACCATCATAGTATGGTATTAGAGTATACTGAATCTGACTCTATGCTTACTTTTACCATTGTTTTGTATGTTCTCATATATTTTCAAGTTAGTAATTAGTAACTTAAGCTTTCATTGTAGCTTAAAGAACTGCTTATAGTACCACTTTAGCGGTGATAAATATCCTGAGTTTTGGTTGTGTTTTTTTTGTTTTTTAATTAAAGAAGTATTTATGTCACCTTCATTTCTGAAGGAGAGTTTAGGTGGTAAAGCATTCTTGTTTTCCAGTTTATTTCTTTCAGGAGTTTGAATATATCATCTCGTTCTTTCCTGGCTTACAAGGCCTGCTGAGATCTACTGATAGCCTTACAGAATTCTCTTATATGAGAGAAATTTTTTTCTTGCTACTTTTAAAATTCTCTCTGCATTTTTGATTTTACAGTTTTATTAAAATGTGTTTTAGAGAAGATCTTTTTTTATTGAAATTTTTAGGTGACCTGTTAGCTTCAACATGGATATACAGATCTTTCTCCACATTTGGAAAGTTTGTATTTTGGGGGGTAAATACCCAGTAGTACAATTACTGGATCCTATGGTAGTTCTCTTTTTAGTTTTTTGAAGAATCTCCATACTCTTTTCCCACAGTGGCTGTGCCAGTTTGCATTCCCACAGACAGTGCACAAGGGTTCCTTTTTCTCCACATCCTTTCCAACACTTGTGTTTCTTATGTTTCTAATTTTAGGCATTATAACAAATATGAGGTTTTAATTTGCATTTCCCTGATGATCAGTGATGTTGAGCATCCTTTCATTTGTCTACTGGCCATCTGGATGTCTTTGGAGAAATGTCTTCTATGTATTTTTTAATTGGATAATTTGTTTTCTGGGGTGTTGAGTTGCATCAGTTCTTTATATATTTTGGATAGTGACCATTTATGGATCTGTCATTTGCAAATACCTTCTCCCAGTCAGTAGGTTATCTTCTAGTTTTGTTGATGGTTTCCTTCACTATACAGAAACATTTTATTTTGATGTAGTCCCAGTAGTTTACTTTTGCTTTTACTTTTGTTTCCCTTTCTTCTTTTAGGAGATATATCTAGAAAAATGTTCCTATGGCTGATGTCAGAGACTACGCTGCCTGTGCTCTCTTTGAGGATTTTTATGGTTTCACATCTCACATAATTTAGGTCTTTAATCCATTTTGAATTTATTTCTTTGTATGATGTAAGAAAGTTGTCCAGTTTCACTCTTTTGCATGTAGCTGTACAGTTCTTCCCAACACCATTATTGAAGAGACTTTTTTCTATTGTATTCATTCCTCCTTTGTCAAAGATTAATTGACCATATAATTGTGGGTTCATTTCTGGGTTTTCTATTTGATTCTTTTGATCTGAGTGTCTGGTTTTTTTTTACCAGTACCATACTGTTTTAATTATTACCACTTCACGATGTGACTTGAAATCTGGTCACGATGTGACCTGAAATCTGGAATTGTGATACTTCCAGTTTTGTTTTTCATTTTCAAGATTGCTTTGGCTATTTGAAGTCTTTTGTGGTTCCATACAAATTTTAAGATTGTTCTTGTTCTGTGAAAAATGCTATTGGTATTTTGATAGGGATTGCGTTAAATCTGTAGATTGCCTTAAGTGATAAAGACATTTTCTCCGTCCCTAAAGACCACAGTATTTGTTCCTCTAACCCACAAGCATAGAGTATCTTTTCATTCCTTTGCATTGTTATGAATTTCTTTTATCAGTGTTTTATTGTTTTAAGAGTAGGTATTTCACCTCTTCAGTTAAACTTATTTGTAGATTATTTTATTGTTTTTGGTACAATTATAACAGATTGTTTTCTTAATTTCACTTTCTGCTGCTTCATTATTAGTGTACTGGAATGCAGCAGATTCTATACAGTGATTTGTATCCTGCAATTTACTGAGTTATCATTTTTTTTTTTTAATGTTTTATTTATTTCTAGGAAAGAGAGAGAGACAGCGTGAACAGGGGAGGGTCAGAGAGAGAGGGAGTCACAGACCGAAACAGGCTCCAGGCTCTGAGCTGGCAGTCAGCACAGAGCCCAACGCGGGGCTCGAACCCACGAACCGCGAGATCATGACCTAAGCGAAAGTCGGACGCTTAACCAACTAAGCCACCCAGGCGCCCTAATTTATCAGTCTTTAAGCTAGTTTTGTATATATAGTATATTATCTCCAAATAGTGACAGTTTTACTTCTTCCTTCCCAATTTAGATGCCTTTTATTTCTTTATGTTGTCTAATTGCTTTCGCTAGAACTTTCATTACTGTGCATGTCCTTGTCATATTGTTGGCCATAGGGGAAAAACCGTCAGTCTTGTATTAAGTATGATGTTGGCTATGACTTTTTCATATAAGGCCTTCATTACATTGAGTTATATTCCCTTTACACCTATATTGAAGAGGATTTTTATACGTATATGGATGTTGTACTTAGTCATATGCTTTTTATCCTTTCTCTTTTGAAGTGACATATCATGTTGATTGTTTCACAAATATTAAACCATTTTTTCATTCCAGGAATAAATCCCACTAGATTGTGATATATGATTGTTTTAATGTGTTTTGGATTTAGTTTGCTAATACTTGGCTGAAAGTTTTTGCATTTATATTCATGAAAGATAATGATCTGTACTCTCTTTTTTGTGGTGTCTTTATTGGTTCTGGTATTACAGTGACAGTGGCCTCAGAATGAATTTGAAAGTTTTTCTTCTTGTATTTTTTGAAATAGTTTGAAAAGAGTAGGTATTAACTCTTATTTTATACATCCAGTAGAATTCACTTGTGAAGCCGTCTCGTCCTGGACTTTTAGTTTTTTGGAAGTTTTTAATTACTAATTGAATTTCATTCCTTGTAATTGGTCTGTTCAGATTTTTTATTCTTTCTCATTTAGCTTTAATAGCTTATACATTTCTATGAATTATCCATTTCTTCTAAGTTGATTTGTTGGCATGTAGGTTTTCATAATATTGTTAGAATTACTTGTATTTCTGTGGTGGTGGTTATTTCTCCTCTTTTATTATTGATTTTGTTTATTTAGGTCCTCTCTTTTCTGATGAATCTGGCTAAAGATTTATCAATTTTCTTGATCTTTTTCAAAGAACCAGTTCCTGGGGGTGCCNAAAAAAAAAAAAAAAAAAAAAAAAAAAAGAAGAAGAACCAGTTCCTGGTTTCATTCATCTCTTATTTTTTTAGTTTCTATATCATTTATTTATGTTCTAATCTTTTTTTTTTAATTTTTTAATGTTTTATTTCTGAGACAGAGAAAGAGAGACAGAGAGACAGAGTGAGCAGGGGAGGGTCAGAAAGAGAGGGAGATACAGAATCTGAAACAGCCTCCAGGCTCTGAACTGGCTGTCAACACAGAGCCTGACGTGGGGCTCGAACCCATGAACTGTGAGATCATTCCCTGAGCTGAAATCAGACACTTAACCGACTGAGCCACCCAGGCGCCCTCTGTTCTATTCTTTATTATTTACTTTCTTTGCTGTTTTCGGGTTTTGTTCTTTTTCTAGTTCTTTAGGTATAGGCATAAGATTAAGTTGTTTGAGACTCTTCTTGCTTCTTCCAATAGACCTGTTTTGCTGTAATCTTCCCTCATAGGACAGCTTTTGCTGCATCCCAAAGATTTTGGATGATTATGTTCTCATTTTCATTTATTTCCATGTAATTTATTATTTCTTCTTCGATTTCTTGCTTGACCCATTCATTGTTTAGTAGCATGATATTTAACCTTCACGTATTTGCCCTATTTCCAGATTTTTTTCTTGTGGTTGATATCTAGTTTCGTACCATTGTGTTCAGACAAGATAGCACAGTATGACTTTGATTTATTAATGCATTACCTTCAATTATTTCCTTTTTGTTTATTAAATGTTTTATGCATTTGGGTGCTCCTGTTTTGGGTGCATAAATATTTACTTACAGCTGTTATATCTTCTTGGATTTTCCCCTTTATTATTATATAGTGTTCTTCTTTGTCTCTTGTTAAAGTCTTTGTTTTAAAATCTGTTGGCCTGACTGAAGTATTGCTACCTCAGCTTTCTTTTGACATCCATTTGCATGATAGATGTTTCTCCATCCCCTCACTTTCATTCTTGAGGTTTCTTTAGGTCTCTAAAGTGAGTCTCTTAGGCAGCATATAGATGGGTCTTCGTTTTTTATCCACTCTGTCATCCTGTGTCTTTTGATTGAAGTATTTAGTCCATTACATTCAAATATATCAGTATGTATTTATTGCCATTTTGTTACTTGTTTCTTGGTTGTTTTTACAGATATTCTCTGATCCTTTCTTGCTCTGTTTGTTGGCTTTCTTTAGAGATATACTTGGATTCCTTTCTCTTTATTCTTTACATATCTATTACTGGTTTTTGAGTTATGGTTACCATTAGGTTTATATCTTCTGCGTATATTCCATATTAACTTGATGATCACTTAAATTTGAACCCCTTTTTTTTATTCCTTTACCCTGCCATTTAAGTATATGATGTTAAATTTTACGTTTTTTAATTTTATGATTCCTTTCATTTTTTTATAGAAATAATTTTACTGCTCTTGTGTTCTTTACTTTTCATACTGTGGCATATAGTCTTTCATTCCCAGTCACAGAGACTCCTTTAATACTTCTTAAAGGGTTGGTTTAGTGGCCATGAACTTTTTTCATTTTTGTTTGTCTGAGAAACTCTGGGGGTGCTTGGGTAGCTCAGTCAGTTAAGTGTCTGACTCTTGGTTTTGGCTCAGGTCATGATCTCACAGTTGGTGAGTTCAAACCCTGTGCTGGACTCTGCGCTGTTGGTACGGAGCCTGCTTAGGATTCTCTTTCTCTCTCCCTCTTTTCTCTGTCCTTCCTTTGCTCACTCGCGCTCTCTCTCTCAAAACAAATAAATAAACTTGAAGAAGAGAAAAACTATGTCTCTGCTTCCATTCCAAATGAATATTCTTGGCTGCAGATTTTTCCCGTTCAGCACTTTGAATATTTCATATCACTCCCTACTGACCTGGGAAGTTTCTGCTAAAAATCCACTGATAGCCCTACAGGTTTTCCCTTTTATGTAACTGTTTTCTCTTAGTGCTTTTAATTTTTTTTCTTTATTGCTGTTTTTTGCCATTTTAATTATTTGTCTTGCTGTGGACCTCCTTGGACTCAGTTTTTGGGGAGATCTCTGTGCCTCTTGGATCTGGATATCTGTTTCCTTCCCCAGATTAGGCAACTTTTTAGCCATTATTTCTTCAAATAAATTTTCTGCCCCCCTTTCTCTCTTTTTCTTCTTCTGAGATCCCTATAATATAAATGTTATTACATTTGATGGAGTCACTGAGTTCCCTAAGGCATTTTTTTTTCTGAGATAGACAGAGACTGCATGAGCAGGGGAGGGTCAGAGGGAGAGGGAGATACAGAATCTGAAACAGGCTCCAGGCTCTGAGCTGGCTGTCAGCACAGAGCCCAACGCAGGGCTCAAGCCCACGAACCGCGATGTTATAACCTGAGCTAAAGTCTGATGCTTAACCGACTGAGCCACCCAGGAGCCCCTCCTAAGACTGTTCTTAATTTGCATAATTCTCTTTCCTCTCCTTTGCTCAGTTTAGTTACTCTCCATTACTCTGTCTTCCAGGTCATTAATTTGTTACTCTGCTTCATCTAGTCTGCTATTTATTCTTTCAGTTGTATTTTTAATTACATTTGTATACTTGACTTCTTGTTCTTTATCTCTGTGTTGAGGGTCCCATTGATGTGCTCTACTCTTTTCTCAAGTCCATTGAGTATCTTTATGATTATTATTTTTTAAACATTGTTTCATTTTTGAAAGAGACAGTATAAATAGGGGAGGAGTAGAGAGAGAGGGAGACACAGAATCTGAAGCAAGCTCCAGGGTCTGAGCTGTCAGCACAGAGCCTGGCACGGGGCTCGAACCCCCTAACCACAAGGTCATGACCTGAGCCAAAGTTGGACATTTAACCAACTGAGCGCCCCATCTGGACACTATTTTTTTTTTTTCTTTTTAAGTTTATTTTGAGAAATACAGGGATAGCATGAGTGGTGGGGGCTAGAGAGAGAGAATCCCCAGCAGGCTCTGCACTGTCTGTGCAGAGACTAATGTGGGGCTTGAACTCCTAAAACCATGACATCATGACCTGAGCTGAAACCAAGAATAAGACGCTTAACTGACTGAACCACCCAGGCAACCCAATCATTATTTTTTTTTTTAATATTTATTTTGAAAGAGAGAGTGCACACACATGAGCTCAGGAGGGGCAGAGAGAGGATCCAAAGCAGGCCCCATGCTCTTGGCCCAAAGCCCTATGTGGAGAGCTCAAACTCACAAACTATGAGATCATGACCTAAGCCAAAATCAAGAGTCAGACACAGCCTACTTAGCCATCCTGGTGTCCTATGTGATCATTATTTTAAATTCTCTATTTTAAGGCATATTCAGTCCATTTCACTTAGCTCTCTTACTGTGGTTTGATTCTATTCTTCCATGTGAGAGATTTTTCTCTGCTTCCGCATTCTGTCTTTCTGTGTTCTTTTTGGGTGTTGGGAAGGTCAGCTACTTCTCTTGTTCCTAACAATGATAGTCTTATGAAGAAGAGGTCCTATAGTGCCCTGTAGTGCAGTGTCTCCTGTTCCCCAGGGCCTTGCACTTCAGAGTGTTTCCTTTGTGTGTGTTCTCTGCTGTTGAGTCTTGACCTCTTTTGCCTTCAGTCCAGTTATTTGCTGAGGCTCTCTTTGCCTACTCTTGGCAGCATTTGGTTCCCAGCATTTTAACAAAGCATATAGTGGTCTGCCTGCAAAATGAGACCTGCCCCCCACGGGAACTGAGGTTTCACAAAACGTGTGGATCCGGAGATGTGGTGTTGGCAGGATTTGCACCAGTCTTCTCAGGGAGAAGTACTGCACTGCAGCTCTGGGACTGAGGCAGATCCACTAAAGTGCAGGGGGTGGGTGCAGCAGGACTTGGTATAAGCAAATTAAGTAATGACTGCCAGCTTCACTAGTTTCTACAGCTGGCCGCTGTTTATGCTGGGAGGCAGGGGAGGGAAATGGTGCCTGCCAGCTCCTTTGCTCCTGGAGGAGTCTCCTCTTGAGCCCTGTGTCTCAGGACATGCTCTGAAATGAGCAAATCATTTTCCTGTCTGTTCCTGGTGTTTTTCAAACTGCTGGTTCTACACTGTATCTTTCTGTGCTGTTCGTTGTGCTGTCTCTTTAAGAGCACAAACTCGGCTTCCTAAAGCCCTCCAGACTCCCCCAGAACTGAGCCCTCTTATCTCTAAAATTCTAGGCTTTAAGCCTCACTGGTTGTTAGAACTCAAAAATTCAATCCCTCTCACTTTCAGAGGCAAGTATTATGAGGATTTGTCCTCCACATTTATGCCCGCCTGTCATGAGTCTAGTTTTTGCCCTTTTCAGCACCACTGGCTCTCTCCCCACCACAGATGGCCAAGGTCCATTTTACTCTCAGACCACATCTTTGCCTTTCCTACTTTCTTCATTGTGGCCTCCTTTCTACCTTTAGTTGTGGAATTTGTTCTGCCAGTCTTTGAATCATTGGATTATTTACACTGATGTATTATCTAGTAGTATCCATGGGACAGGGCAAGCTTAAGGTCCTCATACCCCATCGTCTTCCCAGCCAACCCTCCACATTTCTCCCTTTTGATCAAGTTCCTTTGAAAGCATCACTGATAAGGGCGTTTGGGTGGCTCATTCAGTTAAGCATCCAGCTTCTTGATCTCAGCTCAGGTCTTGATCTCAGGCTCATGAGTTCAAGCCCCGCATTGAGCTCTGCACTGGTCATGAAGCCTACTTAAAAAAAAAAATAATATACATATGTATATATCACTAATCAAGTCAGGTTTTCCATATTCAGTGTGTTTATCCCTCAGAGTCTGGAAGGACCTTTCCAGGTTGTCATGTGTAATATCAGAAAGAATGTGCATAGCAGTTGGAAACTACTTAAAGCCACATTTGATTAGCTAGGAAAGTTAAGAGGAAGAAACTGAGGTACTCCCACTTAAAGTCCCAATCTTCTTTAGGTTCTAAGTGTTGGAGATCACCTCAAAGTGTTGGGCCAACATCACTTTATTGGGCACGCTTTTTTAAGTTCAGTAGGCAAAAAATACATAAAGCTTAAAATAATTTACACAAAACAGAAGTAACGATGCCAAATTGTATAATGGTTCCAAACAAGGACTCTTGATCTGAAAGTAGACATGTGAAATATTTATTGGCACTTATGCCAAATAGGGGGAGAAGGGTTCTCTCTATGAATGCAACCTGGACTCATGTATGCCTCCTTTCCAGAAGTCCCCACTTAAAGCAACCATGAAAACGCAATAGTAGATACTGCACACTGAAAGAATTACCCAAGTGCATTTTGGAAGATACAGTGCCAGTATAATCATGAAGCAAAAGCCGGTGAGCTTTTTGTAAAATAGCAAAATTTGAAAGACATTTTTAAAATAGTATTATCTCAGAAGAAGTGTTTAGAACCAAATGTGCTATTAATAATACAGTCAGTAAATTTGCAAAATCAGAGACCATTAATTTGGATAAGAATCTAAAGTCAGTTAAGAGTTTAGATGAAATAATACTTCCATGAATTCTGAACCTTCTGACCCTTTGAAAGAGAAAGTGTGAAATTAATTTGTCCTGGGATCATGATAAGGGTTTTTTTCATAAAGGCCATAATCAAAAGAAGAGGAAAATGCAGATCAGCCCCTTGTCTTTCCATGTGAAAGAAGAAAAATGAGAAAAAGGTATTCAGCCTAGTACAAACACCTTGGGAAAACTGTGTCATCAGGTGTCATCTGCTTCAGTTCCAGGACATCTGTACTTTCAGGTCACCAGATGATGTACAGGCCCAGTCAGGGTTTGGTGCTTTGTTTGTTTGTTTCTTTTTTAATATTTGTTTATGTTTGAGAGAGAGACAAAAAGCAAGCAGGGTAGAGGCAGAGAGAAAGGGAGACAGAATCCTGAAGCAGGCTCCAGGCTCCAAGGTGTCAGCACAGAGCCCATTGCAGGACTCATACTTACAACTATGAGATCATGACCTGACCCAAAGTCAGACGCTTAACTGACTGAGCCACCCAGGCACCCCTGGTGCTTTCTTTACATACGTCACATGAACCAAAAGTCTATTCCCTGGAGTTTGGAGGCATAAGGATTGGTTTATAGTTCCTGGTAAGAGTCTTTCTGGTAAGGTAGAAGAGTATGTGGAGGTGCCTTTTCCAACAGACAAAATCTTCAGTTTGCAAGGAATTTTGAGAAAGAGAGCACGCACATGTGAGCAGGGGAAGGGCAGAGAGAGAGGAAGATAGGGATCCCAAGCAGGCTCCATGCTCAGCACAGAGCTCATAACTGTGAAATCATGACCTGAGCCAAAATCAAGAGTTGGACACTTAACCAGTTGAGCCACCCAGGTGCCCTTATTTTCTTCTATTAACGGTGGGTCAGAGGAGGCAAGAGCCAAGTGTATTGGACATCCCGTGACTATCTCAGAGCATGAGAGGTTTCAGTCAAGGTTTTTGGAGGGTCTCTACAAATTGTACAAGTTGGGTTTTACTAATGCCATTACTGCATGTGAGTAACTCTGAGGATTAAGGATGATATACACAACAAAAGTGTTCTAAAACTGGCCGAACAGCATAGATTTGTCAAAGCACCTAGCCAGTGCGAAGGATTCCCCAGTCACTGTGAAATTCGAGAGGGTTTCCCAGGTAGGGATAGTCTCAGAATTTTAGCCACAGAAACATTATTGTCTTGTCTACAAAGGAAAGCTTTGATCCAGTGAGAAAACTTGTAAACCAATACTAAAACATTTACCCATAAGAGGGACAAGTTGTATGAAACCCATTTTCACAAACAGGTTTCCCTGGAATGTACTTGGGACAGGTGAGTTAGGCACTTTTTTTTGCAGCCTTCTTAACTTTCCTCACCAATATTGGTTGTTGAATGCTATTATTTTACCAGTAGACCACAGTTTTAAAGCATGTACAGAGCTAAGTATTAGGAATCTTAGAACTACTGTTAAGAACAGATTGTTATTTAGTCCAAACCAAAGTGTCTTTTTTTTTTTTTTTTAAATGTTTTATTTATTTTTGAGAGAGAGAGATAGAGACAGCATGAGCAGGGGAGGGTCAGAGAGAGAGGGAGACACAGAATCTGAAACAGGCTCTAGGCTCTGAGCTAGCTGTCAGCACAGAGTCTGACATGGGACTCGAACCCACAAACCATGAGATCATGACCTGAGCCGAAGTCGGACCCTTAACTGACTGAGCCACCCAGGCACCCCCCAAAGTTGTCTTTTTATCAAGCCAATAATTGTTACATTTCAAATACTGTTCCTGACAGTTGTTAAATATCACTTGTCAGTTTTTCCAAATTATCATTTGGGATATTATCTCTGTGGACCTGGACACAGGTTTGGCTGTTGGTCTCCTTGAGTGCAGCATTTTTGGTAGAGGTATCAACGAGGTGGTGTCCTTTGGCCTCTAAGAGAGTTAAGCCTAGAATGCCTAGGAACCTTAATAATATCTAGAGCTATTGACAAAAGTATGACATCTGATAAATTTTGGACATAAGTCATTTTTATTTTCATTGGAGGTAAGGACACCTTGTTTCCATAATATTCCAAAGTCATGAGCTCTCCCAAAAGTATACCAGCTGTCGGTATAAACGTTTGTAGCTTTACCCTTGATTAAGGTACAAGCTCAAATAATGACGTGTACCTCAGCTTCTTGGGCTTAAAGTAGTCAAAGGTTAAAGGTGCCACCTTAGTGACCTCAAAACGAGTATGCAGTAATATACCAAGCACAGTATTTACCATTTTTATCCTTTAAATAAGAACTATCAGTAAACCATGAAAATTCTGCATTGGTTAAAGGAGTTTCCTGTAAATGGTCGCAGGGAATCAAAAGTTGAGCTGTCAGCATTAAGTAGCATGAGGGATTTCATCCATGAAGGAGGGGAGAATAACAGGGTTAAGGTTACTACAGTGAGGAGGAGTTATACGAGGACCAATTAGCTGGAGGATCTCATATGAGGTGAGCAAGAGTGTGAAGAGAATTCAAGAGGGCTTCTGCTGCACAGGACACAAGGATGCATGAAGGGAATCCCCGATTTCATCAGTGACCTTAACTAAAACAGTGGCAGAAATGGCTCTGAGGCAAGGGGGGATATCTCTGTGCCACAGGGCTAGTTGGCCTTGAGAGCGTGTGGTCCATGATGATCCTCATGTTTGGGAATGAGTACTCCAAGGGCCTTCCCTGCCTTCTCACTTATAAAGGTAAAAGGAGAAGTTGATAATTAGGATGTCCAAGAGCAAGGGGTTTTATTAGGCTTTAAGTTCTGAAAGGCCATGTCATCTCTCCAAATAACAGGGTTATGTTTGTCACTTTTTAATAAGGCGTGTAAAGGTTGAGCCATTATAGAGAAGTTTGGAATTCAGTTTTGGCAGTAGCCAGCCAATCCAAGAAAGCCTTATAATCACTGCTTATTTTTATTTTTATTTTTTTAAATAGTTTATTGTTAAGTTGGTTTAAATATAACACCCAGTGCTCATCCCAACAAGTGCCCTCCCCCATGCCCATCACCCCCCTTCCCTTCTCCCCCCACTCCCATCAGCCCTCAGTTTGTTCTCAGCATTCAAGAGTCTCTCATGGTTTGTCTCCCTCCCTCTCCTCAACTATTTTTTCCCTTCTCTTGCATGGTCCTCCTAATCCACCTATATGTGCAAACATATGGTATCTATCCTTCTCTGCCTGACTTATTTTGCTCAGCATAATACCCTCAAGTTCCATCCATGTTGCTACACATGGCCAGATTTCATTCTTTCTCATTGCCTTGTGGTATTCCATTGTATAAATATACCACATCTTCTTGATCCATTCATCAGTTGATGGACACTTAGGTTCTTTCCATGTTTTAGCTATTGTTGAGAGTGCTGCAGTGAACATTGGGGTACATGTGCCCCTATGCATCAGCACTCCTGTATCCCTTGGGTAAATTCCTAGCAGTACTACTGCTGGGTCATAGGGGAGTTCTGTTGTTAATTTTTTGAGGAGCCTCCATACTGTTTTCCAGAGGGGTTGCACCAGCTTACATTCCCCCCAACAGTGTAGGAGGGTGTCCATTTCTCCCCATCCTTGTCAGCATCTAGAGTCTCCTGATTTGTTCATTTTAGCCACTGTGACTGGCATGAGGTGGTATCTCGGTGTGGTTACAGCTTAGTTTTAGATTGGGGGAAATTCAGGATGCCTTGAAGTCTACCTGGATCCAAATGTAGTCCTTATTTTGAGAACAGTTGCCCTAAGTGTCTAACCTGAGTTTGAGCAAACTGTAATTTTTCTTTGGAGATTTTATGTCCCTTTAAGTCCAGAGAAGCATATTACCTACATTTTGTAAAATAGACCCTGCAGAAAACTTGATATCCAAATCAGCTTTTAAGATTGTGAAAAAGAAGTACTGTTTGTGAAACCCTGGAAAATTACTGTCCAGGTGTATTCCCATTCTTTCCAAATGAAAAACAGATACAGGCTATCCCCATCAACTCTTAATACTGAAAGCGTACTTTTTAAGTCGATTACAATGAAAAATTTTCTTTCGGTAGAAATGGATCCCAGTAGCATATGGGGTGGGGGGAGGTTAGGAACAACAGGCTCTCAAGAGGTAGCAGTATTATTTATTGTTCAGAGGTCCTAGAAAAACCTCCATCCTTAGCCATTGGTAAAGTACTTCCCAGGTAAAGAACTCACTACAGGGAATAGGAAAGGCGATAGTGAGGCCCTGGGGTCTTGTAACCTTATATTACACATTTGAATCCTGAAAGGGCTTCTTTACTTACTGGGTATTGATTAACTATAGGATGAGGTTTTGAGAACTCTGTCTGAATCTTGATGGGAGGTTTATTGTAGATTCTGCCAATATCACTTGGGGATTTTACTCATAAAGAGCTGGTAGCTAATTCAGTAGGAACAAATAAAAGATGTCAAAGGTCATCTAGTTCCTCTGCTTGGGTATTTTGATTACTACTGTCAAATTCTAAAATTACGTCCCTCTTGGAATAAAGAAATTCTGACAGATATTTATCTAAGATATCTAGGCCCAATAAATGAATAGAGGTGTGATAACTAAGGAAAAAAAGAAACTCAACAAAAGGGTATAGGTTCAGACATAGGAACCTGATGAGATTTACTAGAGAGACACCCCTGCCTTCCACTATTTGAACTATTTTACTATTCCGAGGCAGGGGCTGCTTTGTAGCAGAGGGGTGGATGACAAAGAGTATAGTCCTGCTGTCTATATGAAGAGAGAGATTTACTCCCAATCTGGAGGGAAGTTTCCCGAAGCTGATTAAGAGGAAGAGTCCCTATAGTTCCTCAGAGCCCCATCATTGGGAATTAGGATGTCATTAGAAAGACTGACGAGAAGGTGCCAAGAGAGCTTAAGATTATAACAACTTTTTTTTTTTTTTTAACTGCCCTGGATCTTTGCAATAATAGCAGAAACTAAGTTTGTTTGGGGGGTGTGCATGTTCAGGGACCTTCATTTGCCAGGGTTGAAAATTGATCATTTTAGCAGACTTTCTAGTAGGTGACTCACCTAGAATGCAAGTGAGCAGGTTTGTCATGTTGACGAAAGCTGGGGTAGGCAATTTACCATTTCATCTTGGTCCTTTTTTTTTTAAATATAATTTATTGTCAGATTTACATACAACACCCAGTGCTCATCCCAACAAGTGCCGTCAATGCCCATCACCCATTTTTCCTCGTCTCCCACCCCTCATCCACACTCAGTTTGTTCTCTGTATTTAAAAGTTTCTTATGGTTTGCCTCCCTCCCTCTCTCTATTTTCCCCCTCCATTCCACCATGGACCTCTTTTAAGTTTCCCAAAATCCACATATGAGTGGAAAACATATGGTATCTGTCCTCTGACTGACTCATTTCGCTCATCAAAATACCTTCCAGTTCCATCCACATTGCTGCAAATGGCAGGATTTCATTATTTTTCATTGCCAAATAGTATATACCATTGTATATATAAACCACATTTTGTTTTATCCATTCATAGTTGGTGGACATTGAGGCTCTTTCCATAATTTGGCTGTTGTTGAAGGCACTGCTATAAATATTGGGGTATGTGTGCCCCTATACATCAGCACTCCTGTATCCCTTAGGTATATTCCTAGTAGTGCTGTTGCTGGGTCATAGGGTAGTTCTATTTTTAATTTTTTTGAGGAACTTCCACACTGTTTTCCAGAACACAGCACCAGTTTGCATTCCCACCAACAATGTTAGAGGGTTCCCGTTTCTCCACATCCTCATCAGCATCTCTAGTTTCCTGATTTGTTCATTTTAACCACTCTGACCAGTGTGAGGTGGTATCTCAGTGTGACTTTGATTTGTATTTCCCTGATGATGAATGACATTGAGCATCTTTTCATGTGTCTGTTGACCATCTGGATGTCTTCTTTGGAGAAGTGTCTGTTCATGTCTTCCCATTTCTTTCCTGGATTATTTGTTTTTCAGGTGTGATGTCTGGTGAGTTCCTTATAGATTTTGGATACTAGCCCTTTATCCGATACATCATTTGCAAATATCTTTTCCCATTCCATCGGTGGCCTTTTAGTTTTGTTGATTGTTTCCTTTGCAGTGCAGAAGCTATTTATCTTGATGAGGTCCTAGTAATTCATTTTTGCTTTTAATTCCCTTGCCTTTGGAGATGTGTCGAGTAAAAAATTGCTGTGGTTGAGGTCAAAGAGGTTGTTGCCTCCTTTCTCCTCTAGGGTTTTCACTGTTCCCTGTCTCACATTCAGGTCCTTCATCCAGTTGGAGTTAATTTTTGTGTACTGTGTAAGAAAGTGGTCTAGTTTCATTCTTCTGCATGTTACTGTCTAGTTCTCCTAGCACCATTTGCTAAAGAGATTGTCTTTTTTCCTTTGGATACTCTTTCCTGCTTTGTCAAAGATTAGTTGGCCATACATGTGTGTGTCCAATTCTGGGTTCTCTGTTATATTCCATTGGTCTATGTGTCTGTTTTTGTGCCAATATCATACTCTCTTGATTACAGCTTTGTAGTAGAGGCTAAAGTCTGGGATTGTGATGCTTTCCATTTTGGATTTCTTCAGTAATACTTTGGTTATTTGGGGTCTTTTGAGGCTTCATACAAATTTTAGGATTGTTTGTTATAGCTCTGAGAAGAATGCTGGTGCAATTTTGATTGGGATTGCATTGAATCTGTAGATTGCTTTGGGTAGTATTGACATTTTAACAATATTTATTCTTCCAATCTATGAGCATGGAATGTTTTTCCATATCTTTGTGTCTTCAATTTTCCTTCATAAGCTTTCTGTAGTTTTCAGCATACAGATCTTTTACATCTTTGGTTAGGTTTATTCATAGGTATTTTATGGTTTTTTTGTGCAATTGTGAATGGGATCAGTTTCTTGATTTCTCTTTCTGTTGCTTCATTATTGGTATACAAAAATGCAACCAGTTTCTGTATGTTGATTTTGTACCCTGTGACGTTGCTGAATTCATGGATCAATTCCAGCAGACTTTAGGTTGAGTCTGTTGGGTTTTCCTTATAGAGTTTCATGTCATCTGCGAAAAGTGAAAGTTTGACTTCTTTCCCTATTTTGATGTCTTTTATTTCATTTTGTTGTCTGATTGCTGAATCTAGGAATTCAAACACTATGTTAAACAACAGTGGTGAGAGTGGACATCCCTGTCGTGTTCCTGATCTCGGGGAAAGCTCTTAGTTTTTCCCCATTGAGATTGATATTAGCTATAGGCTTTTCATAAATGGCTTTTATGTTTAAGTATGTTCCTTCTACTTTCTTGAGGGTTTTTATTAAGAAAGGATGCTGTGTTCTACCAAATGTTTTTTCTACATCTATTGACAGGATTATATGGTTCTATTCCTTTCTTTTCTTAACACGATGTTATCACACTGATTGATTTCCAAATACTGAACTAGACCTGCAGCCCAGGAATGAATCCCACGTGATCATGGTGAATAATTCTTTTTATATGCTGTTGAATTCAATTTGTTAGTATCTTGCTGAGAATTTGTGTATCCATGTTCATCAGGGATATTGGCCTGTTCTTCTTGGTGGGGTCTCTGTTTGGTTTGGGAATAATGTAATGCTGCCTTCACAGAATGACTCTGAAAGTTTCCCTTCCATTTCTATTTTTTTGGACAGCTTTAGAAGAATAGGTATTAACTCTGCTTTAAATGTCTGGTAGAATTCCCCAGGGAAGCCATCTGGTCCAGGACTCCTTATTTGTTGGGAGATTTTTGATAACTGATTTAATGTCTTCACTAGTTATGGGTCTGTTCCAATTTTTCTATTTCTTCCTATTTGAGTTTTGGTAGTGTGTAGGTATTCAGGATCTGTCCATTTCTTCCAGGTTGTCGAGTTTATTGACATACAAGTTTTCATAGTATTCAGTGATAATTGCTTGTATTTCTGAGGTATTGCTTTTGATAAATCCATTTTCCTTTGTGATTTTATCTCTTTGGGTTCTCTTTGAGAAGTCTGGCTAGAGATTTATCAATTTGGGGTCTTTTTGGATACTGTATTGTTTATTTCTGCTCTGATCTTTATTATTTCTCTTCTTCTACTGGATTTGTGGTTTCTTTCTTGATCTGTTTCTAGTTCCTTTAGATGTACTGTTAAATTTTATATTGGGGATTTTTCTTGTTTTTTGAGATAGGCTGGCATTACAATGTATTTTCCACTTAGGGCTGCCTTTGCTGCATCTGAAATGGTTTGGGTTGTTGTGTTTTCATTTTCATTTGTTTCCATATATTTTTTAATTTCTTCTTTAATTGCCTGGTTGATTCATTCGTTCTTTAGTAGGATGTTCTTGAACCTCCCTGCATTTGGAGGTTTTCCAGACTTTATCCTGTGGTTGATTTCAAGCTTCATAACGTTTTCTGAAAGTGTGCATGGTATGATCTCAATTCTTTGATATTTATTGAGGCCTGATTTGTGACCCAGTATGTGATCTATCTTGGAGAACGTAGCATGTGTACTCTAGAAGAAAGTGAATTCCATAGCTTTGGGATGTAGAGTTCTAAATATGTCTGTCAAGTCCATCTAGTCCAAAGTGTCATTCAGGGACATTGTTTCTTTAGTGATTCTCTGTCTAGTTGATCTATCCATTGCCGTAACTGGAGTATTTAAGTCCCCTCCAGTTAGCACATTATTAGCAATAAAATTGCTTGTGTTTGTGATTAGTTGTTTTATATATTTGGGTGCTCCAGAATTTGGTACGTAAACATTTTTAATTGTTAGCTCTTCCTGACGGATAGACTCTGTAATTATTATATAATGCCCTTCTTCATCTCTTGTTACAGCCTTTACTTTAAAGTCTGGTTTGTCTAAGTATGGCTACTCCAGCTTTCTTTTGACTTCAGTAGCATGAGAGATGTTTCTCCATCCCCTCACTTTCAATCTGAAGGTGTCCTCAGGTCTAAAATGAGTCTCTTGTAGACAGCAAATACATGGGTCTTGTTGTTTTATCCATTCTGCTATCCTATGTCTTTTCATTAGAGCATTTAGTCCATTTACATTCAGTGTTATTATTGAAAAATAGGGGTTTAGAGTCATTGCATTCTCTGTGGGATTCATGCTTATAGTGATGTCTCTGGTCCTTTGTGGTCCTTACAACATTTTCCTCATAGAGTTCCCTTTAGGATCTCTTGTAGGGCTGGTTTAGTGGTGATGAATTCCTTCAGTTTTTGTTTGTTTGGGAAAACCTTTATCGCTCCTTCTATTCTGAATGACAGGTTTGCTGGATAAAGGATTCTTGGCTGCATATTTTTCCTGTTCATCACATTGAAGATTTCCTGCCATTCCTTTCTGGCCTGCCAAGTTTCAGTAGATAGGTCTGCTACCCTTATGTGTCTACCTTTGTATGTTAAGGCCCGTTTATCCCTAACTGCTTTCAGAATTCTCTCTTTATCCTTGTATTTTGCCGGTCTCTCTTTATCCTTGTATTTTGCCGGTTTCACTATGATATGTCATGCAGAAGATCGATTCAAGTTACATCTGAAGGGAGTTCTCTGTTCCTCCTGGATTTCGTTGTCTGTTTCCTTCCCTAGATTGGGGAAGTTCTCAGCCATGATTTGTTCAGGTACCCCTTTAGCTCCTTTCTCTTCTGGAATATCTATGATATGTATATTCCATTTGATTGCATACCTCAGTTCTCGAATTCTCCTTTTGTGCTCCTGGATCAGTTTAGCTCTCTCTTGGCTGCCTCTTTTTCCATAATTTTATCTTCTAATTCACCTATTCTCCTGCTTCTTCCGCCCACACTGTGGCTGCCTCCGTTTTATTTTGCACCTCGTTTATAGCATTTTTTAATTCAGTGTGACTATTTTTAAGATCTTTGATCTTTGTAGCAATGGAGTCTCTGCTGTCTTCGATGTCTTTTTCACTCCCAGCGATTAATTTTATAACTGTTTATCTAAATTCTTGTTCAGTTATGTTTCTTATATCTGTTTTGATCAGTTCTTTAGCTGTCACTTCTTCCTGGAATTTCTTTTGAGGCGAATTCTTCTGTTTCATCATTTTGGCTAGCTATCTGTCTCTTGTAAAGTTTTAGAAGCTTGTTATATGCTCTGCATTTGTGAGTACTGCTATATTAAAGGTGGCTCATACACTGTCCAGGGCCTGGCTGTTCAGGAGGTTTTTTTTGAAGAGTGTCACTTGCTCTCTTTTGTTAGGACTTTGGTTATTTTATTTCCCCACTTGTAGTGATGTTTTGGACTCCCCACCATGTGTACTTTGATTTGTTCCTTGAAGTAGCCCTAGAGTTACTCCAGGCACTGCAGCAGTGCTGGTCAGGAGGAGGGGCTGTCTGTTTCAGCAGCATCTCTGCAGCTCCAGTAGATAAGCAGCCACCCAGCGTAAATGGAGTGGTTTGGTGTATGCAGGTCCCACCTCCACTGTGGGCCCCTGCAGACCAATCCCTGACGCCCTGCCTTGGGGGTTGTGGGGAGAAAATTGGTGACCGCTCAGTCCCTTCTTCACAACCAGGTTTCTCAAATCACTTCTTTGGATCTGTCCTCACTGTTCCAGGAGTGCAGACCAAATAGGCTGTCTCCTATGCACCACACTTAGGTGCGTTTTGAGCTCCCATTCTGTGCGTGTTAATGATGCCGCCTAAGATGTAATCCCGTGAGCCGCAGCACTTCAGAGCTGGGAACCAGTTCCTCCTGATGTCGACTGAGTCTATGATGTACCACCCAACCTGGAGGGGACTCCCCTTGTCCTCAGGCATTGGAACAGGGCAACCAGCCCCTGTCCAAAGATTGCCCTGCAGTTAGCAATGGGATGATAATACTCTTCTGCATCCGAGGTTTTTCTCTTGTCCAGATACAGTCCTACATTTCCCTAGCCACTCTTTCTTTTCCCTTTCCCTTTGTCTCTCTGCAGAAGGGGATCCCTCCCCTCCACACCTCCATGTCCTGGCCCGTTTTGCCTCCCCCAGTTGGCAGTCACGCACCTTTGAGGCTGTCTTCCTAGCAGACTCCGTCTCCTTTCCTCCCAGACTCTTGGGGTTCAGAGTCTTTTGACTTCAGCCCTTCTTTGAGAGATGTGGGCAGGAAGTATTGAGCCCCCTCTTCTCCGCCATGTTGCATAAATCTCTGTCCCTTATGTGTTTTCAAAGCTGGTTATGTGCCCTGTACCTGCAAACACTGTTTCAGTCAACAGGCTTAGGAAGAGCTACTGTAATTGCTTGGTGGAAATGTCCAACAAGTGTTCTAGCATCTTACCAAAAGTTAGATGTTTGTTTTATGAAATACCCTTCAGGATATTCTCCTCTGGCTAGTTTCATCCAGTATTTGGCCTGGTTCTCACCAACAAGCACATGGAATAATTGGTATAAATCTGAGAAATTAAAGTGGTAAGTTTGAATAACTCTGTTGAATTCTTCAGCAATCTTATTGGGGTCCTTAGTCACTTTAGGGAACTTTTTAACTATGGCTCACAATTCAGCCTTAGTCCAAGGGACGTAAGGAACTTGAGGTTTATTTAGTTCCTCAGAAAACTTGCAGGTTTTAAAAGGAAAAGGCAAGTTCAGCAGAAAGAACAGAAAAAATGTTGCCAGAGGTGGGTGCTGAGCACAAAATGGGTGCAAATGGAGGGAGAAAAAGACTCAGAAGCCATTTTGATGGCTTTTATTTTGATAGCTTCAATTGTTTGCCTCAGTTGATTTGTAAATAGCATTTTGCAAAAAGGCAAACTTAGTACCCTGAAAACATCTGGAACCCTTAAGGTACAATTTAAAATAGGCATCCCAGAGATGTAAAGTTTGACTGACCAACAAAAACTAAAGGAATTCATGACCACTAAACTAGTCTTGCAAGAAATGTTAAAGGGGACTCTGCGTGGGTACACAGACCATAAGTAGGAGGAGTAAGAAAAGTAGGAAACCCAAAAGCATTATAAATATCTATAAAATCAGTCAAGGGATTCACAAAATAAGAGAGTGTAAAAAATGTGGGCAGGGGGAGAGAAGGGTAAAGAATAGGTTCAAATTTAAGTGACCGTCAACTTAATATAGATTGCTACATGCAGAAGATATATAAAAATATATATATAAGTCTAATGGTAACCATGACTCAAAAACCAGTAATACTCATCCAAAAAAAAAAAAAGATTCAAACAAAATCAGCAATGAAAGGAGAAATAACAATCTACATCACACAAATACCAAGGATTATAAGAGAATATTATGAAAAATTATATGCCCACAAATTGGACAATCCTAGAAGAAACACACAAACTTCTAGAAACATATGTATAACCTCCCAAACTGTCAGGAAGAAATAGAAAATTTGAAGAGACCAATTACCAGGACTGAAATTGAACCAGTAATCAGAATACCTCCCATTAAAAAAAGTCCAAGACCAGATGGCTTCACATGTGAATTTTACCAAACATTTAAAGAATTAATACCTAGTCTTCTCAAACTCTTCCAAAAATCAGGATGAAGGAAAGGTTGCATATTCATACTATGAGACCAGGATTATCCTGGTACCAAAACCAGATTAAAACACTACAGAAAAAAGTACTACTATCCAATGTCTCTGATGAATATAAGTGCAGAAATCCTCAACAAAATATTAGCAACAATACATTTTAAAAATCATTCACTGTCTAGTAGGATTTAGTCTGAGGATGCAAGGGTAGTTCAGTATTCCCAAATTAATATGATATATCACATCAATAAGGGAAATGATAAAAAGCATATTCTCAGATGCAGAGAAAGCATTTGACAAAGTACAACATTTATTATAACCCTCAACAAAGTAGGTTTAGAGGGAACATAGTTCAACATAATAAAGGCCTTATATGGAAACTCCACAGCGAACATCATACTCAGTGGTGAAAACCTGAGCTTTTCCTTTAAGATCAGGAAAGTGTCAAGGATGTCCAGTCTTACCACTTATATTCAACATACTGTTAGAAGTCCTAGCCACAACAATTAGACAAAAACAAAAAATATCCATATTGGAATGGAAGAAGTAAAATGTTAACTACTTGAAGATAACATGATACTATATAGAAAATGCTAACGTTTCACCAAAAAACTACTAGATCTGGTAAGTGAATTCATTAAGGTAACAGGATACAAAATCAGTATATAGAAATCCAAGGCACCTAACCGGCTCAGTTTGTGGAGCACGCAACTCTTAATCTCAGGGTCGTGACTTCAAGTGCCATGTTGGATGTGGAGCCTACTTAAAAAATTTTTTCCAGAAATCTGTTACAGTTCTATATACATAATGAAGTAGCAGAAAGAACTTAAAGGGAAAAAAAAAAACCTTTTACAGTTGCGCCAAAAAATAGTAAAAACCTAGCAGAAAGCTTAACCAAGGAAGTGAAAGAACTAAACTCCAAAAATGATGAAACAGTGATGAAAGAAATTGAAGACAACACACACAAACAGAAAGACACTCCATTCTCATGGATTGAAAGAACAAATATTGTTAAAGTGTCCATAAAACAAAAGAAATCTACAGATACAATACAGTCCCTATCAGAATGCCAACAGAATTTTTCACAGAACTAAAACAAATAGTAAGCTTCATATGGAACTACAAAAGACCCCAATAGCCAAAGCAATCTTGAAAAAGAACAAAACTGGAGGTATCACAACCAGATTTCAAGATATACTACAAAGCTGTAGTAATGAAAGCAGTATGGAACTAGGACAAATATAGACACATATATCAAAAGAACATAATAGAAAACCCAAAATAAACCCATGATTATACGGTCAATTAATCTTCAACAAAGGAGGCAAGAATGTGCAATAGGAAAAGACAGTCTCTTCAACAAATGGTGTCAGGAAGACTGGACGGTTACATGTAAAAGAATAATACTGGGCCACTTTTTATACCATACACAAAAATTAAACTCAAAATGGATTAAAGTCTAAATGTGAGACCTGAAACCATAAAAATCCTCAAAGAGAGCACAGGCAGTAGTTTCCCTGACATTAGCTGTAACAATTTCTAGATAGCTCTACTGAGGCAAGTGAAACAAAATAAAAAATAAACTACACCAAAATAAAAAGCCTCTGCACTGCAAAGGAAACAACCAAGAAAACTAAAAGCCTGCTGAATGGTAGAAGACATTTACAAATGACATATATCATAAAGGGTTAGTATCCAAATATACAAAGAGTTTATACAACTCAACAAAACAGATAACTCCAATTAAAAAATGGGCAGAAGACGTGAACCAACATTTCTCCAGAAAAGACCAACAAATGGCTAACAGACACATGAAAAGATGCTCAGTATAACTTATGATCAGGGAATTGCAAATCAAAACCACAATGAGATGTCATCTCATATCTGTCAGAATGGCTAAAAACTAAAATACAAACAATAACTGTTGCTGAGTGTGTGGAGAAAAAGAAACTGTTGGGAAGGCAAACTGGTACAGCCATTGTGAAATACAGAGTGGCGATTCTACAAAAAATTAGAAGTAGAACCCAGATATGACCCACTGATTTCACTACTGATATTTACCCAAAGAATACAAAAACACTAATTCGAAAAGATATATGCACCTCTATGTTTACTGCAGCATTATTTACAATAACCAAACTATGAAAGCAACGCAAGTGTCCATCAATATATGAATGGATAAAGAAAAGGTTGTGTTACATACAATGGGATATTATTCACCCATTTAAAAAAATGAAATCTTGCCATTTGTAACATCATGGGTGGATCTCCAGGGCATAATGCTAAGTGAATTAAGTCAGAGAAAGACACCTACCATATGATTTCACTCATATGTGGAATTTAAGAAACCAATTAAGAAACAAAAGTCAAAAACAGACTCTGAACTAGAAAGCAAAGTGATGGTTACCAGAGAGGAGGGGGGGAAGGATGGTGCATGGAGCAGGTAAAGGGGATTAAGAGTACACTTATCACAATGTCACTAATATACAGAATGCTTGAATCACTGTATTGTACACCTGTAATTAATATAACACTATGTTAACTATACCAGAAGATTTTAAAAATTTTTAATGAAAAATAGGCATCCCAGTCCATTGTTTGTGTTTTTGTTTTTCTGCAAATCACAGCTTTCTAATTTAGAGTAAAACAATTTTTGAAGATTAAGTTTTCCATAATAGCCATTGAAGTTTGAAATTACTTTTGGCTAAGTTGATCCATTTAGTTATAAATTTGCATGCATAACGACCATAGAATTTTTTTAGTCTTTTTTAGGTTTTTTTTTGGTGAGAGAAAGAGGGAAACAATTCCAAGCAGGCTACACATTGCCAGCACAGAGTCTGAAGTGGGTTTCTAACCCACAAACCACAAGGTCATGACCTGAACAGGAAGTCAAGAGTTAGACACTTAACTGACTTAGCCACCCAGGGACCCTTTTTTTTGAGAGAGAGAGAGAGCGTGCATTAATGGGGGAGGACAGAAAGAGAGGGAGACAGAGAACTTGAAGTGTGCTAATAGCACAGAGCCCAATGTGGTATTTTTTTATTATTCTTATTTTAGAGAGTGAGTGAGTTGGGGGTGGGGGGTGCAAAAGGAGAGTGAGAATCTTAAGCAGGCTCCATGCTCAGTGCAGAGCCTAATGCAGGGCTTGGTCCTACCACCCTGGGATCATGACCAGAGCTGAAAGAAATCAAGAGTTGGATGCTCAACTGACTGAGCCACAGGCATCCCAGAACCATAGATTTTAAACATAAAACCAGCCAGAATCCCAGAAACATGAGAAGTGGACACCCTTGAGCATTTTGTTGACTGTTCTCCCATTTCTTAGAGGCTTTTCTCTAGAGCAGAAAGAAATTTCTAAACAGCACGATTTCAGGGCACCTGGGTGGCTCAGTCGGTTAAGTGTCGGACTTCGGCTCAGGTCATAATCTCACAGCTTGTGAGTTTGAACCCTGCATCTGGCTCTGTGCTGACAGCTCAGAACCTGGAGCCTGCTTTGTATTCTGTGTCTCCCTCTCTCCGCCCCTTCCCTGCTCACAGTCTCTCTCCCAAAAATAAGAAGACTTTAAAAATAAAATAAAAATATAAACACAGTTTCAACAGGAACAGTCCGAATCCAAAAAGGAGTCAGACCAAGGGCTAGAACAGTCTCAGTAGACACAGTCCAGTTCCAGACAGGGGTCAAGCCAGAGACCAGCATGGTTTCATCATGTCCTAAAAGATATCAAGTCCTAAAAGGAGTCAGACCGAAGGCCACACAAGTACTCTCAGTTTGGGGGTCAGAAGAAAAACAAGGCCTGAAAACAGATTCCAAATGAAGCCTGGAGGCTTAGACACAAAGCAGGGCACTCAAAATCCAGGAGAAAACTTACCTTCAAACTCCGTGGTTGGCAAGAAGACACCATATCCAATTGGCTCTGTATTTACTGTCATCTTTTCACTCACCAGCCTCAGAGTTGTTGAGGGTCTTCACTGGATCTCTTTTTGATCAAGTAATGGTAACCTTAAAGCTGCCAGGGGTGCCTGGTTGGCTCAGTTGGTTAAGCCTCTGTCCCTTGATTTTTGGCTCAGATCATGATCTCACAGTTCATTAGTTTGAGCCCCATGTGGGGCTCCATGCTGACAACACAGAACCTGCTGGGGGTTCTCTTTCCTGCTCTCTCTACCCCTCCCACGTACTCACTGTCTCAAAATAAACTTTTAAAATTAATAAGATTGCCAGTTTTTTAACCAGAAAGAAAAAAAAAGGTTAATTCGGTAATGGTAGAGAATTGCAGTCCAGGACAAACAAGATAGGGCAAAACCATAGGCAAGTCTTCAGAAGGAAGGAGAGGGATCCCCTTTAGTAAAGAGGAAAGAAGGATGTTGGGAAGGCTGTTATAAACAAAAAAGTCCATTAGAGTAAACTAGGAACTGGAAATATAATGGCTTTTCATTGGCTGAGTTGTGAGTGTCTCGGTGACTAGATTGTTGCTTGGAGGAGGAGGAAAGCCTTTCTTCCTCCTGTTGGGATAGCAAAATAGTATCCATGTGCAGTGTCCCTCTCTTCCCATTGGATCTGGAATTGAGAGGTGGAAGGGTTTGAGAGCTTGCCCTGCTGGCCTCCTGACTCCATTCTAAATGAGATTTCCTTTTAAAATAATTGTTTAAAGGTTTCCTTTTATTAATTTTCATATTTTAAAATATGCACGTGGGGGGGTGTTTTTTCCACCTTTATTTGTTGTGTTCAGACACTATAACCTTTGCAGTTCTTGCATTTTGAATTTGGAAATGAGTATGGTTTTGTGGAAGTGCTTGTATAATTACTTTTTGTAACTATTCCAAAGTTATTTGAATAGACATTTCTCTGTAATAGATTTACTTGCAGTCTCTTGCCTTTTCTTTCAAATACAAACTTCTTCTTTAAGTCTGTCATGATGATATATATCCTACTTCAGTGCCACTTCTGTTAACCTCCTAGAACTGTCATTTCAAAGATGGAACCCTTCTCTATTTTATTTTATCTTTCCCATAATCCCACTTAAGAAATGCTAGGGGCACCTGGATGGTTCAGTAGGTTAAGTGCTAGACTTGATTTCGGCTGTCATGATCAGCAGTTCTTGGGTTCGAACCCTCCATCGGGCTCTGCACTGGCAGTGTAGAGCATGCTTGAGATTCTCAATCTCTCTCTCTCTCTGCCTCTACCCAGCTCGCACTCTCTTTCTCAAAATAAATAAATAAACTTAAAAAAAAATGTTAGAGCTTGATCACTCTATCAAAATACAATAAGAAGCACCAAGATTCAAATGAAATAAGTGAATCTCACATCAGATTTTCTTGGATACAGATTCATTTTTCCAGTGACCAAACCCTGCTATACTTCATTCCTCAAATGTTTCTCTCCTTGGCTAATAGAATTTCTTAGTTTCACCTGGAAGCAGAATGGTTTAGGGGAAAGGATACAAGTTTTAGGTCAGACAGGCATGAATTTTAATCCAAGCTCTACTACTTACATAACAGTTTGGTTGGTCATGTTATTTAACGTCTTTAAACCTGTTTCTTCTCCTGTAATAAAAGAATAAAAAGCCAAGAATTAATACTCTATCAACTGCAGGGGCTACTAACCTTCTTAGAAAAAGCACCATTGTTGGCAGTCTAAGAGGAAATAGGAAATAGGAAAAGCAAACAAAAATGGCATTTAATATATGTACTAATTATATTAATACAATATACATATTTCTTAAGTTTATTTGTTATTTTGAGAGAGAGCGAGCATCCCAGGCAGGCTACACTGTCACTGCAGAGCCCAATGAAGGGCTCAAATTCATGAACCATGAGATCATGACCTGAGCTGAAACCAAGAGCCAGCCACTTAACCGTTAAAGCTGAGCTACCCAGGTGCCCCCCAACATATATTTTTAATACAGTAAAGAAAAGTTTTAGAAGGCATCTGTTTTCAGAACAAACCAGATTTAAGACCAGTTCCAATGAGAATCCCTATTTGCTGCATCCCCTCATCAGATTTTGAAGAAATGTTTATGTTATGTAGAAAAGTTTTGTTTTAGTTTTTAACTAGCCATTACTAGTTTGAAATTTTATTTTTGTACTTACATTCTCTGTTTTTGTTTTGCTGTATGCCTAGCAAATTTCCAAACTATTTTTACATTTAAAAAAAAATTAGTGGTGCCTGGCTGGCTCATTTGGCAGAACATGTGACTTGATCTCGGGGTTGTTTGATCCCCACATTAGGTATAGAGATTACTTAAAATCTTAAAAGATATTTATTACAATGCCTAGAAACCTACTTTTTAAAACCTGTTTTTATTCCTGTATATATAGGATGGGACATGAAAAGATTTTGTAAAACTATTTCTATAGGCCTTTCTACATTGTCTTTTGGAGAGGGAAGCAAATTTGTTATCGTGTACCTTGAAGATAAGTGACCTGATAGCATATATTAAGTTTTAGCCAACACAAACAAATGGAAAGATATTTCATGCTGCATGCTTATGGGTTAGGAGAATTAATACTGTTAAAAAGTCCGTACTATCTAAAGCAATCTACAGATACAGTATTATCCCTATCAAAATACCAATAGCATTTTACACAGAACTAGAACAAATAATACTAAAATTTGTATGGAACCCCAAAAGACCCTAAACAGCCAAAGCAGTCTTAAAAAAGAAGAACACAGCCAGAGATATCACAACCCCACATTTCAAGATATACTGCCAAGCTGTAGTAATCAAAACAGCATGGTACTGGCACAGAAATAGACACACAGATCAATGGAACAAAATAGAGAACTTAGACATAAACCCTTGTTTATATGGTCAATCTATAATAAATACTAACCAGTTAAATCTTTTGCTTTCAAGTGATAGAAACTCAAGTGATAGTTACCTTAAATAAGAAATAGGTTGTTAGTTCAAAGATTCCCAGGAAGGTTCTACCTACCAAGCTGCAGGAAAAGAAGGAATTGGGCTGAGCCTGAGGGGTTAACTAGAGCAAGGCTTGAATTGGCAGGATTCTCTCTCTTGCCCCCTGCCCCTCATTGCTGCTTTTCCTTGTAAGCCAGCTTTATTCTCAGTCATTGCAGAATTCCTTTAAATAGGAGGATATATAGTTCCCTGCAGGTTTTATGCTCTTAGCCACTAGACAGTTAAACATAATGGTCTTTCTGGGCCATGTTCAAAAAGTTCACTGGGGGACTGATGGGTGTGGCATGACTTAGTAGCTCTTTCAGGGACCAGCTGACTGTGTAGAGGGTAGAATACTATGACAGGTTCATGTCAATCAGGTACCAATCTCTAGACTACTCAACTGATTACTCTCACTAACCATGTGGGTGGCTAGATCTTAGAAAAGGAGTGCGAGGCAAACAGCCACGTAGAGTCTCCTACCCTAGGACAGTGGGATTCCATGGCTTTCATCACGTGCTGTGTAAGCCCCCAGAGCCCTTGTTGACAGTTCATGGCAAAACCAGTTTTCCATAAATAACTGTCACATATCCACCATTGCAACCTGTACTGCTAGTCTTGTGTAAGCACAAGCATTTCCTTAGATGATACGTGCTTTGTGCAGAAGGAATAAAATAATAGAAATTAAAAGAATAGAATGAGAAGAATTTTCCGGACATGTATCCCCCTAAATAAGTACTCTGTATATTAAATAATATTATAAAATCGGTATTTTTAAAGTTCCTACTTTGAAATGACTTTTAACTTCTCACTGTCATTAGAACGATGATCTTGGGCCTGTGGTGGACTTGGAGGTTGTGTAAAAGTTTGTCTTAGTCTAGTAAGTAATGGTTTTATTCTTACTTTCTTTTTCAGCGAGGAGGTAGATTTTGAACTACCATGCACTGAAAATGAGTATGTATCAACTTCAGAACCTGATATTGGTGGACAACCTAAAGTGGTATTTAAAGAAAAAACAGTTACTTCTCTTGGAATCGTGGCAGATGGAGTGGCCCCAGTCTTTAAAAAGAGAAGAATTGAAAATGGAAAATCTAGAAATTTAAGGCAACGAGGGGATGATCAATAATTGTAAAAGAAGCTTTTTGTACCTGCTTTTCAGACCACATGGAGACTGTACATCTTGAAGCTCCTCTGCGTTTGTTTAAATGCTACAAATAAAATAGTTTTTTTATGTGAAACTTACTTTTGCTCCTAAAATGGAAGCCTACCACCACATTTCATTGTAATACAGTGTATTATGTTGAGCGTCCAGAAATGCTAATTATGTCATAAGATGCTATGTATCTGTTATTTAAAACATGGAAAAACAAGGCCTTTATTCCATTCTTACTCATAAGCACATTCTTATCCTGCACTGAAAATGCATTACTTTTGTACACTGATACTAGCTTATCCAAGAAATAAGAATCAGACCACATAACAGATTACAGGCCCATGTGTTTCAGTTCTGAGGATCCTGTCAAAGGCTTACCATACTCAGTTTAAGGTTAAGGGCCAAGAACCAGGACTGCAAGTCAGGTACTTTAAAAGTAGTGCTTAATATGGAATGAAGTTTGGACCAAAGGTGTATTTTCCCAGTTTGGTTCAAAGCAACAAGCATTGCTTGAACATTATTACTTACTTTGAGCTAAGCATTATGCTAGAAGCTGAGGATATAAAGATGAATAAGACATATCCCTGTTCTTCATGATTTCACATACTAGCATAATCCTTCTCTCAGTCATGCACTCTGTTTAACAGCCTTATATGTACTGGAAAGTAATTTTTTCAGGATTATTTAAAGCTATATAGATAAAGGCTTGAACAAAAGTAGTATGATCTCTGGCGTCAGTAAAAATTTTTAGTATTCCCTTAGACAAACTGGAAATATCTTTTCAGGTTAAATTTCTTAAAAAGTAGAATTTTCTTATTTTATCCATTTGAAGTTGGTTTCTTCCCTTTATTACTCCAAATTCTTAAAATTATATTTTTTATAAATTGTACAGTATTTAATGTTTGATAGTAAATATTTGTCTTTTTAAGTTTACTAGTGTACATGTAAGAAAATGATAGCTTATTAAAAACTTTATGAACAAGTAAATTAATATTGGATTGGATTTTTTTTTTCCTTCTAATACTGACCAGAGTTAACATAGCATTGGTGAAACAGTATTTGGAGAATTGGCTATATTTGCTCAGTCTACTTATTTAGGTATCTCATGAATATATAGCAGTATGAAGAAATATTTTAGATTCTCAATAGTGTATGTGTCATCTACCTAAGCAGTGCATTTTGGTGCTTGACTGTCCTCGACTAGAGAAAGTAATAAGACCATAAAAAAAATGCTTTATTTTACCCCTGCTTAGCTCATACAAAATATGCAAAAAACATACCTTATCATCAGGAGCTTGGGAAGATGGTGGAGTAAGAGGACCCCAAGCTCACCCTGTCCCACATTTACAACTAGATATTGTCCAATCCAAGTCAATAAACCAGAGAATGATCTGAAGACTGGCAGAATAAACTCCACAACTAAGTACATAGGTGGAGCTGCATCTGAAAGGTTAGGAAGGTCAGATAGGCAGAGAGGCTGCCCACAGAAGGGAGGGAGCTGTGCATGCAGAGAAGAGAGCAGAGAGCCAGGCCCTTGCACCAGGGAGCTCACATGAGGAAGGCTAATTCAGGGAGGCTGAATTCTGGTTTGTAAAACCAATGGGACTCGGATCCTGGAGCTTTAGGAGTCAGCCGACTTTGCACAAGGCAAGTGATAGCTGTGTCTCTGCTCTTAAAGAGCAGCCAGCTTGGAGAGACAACATGGAAACAGGAGCTTACACAACACCAGGGACAAATAGATTTGTTCCTACTGAGTAAGGGGCATGTTAAGGGACTTGGAAAATGAGGGCGCTGGCAGGTGCCATTTTCCTCCTTCACCCCAGCATAAACACAGCCACCTGTAGAAGTTGGTGCTGCACAGACACTTGCTACCTAATGTACTACCAATATACTATACCCACAAGTTTTCCAGAGCACTTCCCCCTCCAAGTCTGGTGGCCTCGTCCCTGAAGTCAGTGCAAATTTTGCTAAAGCCATGCTTACACCCTGCCTAGCCACCAGGTATACAGCTGCCACTGCAAATCACCCAGCGCTACCTCGTGCCAAACCTTGAACCCCCACCACTTAGCCCCAGTGCACAAATCCCCAGCTGCCACAGCATTTTGGGAAATCCAGTATAGGACTAGGGTCCCAACACAAATTTTGCTAACACTGCTTCCCCACTAACACTACAGAGAACAATCATAGCCCACAATATGCAGAGAGTCCGTGCAGATGACTACACTGAAAGGAAAAGCGACAACAGCCGGACATCAACACACATAGGATACTCCCCTGCAGTGCCAGGTTCTGGTGAACAGGGAATACTGAACCGCAGGGTGCCCCAGGACCTCCTCTTCATAAATCACTACTTTTAAGAGCAGAAGACCTACCTGACTTAACACAGAAAAGTAGACAAAATGAGAGAAATTTTTCCCAACTCAAAGAACAAGACAAGTTCATGGCTAGAGATGTAAGCCAAACAGATCTATCATGTCAGAGAGTTTAAAGCAATGACTACAGGATACTCACTGGACTTGAGAAAACTGGACATGAGACAACAGAGATAAGGAATAACATAGAGATAAAGGGTTATAAATGAAATGAAAAACATGCATGACAGAATGAATAATGGGATGGAAGAAGCAGAGGAACAAATTAGTGACCTAGAAGAGTAATGGAACATAATCAAGTTGAACAAAAGAGAGTAAAAACAATTACACAACACAAGAACAGACAGGGAATTCACTTCTCCAAATGTAATGACATTCATATTATAGGACTCCCATAAGAAGAGAGAAAAACGGGGCATAAAACTGATTTGAAGAAATAGCTGAAAGGTACCCTAATCTAGAGAAGGAAACCGATAACCAGGAACAGGAGACACAGAGATTTCCCATCAAAATCTACAAAAGCAGACCCACACCAAGATACATTATAACTGAAAAAATATAGTAATAAAGAAATCTTAAAAGCAAGACAGGGAAGCCTGGGTGGCTCAGTTCATTGAGCATCCAACTATTGGTTTTGGCTCAGGTCATGACCTCATGGTTCGTGAGTTCAAGCCCTGTGTCAGGCTCTGCACTGAAAGCTTGGGATTCATCTCTCTCTGTCTCTGTCTCTCTCTCTCTCAATAAATAAAGTAAACAAACAAATAAAGCAGCAAGACAAAAAGTGGCATGACATATTCAAGGTGCTGAATAGGAAAAATCTTCAGTCAAGAATACTTTTCCAGCAAGCTTATCATTCAGAATAGAAGGAGAGATTAAGAGTTTCCCAGACAAAACCTAAAGGAGTTCATGACCACTAAATCAACCCTGAAAAAATATTAAATGGGACTCTTTGAGTAGAAAGGAGGACCTGGCAGTCTCAATCAGTAGAGCATGTGACTTTGATCTTGGTGTCATGAGTTTGAGCCCCACAGTAGGTGCAGGGATTACATAAATAAATTTTAAAAAATAAAAAATATAGCCTTTCACAAAGATGGCACCAAAGGCAAAAAAGGAAGCCCCTGCCCTCCCAAAGCTGAAGCCAAAGCAAAGGCCTTGACGGCTAGAAAAGCAGTGCTGAGAGGCATCCAGTCATAAAAAAAAAACAAAAAAGAAGATCCACATGTCACCTACATTCCGACGGCCCGACACTGCGTCTCCAAAGGCAGCTCAAATGTCCTCGAAAGAGTGCCCCAGGAGAAACAAGCTTGACCACTATGCCATCATCAATTTCCCGCTGACGAACGAGTCAGCCATGAAGAAAATAGATGACAACAACACTCTTGTGTTCATTGTGGATGTCAAGGCCAACAAGCACCAGATCAAACAGGCTGTGAAGAAGATCTATGACACTGATGTGGCCAAGGTCAACACGCTGATCAAGCCTGATGGAGAAAAGAAAGCATATGTTTGACTGGCTCCTGACTATGATGCTTTGGAAGTTGCCAACAAAATTGGGATCATCTAAACTGAGTCCAGCTGGCTAAATCTAAATATAATTTTTGTCACCATAAAAAAAATTTTTTTAAATACAAAATTAAAAAAATACAAAATACAAATACAAATTGGTATATAAAAATAAAAAACAAAAAAGGGGGAGACCAAAAGTGACAGTAAAAAGGTAGGAAACACAAAAGCAATAAAAATGAATATTTCTCTACAAAATCAGTCAAGGAACTCCCCCAAAAAAGGATACAATAATATATACCTAAAACATGCAGAGGAGAGAAGAATGAGTTCAAACTTAAATGATCATCAACTTAATATAGACTGCTAGTGCAGAAGAGATTATATACAAACCTAATGGTAACCGTATATCAAAAACTAATAAACATGTAAGGAATAAAGAAATCCAAATAAATCTCTAAAGAAAATCAGCAAAGCATCAAAGAGAATGACAAGAAAGGATCAGAAAAAAATCTTCAGAAACAACCACAAAACAAGTAACAAAATGGCAATGAATACATATCTGTCAATATTAATTTTCAAAATGTTTTCATTAGGAGGAGGAGGGACAGAGAGAAAAAGAATACCAAGCAGGCCCCACATCCAGCATGGAGCCCAAAGCAGGGCTTCATCTCACAACCATGAGATCATGACCCGAGCTAAGCCACCCAGGCACCACGATAATTACTTTGAACGTAAATGGACTAAATGCTCCCATCAACAGACATAGGTGACAGAATGAATGAAAAAGAAAAGTAAGACCCATCTATGTGCTGCCTTATTTGAGACCTAAAGGCACCTACAGATTGAAAGTGAGGGATGGAAAAATATCTATCATGCAAATGGGTGTGAAAAGAAAGCTGGAGTAGCAATACTCTATCAGACAAAAGAGACTTTAAAACAAAGACTGTAACAAGAGACAAACAAGGAATTATTACTATTTTATATAGTAATAAAGGGNAAGTCGGACGCTTAACCGACTAAGCCACCCAGGCGCCCCGAAGATATAACAATTTTAAATATTTAGGCACCCATCATAGGAACAGCCTAAAACAGTTAATAACAAACATAAAGGAACTAATTGATAGAAATACAATAATTATAAAGGATATTAGCTCCCCACTTACATCAATGAACAGATCATCTAAACAGAAAATCAACAAGGAAACAATACCTTTGAATGACACACTGAAACAGATGGAATTAACAGATATATTCAGTATATTCCATCTGAAAACAGCAGAATACCCATTCTTTTCAGGTGCACATAGAACATTCTCCAGAATAAATAACATATTAGGCCACAAAACAAGTCTCACAAATTGAAAAAGATGAAAGTCATACCATGCATCTTTTCTGAACATAATGCTATGAAACTAACAACCAACCACAAGAAAAAATCTGGAATGAACACAAATACATGGAGTTTAGATAACATGCTGCTAAACGATGAATGGATCAACCAGGAAATAAAAGAAGAAATTGAAAATACATGGAAACAGATAAAGATGAAAGTACAATGAACCAAAACCTCTGGGATGCAATAAAAGTGGTTCTAAGAGGGAAGTTTATAGCAATACAGGTCTAATTTAAGTACCAAGAACAATCTCATAGAAACAACCTATCCTTACACCTAAAAGAGTTAAAAAAAAAAATAAAACAATAGAGCCTAAAATAAGCAGAAAGATGAAAATAATAAAGATTAGAGCAGAAATAAATGATATAGAAACTAAAAAAAACAACAACAAACAAACAAACAAACAAAAGACGTAGAACGGGGGCACCTGGGTGGCTCAGTTGGCTAGGCATTCCACGTCTGCTCAGGCCATGATCTCATGGTTCATGGGTTTGAGTTCACATCAGGCTCTGTGTGCTGATGGCTCAGAGTATAGAGCCTGCTTCAGATTTCGTGCCCTCTCTGGCCCTCCCTGTTCATGTTCTGTTTCTCTCTCTCTCAAAAATAAATAATAATGAGAATTTTAAAAATTTAAAAAAACAATGGAACAGATCAGTGAAACGAGGAGTTAGTTATTTGAAATAAATTAACAAAATTGATAAACCTCTAGACAGACTTATCAAGAAAAAAAGAGAAAGGACTCAAATAAAATCACAAATGAGGGGCGACTAGGTGGCTCAGTCAGTTGAGCGTTCAACCTCGGCTCAGGTCATGATCTCACAGTCTGAGTTAGAGCCCTAGTCAGGCTCTGTGCTGACAGCTCGGAGCCTGGAGCCTGCTTCAGATTCTGTGTCTCCCTCTCTCTCTCTTCCCCTTCCCGCCCCCACATGCTCTGCCTCTCTCTGTCTCTGAAAAACGAATAAACCTTTAAAAAATTGTTTTAATCACAAATGAGAGAGGAGAAATAACAACCAACACCAACAGAAATACAAATAATCATATTATGATAAACTATATGCCGACAAACTGGACAATTTAGAAGAAATGAATATATTCCTAGACACATATAAACTACCAACTGGAACAGGAAGAAAGAGAAAATATGAACAGACAGATAAGCAATAAAGATATTGAACCAGTAATCAAAAAACTCTTAACAAAAGTCTAGGACTAGATGCTTTACCGGCAAATTCTGTCAAATATTTTAAAAAGAGTTAATACTAATTCTTTTCAAGCTATTCCAAAAATTAGAAAAGGAAAACTTCCAAATTCATTCTATGATGCCATTACCCTGATAACCAAAACTGGGTAAAGATACCACTAAAAGAGAGAACTACAGGCCAATATCTCTGACGAATATAGATGCAAAAATTCTCAGTCAAACACTACTAAAGTGAATTCAATAACACATTTAAAAACCATCCCACCATCAAGTGGGGTTTATTCTGGGGTTCTGAGGGCGGTTCCATATTCACAAATCAACATGATACATCATATCGATAAAAGATTGAAAATCATACGATCATTTCAATAAGTGAAGAAAAAGCATTTGACAAAGTACAACATTCATTCATGATAAAAATCCTCAACAAATGGGGCGCCTGGGTGGCTTAGTCGGTTGAGCGTCCGACTTTCGCTTGGGTCATGATCTCGCGGTTCGTGGGTTCGAGCCCCGCGTCGGGCTCTGTGCTGACTGCCAGCTCAGAGCCTGGAGCCTGTTTCGGTCTGTGACTCCCTCTCTCTCTGACCCTCCCCTGCTCATGCTGTCTCTCTCTCTCTCTCTCCTAGAAATAAATAAAACATTTAAAAAAAAATCCTCAACAAACAAGGTTTAGAGGGAACATACTTCAACATAATAAAGGCCACATATTAAAAACCCCAGCAAAATCAAACTCAATGGGGAAAACCTGAGAGCTTTTCCCCTAAGGTCAGGAACAAGACAAGGATGTCTACTCTCACCACTTTTATTCAAAACAGTACTGGAAGTCCTAGCCACAGCAGTCAGAGAAGAAAGAGGCATCCACATGGGCAAGGAAGAAGTAAAACTTTTATTATTTGCAGATGACATGGCGCTGTATACAGGAAACGCAAAGACTCCACCAAAAAAATCCTATACTGATAAATGAATTCAGTAAAGTCCCTGGATAAAAAAAAAATCAAGGTACAGAAAGCTGTTGCATTTCTATATACCAAAAATGAAGCAGCAGAAAGTAATATTAAGAAGACAATCTCATTTACAATTGCACCAAAAATAAGAAACATAGGAATAAATCTAACCTAACCAAAGAGATGAAGAACCTGTACTCAGAAAACTATAAAAGATCGATGAAAGAAATTGAAGATGACACAATACATCTTTATGCTCATGGATTGGAAGAACAAATATTGTTAAAATGTTATACTACCCAAAGCAATCTACACATTTATTGCAATCCTTATCAAATAACCAACAGTATTTTTCACAAAACTAGAACAAACAATCCCAAAATTTGTGTGGAACCACAAAAAACCCTGAATAGCCAAAGCAATCTTAAAAAAGAAAAGCAAAGCAAAACTGGAGGTATCACAATATTGGACTCCAAGTTATATTACAAAGCTGTAGCAATCCAAACATTATGGTACTGGCAAAATAGACACATAGATAGAACAGAATAGAAAACCCAAAAATAAACCCACAATTATTATATGGTCAATCTTCAACAAAGCAGGAAAGAATATATAATGGGGAAAAGTCTCTTCAGCAAATGGTGTTGGGAAAACTGGTCAGCTACATGCAAAGAAAGAAACATGGCAGCTTATTTTTTTTTTTTTTACAAAAAAAAAAATTCGAATGGGTTAAAGACCTAAATGTGAGATCTGAAATTATAGAAATAAATTCAAAATGGATTAAAGACTTAAGTGTGAGACCTGAAGCCATAAAAATCCTAGAAGAGAGCACAGCCAGTAACTTCTCTGACATGGACTGTAGCAACTTCTTTCGAGATATGTGTCCTGAGGCAAAGGAAACAAAAGCAAAAATAAACTATTGGCATTACATCAAAACAAAAAGTTTCTGCACAGCAAAGGAAACAATCAACAAAACTACAAAGCAACCTATGGAATGGGAGAAGATATTTGCAAATGACATATCCAATAAAGCCCTAGTATCCAAAATATATAAAGAACTTATAAAACTCAACACCCAAAACACAACTAATCCAATCCCATTTTAAAAATGGGCAAAAGATATGGATAGACACTTCTCCAAAAAAGACATAATACAGATGGCCAACAGACACATAAAAAGATGCTCATTATCCCTGATCATCAGGAAAATACAAATCAAAATGAGGATATCATTTCCCATGTGTCAGAATGGCTAAAATAAAAAACACAAGAAACAACAGGTCGTTGGTGACGATGTGAAGAAAGAGGAACCTTGTGCACTGTTGGTGGGATTGCAAACTGGCGCAGCCACTGGGAAAACAGTATGGAGATTCTTCAAAAAGTTAAAAATAGTGGATGGAGTGCTTGGCTGGCTCAGGTAGAACATGAACCTCTTGATCTCAAGGTCTTGGATTCAAGTGCCACATTGGGCATAGAGCTTACTTAAAAAATGTAAAATAAAAATAGAATGATCTTATGATCCAGCAATGGTGCCCCTGGGTATTTGCCTCCAAAATGCAAGAACATTAATTCAAACAGGTACACGCACCCTTGTGTTTATTGCAGTATTATTTACAATAGCCAAGTTGTGGCAGCAACCCAAGTGTCCATCAATTGGTGAATGGATAAAGAAGATGTGGTGTGTGTATTATTATTCATTCATAATATTATTCAGCTGTATTATTATAGGTTATTATTCAGTCATAAAAAAGAATGAAATCTTGCCATTTGCAGGGGCATGGATGGAGCTAGAGAGTACTATGCTAAGTAGTACTTAGTCAGAGAAAGACAAATACCACATGATTTCATTCATATGTGGAATTTAAGAAACAAAAGGAAAGGGAAGCAAAGGGGAAAAATGAGAAAAACAAATAAAGTGAACTTTTTTTTAAAATTAAGTTTATTCATTTATTTTTAGAGAGAGACCACAAGTGGGAGAAGGGCAGAGAGAGAGAGAATCCCACACTGCCAGCACAGAGCCTGATGCAGGACATGAGCCCATGAACCGCAAGATCATGACCTGAGCCAAAATCAAGAGTCACTCAACTGACTGAGCCACCCAGGCATCCCAAGAAAAGGACTCAATTATAAAGAACAAACTAATGGTTACCAGAGGGAAGGGGTGGGGGAGGGGAGTGTTAAATAAGTGATGAGAATTAAGAAGTGCACGTGTCCAGATGAGCCCAGGTGATGTATGGAAGGGTTCAATCACTATATTGTACACCTGAAACTAATATTGTACACCTGAAACTGTATGTTAACAGTACTAGAATTAAAATTAAAACTTAAAAAAATAAATATAAAACCACACTTCATCATATAGTGTTTTTCTCTGATGCACTCTTTAAGTTATTTCCTTTACCTTTGGAATAAGAAGTATTCTCCAGGTGCCTGGCTGGCTTAGTAGTCAGTAGAACATATGACTCCTAATCTTGAGGTCATGAGTTCAAACCCCATGTTAGGTGTAAAAAAGAAAATAAAAAAGACAGTATTCTCAGAAGTTTGGAAGTAAATCTCCTTAAACTGAACTAGTTTTAAGAATTGCTCAAGTGGAGGGGCGCCTGGGTGGCTCTGTTGGTTAAGCGTCCGACATTGGCTCAGGTCATGATCTCATGGTTTGTGGGTTCAGGCCCTGCGTCGGGCTCTATGCTGACTGCCAGCTCAGAGCCTGGAGCCTGTTTCAGATTCTGTGTCTCCCTTTCACTCTGACCCTCCCCTGCTCACGTTCTCTTTTCTCTCTCTCAGAAATAAATAAAACATTTAAAAAAAATTTTTTTTAAATTGCTCAAGGAAGGAGAATGGGCTAAATGGGTAAGGAGCATTAAAGAATCTACTCCTGAAATCATTGTTGCACCATATGCTAACTTGGATGTAAATTTAAAAATAAATCATTAATAAAAAATAAGTAATTTCAATAAAATAAAAATAAAATTTCAAAGAAATGCATAAGGTATGCTCTTGTTCAGCTAATTTGCTAACAAAAACATTCAGCTAAATTTAAAAAATAAAATTCAAATAAAACATTATAAAAACAAAAAAATGCTCAGAAAATACTCTTATCAAAAATTTTAGTGAATAAAATCAGTAAAAACAGTACTTATCTATTTGCTTTGAAAGATTAGAAGGGTGCTCAGTTGCTTAAACGTCTGACTCTTGATCTTGGCTCATGTCATGATCTCACAGTTTGTGAGTTTGAGTCCCATGTAGGGCTGTGCGCTGATAGTGTGGAGTCTGCTTGAGATTCTCTCTCTCCCTCTCCCTTTACCCCTCTTCCACTTGTGTATGCATATACTTTCTCTCTCTCAAAATAAATAAATAAACACAAAAAAGTTTTTTTTAAAAAGAAAGATCAGAGAACACACCAGCTTTAAATTACCTGGATTTTTAAAGAAGTAAATATTTGGTATCANACCCCTCATATTTTTAATATATGTGTACATAGATCATAAATAATATATTTTATTATGAATATAAAACCCCAAATAATAAAGAAGTAAAAAAAAATCATAATAATCTCTCACACTTCCCTGATGATCACTGTGGGCTTTTTTTCCTAAACATGTTAATACCGTGGGTGCAGTGGGTAACCTCTATGACATTTGGCTCCAGAAGTCCATTCTGGATGAATCTTACACATTGCTAGTTAAAATATATGCATTAATTTTTTTTCTGTATTTTATGGATGTTTTGAGGTCTTAAAAGCTTGCTGGCCCGTCCTTTCTTGGAGATAGCAAAGGGCTTGCCCTGGAACACATCTTTCACATACAAGTTAATGAATCCCAAATCTACCCTCCAACCACCTCCCTATCTAATTCTCACAAGCCAAACCAATATTCTCTCTGCCCTAAATCATCCGAGGGCCAGATAGCCCAGCAACTAGAGAGCACTCCGAGAGCCAGCACTCCCTGGCATCATTCAAACCCACCAATCCTATTTACTTTGCCGTACCTTGCCTTGCTTCTTCCGAAAACACTTCAATAAAGACTTTGGCCTAGACTTTTCCCTGACTCTTGTCTTCTGACAAAACCTAGTAGTGGCCCTGTGGCCCAATGTGGCATGCGGTGACCTTCTCTGAGACCTGTTAACATAATAAACTTTCTCCTTCCAAGCCCCAGTCTTGTCTCTTCTTGTGGCCACGCCTACTTCACTATGCCATGTCCAACAGGTGCACTGTACAGCACTGTATCAATACAACATTTAGAGAAAAATATAGAAAAATTTACAAGTATGTATCTGTTACACTGACGATTCCATGTTCAGGAATCCTATAGGTATCCTAGAGGTGCTCTCACACATATGGGAAGTGATGCCTCTCTAAAGGCCTGATAGGTGAGGGAAGCCATTAAGATTTCTTAGTTAACATGACTGTATATTAACTTTGTTCAGATTAAAAGCCTGATTTATGGCCCGCCACACGTGCATTGTACATCTGCTTTGTGAGTAGCCAAAGGAAAACCATTTTGCCCTTGAGATATTGATCAGAGCTCCTACTCTTATTCTTTGATGAAATTCATGATTCATACCAATCTGTTAATTTATCATTTTTGGAGCTTTTACAATATGAAAAAAAAGCACATCACTATGTAAAAACTATTCATTCTCTGGAGCACTTTCTTCCCTGTGAAGAGCGTGTTTCCCATGCAACTGTCCTAACTTGGGCTCGAATAAAACTCTCTTTCTTACTTTCAGAGATTCTAAAAGGTCTATCCATTTTGCATTGACATTTCTTGGCATTGTTGGCAGGATATCAGAGCGCCTCACCTGAAACAGACAGCTGGGGGTTTCCTCCAACTCTGTGCTTGGTCCCAACACGGGCCCTTCTGTGCCCCCTCCGACTGCTCAGCGCCTCACAGGTATGTCAGTGAGCTGATACCTGGTCCTCCTCAATTTGAGTTGATGGTCCTGACTTTTATTTGAGCTGTTCAGGGTTATCAGGCGTGTTCTTTAGGTGGGAATAACCTACAGGGATTGGAGGTGATGGGTTGCTTGTTTTAATTTGGCATTATACTAATTGATGTTATTTATATAAGACCTGAGTAAATTTTCTGGCTAGAAATACGAGAGACTGGATGATTCAGCTCTGGAGTGACACTTGCTCCTTCAAGCTGAACAGTACTTTCAGGTGACGGAAAGCACAGCGGAAGTGTCTGAGGATATACTCAAGCCCTGTAGTGGTCCCAGGTAATTACTCATTGGCTCGTCCAAGGACACACCCAAGAGAACTGACCATCCAGTGCTCCAAAGCCCCATGAGAGTCTTAGATCCTACTGAGAGAAGCCAAGACCCATCAGAGAATGTATCAGGGCTGTTTGGAAGGGACACTCACAAACTGCACCCTCTCAATCCACCATATGTACCATCCTTAGATTTTGCTCAAACCTGATTCCAAAACTGAAACTAAAATGAACAGGGAGGCAATAGAGCTTTAAAGGCCGAATAGCCCCCAGAAAACCAACAAGCACTCACAGGAGCTCTGGCAGCTATATACACAACACACATGGAGTCTCTATGTGGAAGTGCTTACTTAAGGGGGAATATTTAACCAACAGCCTGAGTCTCAGATGGCCCAAAGAGGGTTCTTTTGACATGTCTGCGTTAGTTTCTCTTGCATGCACAATTAAAGAAAACTGGCTATAAGCCCAAGCAATCAGAAACTAGGAAGCCACTTGGTTCAGTCAATGAAGCCCCTGGCTTCTGGAAGGAACCAATGCTCACAGAAGCACTCTGGGCTTCATTTGGTTTATTTGTTGCTGCAATTCTTGGCATCTTTGGACAAAACCAGCCATGTTAGATTAGAAAATAGGAAAAGACTAATTAATGGATCCATCAAATATAATGCTATCTTACGATTAGATTTGTTTTAATAAAAGACAGGTATATAGTAGAATGTTATTCAGCCATTAAAATGAATGAAATCTTGCCATTTGTAATAACATGGATGGAAGCAGAGAGTATAGTTAACACTAAGAGATTTAAGTCAGTCAGAGAAAGACAGATATCATATGATTTCACTCATCTGTGGAATTTAAGAAAACAAGGAACAAAGTGGGGGAAGGGAGAGAGACAAATCAAGAAACAAACTCTTAACTATAGAGAACAAACTGATGGTCACCAGAGAGGGCAGTAGATGGGATGGGTGAAATAGGTGATAGGGATTAAAGAGTGCCCTTATGATGAGCACGGACTAATGTACGCAATTGTTAAATCACTGCCATTGTACACATGAAACTAATAAACGAAAGCTGGCAACATCAAAATGCTGGACTTCAAACTGTATTACAGAGCTGTCATCAGCAAGACAGTATGGTACTGGCACAAAAACAGACACTCAGACCAATGGAACAGAATAGAAAACCCAGAAATGAACCCAAATCTATGGCCAACTAATATTTGACAAAGCAGTAAAGGATATCCAATGGAAAAATGCTGATATTCTTCAGCAAATGGTGCTGGGAAAACTGGACAGAAACATGCAGAAGAATGAACCTGGACCACTTTCTTACCCCACACAGAGAAATGAACTCAAAATGGATGAAAGACCTAAATGTAAGAGAGGAAACTATCAAAATCCTAGAGGAGGAAACAGGCAGCAACCTCTTTGACCTTGGCCACAGCAACTTCTTAAGAAGATAAAAACCTTCTGCACAGTGAAGGAAACAATCAACAAAACTAAATGGCAACCAATGGAATGGGAAAAGATATTTGCAAGTGACATATTGGATAAAAGGTTAGTATCCAAAATCTATAAAGAACTTATCAGACTCAACACCCCCCAAAAATCAAATAATATAGTGAAGAAATGGGCAAAAAAATGTTAACACTTTTCCAAAGAAATCCAGAGGCCTAACACATGAAAAGATGCTCAACATCACTCATCATCAAGGAAGTACAAATTAAAACCACATGAGATACCACCTCAGAATGACTAAAATTAAGAACTCAGAAAACAATAGATGTTGGCAAGGATGCAGAAAAAGGAGAACCCTTTTGCCCTGCTGGTTGGAATGCAAATTGGGGCAGCCACTCTGGAAAATAGTATGGAGGCTCCTCAAAAAATTAAAAATATAACTACCCTACAACCCAGCAATTACACTAATAGGTATTTATTCAAAGGATATAAAATGCCGATTCAAAGGGGCACATGCACCCCAATGTTTATAGCAAGTACTATTGACAATAGCCAAATTATGGCAAGAGCCTAAATGTCGACTGACTGATGAATGGATAACGATGTAGTATATATACCCAATGGAATATTACTCAGCGACCAAAAAGAATGAAATTTTGCCATTTGCAATGATGTGTATGCTAAGTGAAATTAAGTCAGGTAAATATAAATTTCATATGATTATACTCATAAGTGGGATATGGGAAACAAAATAGACGAACATAGGAGAAGGGAAGGAAAAATAAGATAAGAACAGAGGAAGGCAAAGAAGAACAAGAACTCTTAACTACAGAGAACAAACTGAGGGTTGCTAGAAGGGTTTTGGGTGGGGGGTTGGGCTCAACGGGTGATGGGCATTAAGGAGGGCACTTGTTGGGATGAGCAGTGGGTGTTATATATAAGTGATGAATCACTAAGTTCTCCTGAAACCATTAATATACTATATGTCAACTAGCTTAGATTTAAATTAAAAAAAGAAAAACAACAACTAATATAACTGTATATTAACAATACTGGGATTTTTAAAAATATTGGAATTAAAATTAAATACTTAATTTAAAATATTTCTGGGGCTGCCTGGCTAGCTCAGTCTGTGGGGCATGTCTATTGATCTCAGGGTCATGAGTTTAAGCCCCACATTGGGCAGAGGGTTACTTAAAAATATTTTTTCTGAAAAAAATGTAGAAACTATGTTTTACTTGCAAGAACAATAATTACTGGTGACATACTTACTGATGTAGGAAAAATTGGTATTCTCACCAAAAATGGAGAAAAGAATAGTCTTTCTATTTCATTTTATTTTATTTTTCCTAACAAAAATAGAGAGATTTGGAAACTGTGCTTTTAATGTCCTCTCCACAAATGTTAATGAAACAAAGACTAGATTTTGTTTACACCTTGTTTGTGTTTTAAGTGTGAGATTTTTTTTTCTATGTCCAGATGGTATCACTAAAATTAATTTATAAAAGAGCTCTATTTAATTGTTTTAAAGTCAAATGTTTACAGGAATTGTGCACTCTAAAACTCAGAAAGAGACTAACCAAAATGTTTTTCAAGTTCATATGATCTAGGAAAAAAAATCAGTAATTAAAACTAGTTTATGTTTGGGGGTACCTGCGTGACTGAGCTGATTAATCATCTGACTCTTGATTTTGGCTAGGGTCATGATCTCATGGTTTGTGAGATGGAGCCCCACTTTGGGTTCTGGGCTAACAGCGAGGAGCCTGCTTCAGATTCTCTCTCTCCCTCTCTTTCTCTCTGCCCCTTCCCCATTCTCTCTCTCTCTCTCTCTCACATGCTTTCTCTCTCTCTTTCTCTCTCTCTCAAAATAAACTTAAAAAAAGCTAGTTTAAATTTGTTGTTTAATTAAAACAGACACGTCTTCAGATTTATCAGAATTAAATATAAAGCTATTATTCTACCAAAATATACTAAAGGTCAAATAAGCTTGTATTATCTCTGTTCCAAATTGTCAGCAAAAAATGACTTAAAATGATGGCTCAGAGCCTGGAGTCTCCTTCAGATTCTGTGCCTCTCTCTCTGACCCTCCCCTGGCTCATGCTGTCTCTCTCTCTCTCTCATAAATAAATAAAAGAAACATTAAAAAAATAAATAAATCAAACCTCCCAAGATTCAAATTCTAAATGAAGTCATTTTGATTAATCAGGGTTGTTTACTTGGTATGGTAAGTTACATGGGAAGCACTGTCCAACAACTAATGATATAAACCTTCTTAAGTTACATTGTGTGGGTAAGTGCTATAACTGTTTTAGAAATTATATGAAATTCTTGAAGTTTTAATATGTTCTGGTATAAGGTTCTCTAGTTATTAAAATGTGTGTCACAGAAATAATTAGATTTCCTTGTCAAATGCATTATAACAAACTCTCATCAGATCTTTAACCATGGCCATTTTTCAGTCTTTTGTCAATTAGCGTTCTTGTTCTGATGCTCTTGTAAAATGTGTTCTGCCTTCAAGCAGATTCATGAAAAGGACTTTTTGACAAACTCCAGTTTCTAATACGTTTAAAGTAATAAAACTAAGCTGAGTAAGAATTTGCAAAACTAAAGGAAAAGCTTCATTCACACAGAACAAGTATTGGTAACATGAGACTAAATAAATTAAGGAAGGTGATTATAGTTTTGACCACTTTTGTTTGAAATATTGCTGGTCTGGGATACCTGGGTTTCTCAGTTGGTTAAGTGTCTGATTCTTGATTTCAGCTCAGGTCATGATCTCACAGTTTGTGAGATTGAGCCCCACCATCTGGATCTGTGCTGACAGTGTGGAGCCTGCTTGGGATTCTCTCTCTCGCGCGCGCTCTCTCTCTCTCTCACCCTTGTCCCTCCTCTCAAAATAAATAAATGAACATTAAAAAAAATAAAATAGGGGTGCCTGGGTGGCTCAGTTGGTTGGGCGGCCGACTTCAGCTCAGGTCATGGTCTCTCGGTTCTTGAGTTCGAGTCCTGCATCAGGCTCTGTGCTGACAGCTCAGGGCCTGGAGTCTACTTAGGATTCTGTCTCTCTCTCTCTCTCTCTCTCTGCCCCTCCCCTACTCATACTCTGTCTCTCAAAAATAAATAAACGTCAATAAGTAAATAAAATAAAATAAAAATAAAATAAAATAATGAAATATTGCTGGTCCTCTAATATCTGCTCTTCCAGATTTAAGAAAATTTTTTCTCTTAAGATATTTATGATTTACAAAGATACGATAAAATATTCCTTTGTGAACAAATTGAAACAATTACCTTTTCTCCCTACCTGAACCTTCCAGAACTCAGAAATTCCCAGTGAGTATTCTTTCTTTCATGGTAATTACAATTATTTGCTTACGTTCAGTAAGAATCTGTTCTCTTTGTAACAAGACACCACTGGAAATACTGGTTATGTTACCAAGGCTTTGACTGGAATGTTATGTCTGAGAAAGACATGCATGGACTCAAATATGACCAGACAGCTGTAGGGAATTAACTCTGACTTTAAGGAGTCAACAAAGCCCGTTGGAAACATCAGCCTGATACCCTGCTTATGGTGTTCCCAGCAGCCTTACCAGGTGAGTAAAGAATGTCACTTCCTGGCAAGTGCAGAAACCTCGGGATATTCTGGAGACCTCAAGCAGAGGAAGTCCCCCATAGCAACAGGTATTGCAGATAAATCTGACAGCATGGATTCAGCGTGGCTTCAGGTCTTCAGAGGCTATTAAAAGATCAGCCTAAAATCCTTATAAAAAGTTCCAGCAAAGCAGATTTAAAAGAACTTATATGGTCAATCACTATTCTTCCTGCACTTATGTAAANTTCTCTGTCTCCTGGAAATAAATAAATAACAAGGCCAAGTTGGCAAGAACTGAACTTGTTTTATGAACAAATCCGTTTTAATTTGGCTATTTTGGGTAAGAATGAGGGTGATTATTGAAAGAAAATGTTTCCATAACACATCTTTGTAGATATTAGATTTTCATCCTATTCACTGTGCACTGGACTAGATCCTGATTTCTTCTAGCAGTGTTCTCCAGGGCCTGGCCAGAGCTGTCCAAACCAACATGTCCATCTTTCTCCCACCTTTCTAACTTGGAATCATTTAAGAACTAACACTGCCTTTTCCCCCGAAGCCCTGCAAATTGAAATATAAACAACTTGATGTAAAGAAATCACTGTAGTAGTTCACACATCCTCAGTCTGTGTGCCTGTTGCTCAGTGGGCCAGATCACCAGAGACACTCAAGCTACAAACTACTATGAGAAGCAGATGACACCAGGGTAGACTGCTTTTCCCAAGATTCAGGCCTGTATTTCTGTTCTTTTAAAATGGTAATAGTAGGGGCGCTTGGGTGGCTTACTGGGCTAAGTGTCAGATGTCAGCTCAGGTCATGACCTTGTAGTTTGTGAGTTGCAGCCCCACCTCGCGCTCCCTGCTGTCAGCTCAGAGCCCCTTTGGATCCTCTGTCTCCCTGTCTCCCTGCCCCTCCCCTGCTCATTCTCTCTCTCTCCCTCAAAACAAATAAAGTTAAAATAAAATAGTAATATTAGAAGATAGTAAGCCTACTTGTCTGCTTTCACCTCCCTTTTAATTACACTCTGATAAAATATTATAGTTACCCACTGATTTAACTAATATAACTTCAATACTCCCTAATACCTTATTATGATAATTTAGGTAAAATATTTATGATCTCTTGGACATACTCTAATGTTCCTTTAGTTTCTAGTACTTATATATTACAAAGGGCCTGTACTAGGGAAGACTTTTCAAGAAGTATTACTGGGGTGTCTGGGTTGCTTAGTCGGTTAAACATCAGACTTCAGCTCAGACCATGATCTCACAGTTAGTGAGTTCAAGCCCCACATCAGGTGAGCCCCACTTCTCTCTCTCCCCCTCTCTCTCTCTCTCCCTCTTTGCCCCTTGTGGGATTCTCTTTGCCTCTCTTTCTGACCCTCATTCACTTGGGCCCTCTCTCAAAAAAAAAAGTTAGGTTTCTGACTTCAGCTCAGGTCATGATCTTACGGTTAGTGAGTTCAAGCCCTGCATTGGGCTCTGTGTCGACAGCTCAGAGCCTGGAGTCTGCTTTGGATTCTGTGTCTCCCTCTCTCTCTCCAAGCCTCCTCTGCTTGTGCTCGTTCTCTCTGTCTCAAAAACAAATAAAAATTTCATAAAAAAAAAAAGATCATGGGGCGCCTGGGTGGCTTAGTTGGTTAAGCCTCCAACTATTGGTTTCAGCTGAGGTCATGATCTTGTGGTTTGTGACTTTGAGCCCCCCATGGGGGCTCTGTGCTGACAGTGCAGAGCCTGCTTGGGATGCTCTCCTTCCCTTTCTTTCTGCCCCCCCACCCCCGCCAACTTGCTTTCTCTGTCTCTCCCTCAAAAATAAATAAATAAACTTTAAAAAAAATTTTTAAAGATCACTTCTGGTCTATGGATCTTAAAAAAGAGAGAGAAATATTACCTGACTCACATTTACCTGTTCTATATATAACACTTAACAGATTGACAGTTGTATCTCTATAAACTTAGGCGATAACTGAAGCCCCCAGCTACAACAATGGGAAAAACAGCATCAGCTTGTCCAACATGCCAAAATATCCAATGTACTCACAAACCATATTTTGTGGATATAATAGCCTAAAACAAAATAAGAAAAAAACAATGGCTGCCTATCAGAGGTGCTACTTAAGGAATGACTTGGTGGATTCAGCCACCTCTGAAATCTAACTCTACCATACAACCCATAAACTTCTGGGGTAAATATGGGTCAGTGACCTTCTATATTAACTGCAGAAACCCAAAGTGTACAGCTTTCCTAACGTGTGGAAAATCATTAAAGATTTCTGTAACTTATATAAATGTTTAATTACTTCCTTAATACCCAAACTTATGGACAGCCAGACCTATTTCAACATCATAATAGGAAAGGAAACAATTGTAAATACCACCAGGCTTCTTCCAATTGGAGGAAGATAGGCCTTATTAGCCAATGATTATTATTGGATTCCAATATCTACAGACAGCTGTGAATTTAGGCAAAATATATGGTTATTCCCTGAACAACAGTGGAACCCTGAATTCACTCCAACTTTGTCTATAATAGCTATGCGTATAAAAACTAACATACAGTATGTGGGAAAAAGGAAGATTTTGTTGGGAAGGTTTACAAAACACCTCTTATTACGCCTTGATTTATTTTGTAACCAGCGTACTTTTCATTATAATGCTACTGTTATATAGTACAATATTGGCTTTACACCTCAAATAGAATTGCCTGATTCTAACAAAAAATTATACTAATATTGATATTAATGACCAAATGCTTTGAGAGACAGAATTACAACAACCACAAGATGTAATATCTATGGAAACTAGTTGAATAGAGAAGTTCATTTATTTATTTTGAGAGAGGGAGAGAAAGAGGAAGAGAGAGGGAGAATCCCAAGCAGATGTGCAGATCAACCTCAGGAACCATGAGACCATGACCTGAGCTGAAATTAAGAGTCAGACACTTAACCAACTAAGCTATCCAGGTGGCCCTTAATGATTATTTTAAGCCAATCAGATAAAACACCACAAAGTACAAATAACTATACATAAAAAAGGTAAACAGATACTCAAATTCATTAAAATTATCAAAATAATTGTAATGGATTTTTTTGGATTCTTCTCTTGTTGTGTATGTCCGTACTAGTCTCCATTAGTTACTGTGAATGTTATTAACTGGGATTTTATTATTATTTCTGTATTTATGTTATATGTGTTACCAAAAACTGTAAAGGCAAAACTCACCACAAAGCACACATACAGTTAGCACACAGTTCCATTTCATCGATGGCACACCTGGGTAGCTCAGTAGGTTGAGCGTCTAACTCTTAGTTTCAGTCAGGTCATGATCTCACAGTTGGTGAGTTTGTGCCCCATGTCAGGCTCTGTACTGACAGCAAGCTCAGAACCCACTTGGGACTTTCTCTCTCCTCTATCTGTGCTCCTCTCCCACTCTTGTTCTTTTTCTCTCTCAAAATAAATAAATATAAATATGTATATATGACATATGTATGTATCGTATATGTATATGTATGTATATGTATATGTATATGTATATGTATATGTATATGTATCAGGGCACCTGGGTGGCTCAAACAGTTGAGCATCCGGCTCTTGATTTCGGCTCAGGTCATGATCTCATGATTCATGAGATCAAACCCTGCATGGGGCTCAGCTCTGAGAGCTCTCAGCCTTCTTCGGAGTCTCTCTCTAGCTCTCTGCCCCTCCCCCACTTGCACTATCTCGAAATAAACATTAAAAAATAAATATATTAATTATAATATTCCCTATTAAAGGCCATACTGTTGACACCCCTTCCTCCATGTAGACTCCTAGGTAACCCAAATCAGGCCTAGCATCAAGGGACATGTTGGAACCAGGGCAGATAGGCAATCACCCTAGTATTGAGGAACAAAATAATGATAATCGATGCTTTCTGTCAAAAGATTATTGATCAAAAGGAGAAAACAATGAAAGAGAAACTCTCTAAGGCCTGATATAAAGGGAAGCCATTTTAGACTTCTTTCTTAGTCAACATGATTATATATTAACTTTGTTCAAATCAAAAGCAAGCCTGATTTATGGCCCACCACACATGCATTGTACATCTCCTTTGTGAATGAATCGCCTAAAAGAAAACCATCTTGTCCTTGAGATATTGATCAAGTCTCCTACTCCCTGCATTCCTTTATGATAAAACTTGTGACTTCTGCCTATCTGCTAATCTATAATCTTATGAGCTGTTACAATATGTAAAAAAGCATATAACTGTGTAAAAACTCTACATTCCCTGAAGCACTTTCTTCCCTGTGAAGAGCATGTTTCCTGGGCAACTGTCCTAACTTGGGCTCAGATAAAACTCTTTCTTACTTTTAGAAATTCTGAAAGGTTGTTCATTTCGCATAGACAGCAGTGACACATATAAGATTAATGTAGCATTATTTCTAAATCAGATTAGAAACAACTTGAAGGCCTATCAACACAAAACTGATTAAATGGAACTCTATATGTGCTTTTATGAATTGATCTGCAACATACATTTTTAGGTAAAAGCAGCAAGATTCAGAAGAAAAAGAAAAGTACACTGGTTAAAGACAAAGTTCTAGTGCCAGATGGACTCTGCCAATCCCTCCTTTGGAGGTAGTAGACCTTGGTAAATTTTAGGCAAGCTATTTACACTCTCTACCTCCATCTTCTTACCTGTGACATGCGAATATTTTAGGGTCACAACAAAATTGAAAAGAAGGTACAGGGGTGCCTCACTGGCTCAGTCAATTGAGCATCTGACTTTTGATCTCGCTGGTGTGAGTTTGACTTCACAGTGGGTGTACAGAATACTTAAAAAATAAAATCTTCAAAAAAGAGAAAAGAAGGTACAGAGACTTCCTATGTACCCCCTGCCCCCATAATTTTCAATATCCCTCAACAGACTGGCACGCTGCTTACAACTGGTGAACCTACATTGAGACATAATCACTCAAAGCCCAGAGCGTATGCTACAGTTTCCTCTTGGTGTTGTACATTTCCTGGATATTCTGTTCCACCGTTGTTGTTTTTCATTATTTTATTTCTTTGCATTTCACATTGGGAGACTTCGATGGACATACCTTCCATGGCTAACTTGACCATATCCAGTCTACTAATGAGCCCATCAAAGGCATTCTTCATTTGTACAATGTTTCTTATTTCTAGAATTTCCTTTTGATTTTTTAAAATAGTAATTTATTTATTTTGAGAGAGAGAGAGAGAAAGTGAGAGAGAGCAGGAAAGGTGCAGAGAGAGAGGGAGAGAGAGAGAATCCCCAGCAGGCTCTGCACTGTCAGCATGGACCCCAATGTGGGGCTCAAACCCACGAACTGAACTCAGATCATGACCTGAGCCAAAATCAAGAGTTAGACGATTAACCAACTGAGCCACCCAAGTGCTTGCTCCTCCTTTTGATTTTTTGAGGTTATCTCTCTCTGATTCTGTTTCCATCTCTCTGTACATTACTCTTCTGTTCTTGTATGTTGACCACTTTTTCCATTAGAGCCATTAGCATTTTCATCAGTTATCTTAAACTTCTCATAATTCTAAGACTTCTGCCATATTTATATCTATTTCTGATACTCGCTTTGTCTCCTCAGACTGTGGTTTTTATCTCTTAGCATGCATGCCCTGTAATTTTTTTTTTTTTTTTTTTTTGGTTGAAAGCCATTCGTGATGTATTGGATAAAAGGAACTGAGGTCAATAGGCCTTTACTGTGAGATTTTGTTTGCTTTCCTTGGAGTTAGGCTGTGTTTAATGCTTGCTATAGCTGTAACTGTCAGAGGTTTCAATTTGACCTAATGTCCTTTTCTTTCTCTCTTCTGTTGTCTTGGCCTAGAAATTCCTTCTGGAATAGAGTCTGAGCCTTGGGTTCATTCTTTCAGCTGTTTGCACTGTTACCATACGGAGACCCTATTGATATGGTGGTAAAGTGCCCTGGAAGGGAAGCATCCTATTATCTGATGATTAAGGCTCAGTGTTTAGTGTGCTGGCATCTCTGGGTTGTGACCTTCCTAAGTGCTTGTCAGCATCCTCTCTCCCCACGTAGGTGATACTGGAAGACTGGAAGGTACTAGGGTTGGAATCTCCTTTCTCCCACCCTCCTTAAGGCTCTGATAAAGAGGTTTCCCTTGATGGTGGACCTTTGTTGTGAAAAACAGAATGCACTCTGAGCTATTTCAAAACAATTCTTTTCCCCCTGGCATATTTCAAAATGCCTCCCCTCCCCCTGGGCCAAACAGAGGGAACTTTTCTCAGGTCTTCACTATGAGACCTGGTGGTGCTCCAGGAGGTAAACAATCCCCCCTCCTGCCCTTCCACACCCCCCAGCCTAGACTGGGCTCTCAAGAGACTGTAACTCAGCCTCCAGCGATTTGTCAGTTCCCTTTGTTTCTACAGTACTACAGAGCTTCTACTGCAGGGAAGCTGATACATTCTCTGCATTTGCTAGTCTTTCTAGTTTGGGGGATGGTGGTTGGTCCTGTGACCCCCGTTTTCTGATGGCTCTAAGAAAATTTATTGATTTTAATTTTGTTCAACTTTCTTCTTCTTGAGAGGGCTGGAACGATGACTTTCAAGGTCTCTACATGTTACAGCGGTGACTATCAATTTTTTTTTGTTTTATTTATTTTTGAGAGAGACAGAGAGAGAGAACATGAGCAGGGGAGGGGCAGAGGGCAAGGGAGACATAGAATCCAAACCAGGCTCCAGGCTCTGAGCTGACAGCACAGGCTCGAACACATGAACCATAAGATCATGACCTGAGCCCAAGATGGACGCTTAACCGACTGAGCCACTCAGGCGCCCCCTACCCATTTTTTAAAAATCTATTCCAAATACATATTTTAGAAACCTATTTCCTTTGGACAAGCCTCATACATTTCACGTAACAGAGTAAACTGGTAAAGATCTACAATCAGAAAGGCAAACTTGCCTGCACTGACCTATAGATATTCTACAAAAGTGAGTGAGTCTTGAACTATTACTAAATTTTTCCTTCTGACTTTACTTTGCAAAAGCCAACCTAACACGTCTCAGTTTCTACACCTGTGAAACAGGTATGTTATTTTGTATAATTCTGGCTGATTTGCATGTTGTAAAATTGCTTCCAAGCGGTAGAGGGAAGTATTGGCCTGGGTATTTCTAGAAAAGGTAATGCAGAGACCTGAAGTAACCTCTGGCACCAGGGCCAATGGGGGAATCCCGAGATTTTTTTTCTCCTTGTCAGTTCAGACAAATTCCTTAATTCTTTAATTTGCATTGAGAATCTAGCTTTCAGGGTCCCAGGCTAGAAATTAAAAAGGGACCACTCTAAGTGCTTAGAGACCTATCACTGGCTAGAGTTCTTTTCAGAGGTGGAATTTCCCCCTCCCATTAAGTTTCGTGCTAGTGTTTCATTTCCCAGCCTTGCCTCATGCGTTACTTAGTTCTCCACTACCCTGACAAAGAAAATGAAAGCAATTATACAAAGGACAGCCCGGGCTTTGTCATACAACAAACACTTGCAATGGACTCAGGAGAAAGGACCTTACTCTGGACCAAAGATACATTCTCTCCAATATCCTGTGACTAGGACATCATTCTATCTTCTTGTTTTACAAGTTCAGATTTAAGTTTGAGAAGTAGGGTCTAGTTCATAATGTAAGTCTTTATAAGCACCTGATTAACACCTGGGATCAAGCTTCTCCCTTCCTCTTGGAGTTAGGATGATGGAGAAGTCTGTAGAGAGAGCTTGGAAATTGTTAGCACCAATAACACAGGAGCTGGTCCTCCAGGGCCAAGGAGCTAAATATGAGTTCTTTAATAAACCACTATGTGACGCAGAAGAAATTGAATTACATCACTTAACTAATTGGCAAGCTGTTCCGAAAGCCTAAAGTAGCCCAAACATTCTAAATTGTGGCACCACACGCTGGCTTGAGAAGTTTTTTTTGTTTTTGTATTTCTATTAGCTTCATTATATCATCATTTCTGCAACAGCAGTCAGACATCTGGCCTGTAGACTTTCCTGGGGTTGCATTGTCTTCTTGGACATTAATTATTTTGGTTCAGAGATCAGAGGTAATTTTGACTTTAGCTGGCTGAACTCAGACTGGAATAAAGAAAATATGTCCTCGTTTCCTCAGTATTTATTATCCATACTAACAACAATTTCAGTATTTATCCAGAGACAGATGAAATAATGAGCCTTGCAAATCTGTGCCATACACGTATTTTCAGCAGTGACTGTAAAACGAGCTCACACATCATACTCCGCTCTGTTCCCAAAATACATTTTTTGACAGAAGAAAAAATTTGATCATCACACTGCATGGCGATGGGACTCATCTCTCTATGAAGGTTTGATTAAATGCCTTTGACCCATGTCATTGACCACAGAAAGAAGAAAAAAAGAAAAAATTCTGTCATTACAGAAAATGGGCTTCTCTGGGAATCTGGCATACTCAGCCACAGGGTCTGTGCTCCTTTGCTTTGCCCTATCCCCAGATAAGGGGGCTTCCTGGAACAAGGTCAGATGGAAAGGAAAAGAGGTGCCACCCTCCCAATGTTGGCCTGAGGCGCAAATGGAAGAAAATTAATAAGGAAAGATAACACTGAAAGCTCTGCAGTAATTGGCAAATTCTGTGACGCAAGCCTTGTAAATAGGACAAGGGCATGTCACATCATCTTTGAAAGATGGTGCCCTTCCACCCACATGAACTGAATATCTGTTGTAGCCAATTTTCAAATTCATGAAGACCATAAACATGTTCACTGGTTCTCAAAATGTCTGTTGACTGTACCTCCATGTAAGAATGCCATTTCCAGCCTTCTGCCATTCCTGATTCCTTGGACCCAAGCTGTTACATCCAAGACATTACATGTGTCCATTGATTTTGACGACTATTTTCATGAAACAAGTATCACTGTGATTTCCCCATAAAAATGGAACCAAGTAGGAATGAAAAAGATGGATAGACTGTGATCTCATCCTACAGCTCACTCAATCTCAGATCTCAGAGTGAACAGACTGGGAATTGCATCTGCTGGCACCTGGATCTTGGACTTCTAGCCTCCAGAAATGTGAGAAAATATATTCTGTCATCAAAGCCACCCAGTCTGTGGTGTTTGGTTACAGCAGCCCTCGCAAACTAATACAGCACTGTGGATTTAAGAATTTGAGAAGAGTTTTTAAGGTCCCAATTTTTTTTTAATTTAAAACTTTAAGAAGTATAATATGCTCTTTGTAAAAAATTCCAGTGATAGGGCACCTGGGTGGCTCAGTCGGTTGAGCGTCCGAGTTTGGCTCAGGTCATGATCTCACAGTTCGTGGATTCGAGACCCACGTCGGGCTCTGTGCTGACTGCCAGCTCAGAGCCTGGAGCCTGTTTCAGATTCTGTATCTCCCTCTCTCTCTGATCCTCCCCTGCTCATGCTGTCTCTCTCTCTCTCTCTCTCTCTCTCTCTCAGAAATAAACATTAAAAAATTTTTTAAAAAATGCCAGTGATATTCAAGTATCTGAGGGGGAAGGTTAAAATACTCCCTTAACCTTATCTGCCAGCCCCTCTACCCAGAGATAATCAGTCACTATCTAGTATGTGTCCTTCCAGACGGTTCTCTAAACGCCCACATGCATGTGTATGTTGTTTTTGTTTTGATTTGTTTTGGTTCTATAAAAATAAGAATCACTGTATGCATATTATTTTTCAACTTGATTTTACTCTCTCTTAGTGGGCTTCACGCCCAACGTGGGGCTTGAGCTCACAACCCTGAGATCAAGAGTCACATGCTCTACCAACTAGGCTGGTCAGGCACTCCATGATTCTTTTCTTAAAAATTGGTCATATCACCGTTCAGAGTTTGAGCCCCATATCAGACTTTGTGCTGACAGCTCAGGGTCTGGAGCCTGCTTCAGATTCTGTTTCCCCCTCTCTCTCTGCCCCTCCCCCACCTGCACTCTGTCTCGAAAATAAATCTGAAAAAAAAATTTAAACTTAATCATAGGTCACGGACATTTAGGCCTAGGTTCTTGGCTACAAACAACAGGAACCTCCTCTGGTTAATTTCAGCAGAAAAAGAAAAGGCAGAACCCTAGCTCCGAAAACATACAGAAACAAAACATTTCTTAAACAACCACAAGTAAAAGTCAGAATCAAGTCAGAGCAAAGATCAATAATCTAGTAACACGTTTTGGGGGAGGATGTAGGGAAATGGCATCATTACCCATTGCTGGTGGCAGCAGAAATTGGCATAACCTTTCCAGAGGGCAATTCTGTAATACCTCATCAGAATTCCAAATGTACATACCCTTTGAGAACTTTGTCCTACAGAAATTTTGGCAAAGATATGAAAAAAATCCACATTCACAGTAGCATTGTTAGTAACAGCAAAGGACTGTCAGCCACCTAAATGTCCATCCAGAGAAACTGACTGGATTATGATATATTTGTACAATTTCTACTCTAAAACTACCAAAGAATGAACATGTTCCTGACATACTGATACAGCATGTATAGAAGCAGCTTATATAGAATGCTGCCATTTTAAAAGAAGGGAGAAAGATATGAATACTGTCATATATGTCCAGAAAATATGCCTGAAAGGATGCACACAAAAGTAACACTGGAAAAGAAAACTGGGTGTTAAGAGGTAAGGGAGAAGATGGACAAGAAAAAGGAGGAGGGATCTCTCATTATATATCTTTTGTACCCTGAATTTTGTGGTTTTTAAGTTTTATTTATTTTGAGAGACAGAGAAAAAGAGAGTAAGCAAGTATACGTGACCAGGGGAAGGCCAGAGAGAGAGGAAGAGAGATAATCCCAAGCAGGCTCCCTACATGTAGTTAGAGCACAGAGCTAGATGCGGGGCTCAAACCCACAAAAGTACAAGATCATGACCTGAGCCGAAATCAAGAGTTCGACATCTAATTGAGCCACCCAGGTGCCCCCGAACCACAACAAATTCTATGGCAAACATTTTCCCATATAAGTGCACACAGATCCACCTCATATTTTGAAAGGCTACATGTGGTTCTGTTGTATAAATGCTTACTGAATATTTGTGTATTTGCTTAGGATATTAATATTTGCTGATGAACTTCGATGACTTTTTAAAGTTGTCATTATAAATAAGACTACAACAAACATCTTTGTATATACAGTCTCTATATCAGTGTGTGCACATGTGCACATATATAGTGAGAACTTTTTGTGAAATGAGGAAGTGTGACAAAATCACATAAAATCATATGTATAGTATTAACTATAAAATCTGTGCAACAAAACTTGTTTTCAAGAAAACATTTGAAGAGGTATGACACAATGAAAAGGGTACTGGAGTCCAGCTTGGAGTATGAAAGGAACATGTGAGTGTGAACCCATAAAACCTTGAGTTGTTCCAGTTATTAAAGTTTTGTTTAATTTTCATTTGGGGGGGGAGGGGCGGAAAGAGGGGAGGGGAAGAGAGAATCTTAAGCAGGCTCCATGCGCAGTAGGGAGGCGATGCGGGCTTGATCTCCCCACTGTGAGATCATGACCCCAGTTGAAATGAAGAGTCCCAAGCCTAACTGACTGAACTGCCCAGCTGTGCTATTCCAGTTATTACATGAGGGTCAGGAAAGGTCTTGGTTAAGCAATGACACATAGCTTAAGTCCAAAAGAAAACGATCTTCAAATCCAGAAATTGAGCAAGAGAGAGAGAGCAAGAATAGATGAAAAATGCATGAATAACTTGCTTTGAGAGGTTAAGTTTTACTGTCTTTGAGTATCTCCTAAATATTCATAAATATGATCAGAATCATACCTAAAATTTCAAGGTATAACTTGTTGTTCCAAACAGAATCTGTGTAATCTATTTCTAAGCCTAGAAAACTCACAAGACCTCTTCAGTCTCCTGAACTAAACCCAACCTTCCTTAAGTACAGCATTAAAAAATAAACTTGGAATTATTATATAATACTTTTTTTTACAATTTTTAAAAATGTTTATTTAGTTTTAAGAGAGTGAGAGCACAAGCAAGGAAAGGGCATAGAGAGGGAGACACGGGATTTGAAGCTGGCTCCAGGCTTCATGTCAGCACAGAGCCTGACGGGGGGTTCGAACCACAAGCCGTGAGATCATGACCTGAGCTGAAGGTGGACACTTAACCGACTGAGGCACCTAGGCGCCCTATATTATGTAATACTCTTAATTTTTCTAATTCATTTTGATATACCAGTGTTTGTTTCATTGCAAAATATAATATTTTTACTTCATTTTGAGCTTCTGTGCTTTACATGGGCCCTAACATCAATGCTGAATTGTCACATACAGCCTACCAGTATTATCGTGTACTTATATCCATTATGGTTCATAATTGTTCTGTTTATTATTTAAAGAAAATTTTTATTTATTTCTTTTGAGAGAGACAGAGAGAGTGTGAGCATGGGAGGGGCAGAGAGAGGGAGAGAATCTCAAGCAGGCTCCATGCTGTGAGTGTAGAGCCCGACGTGGGGCTTGAACTCCCGAAACCATGAGACCATGACCTGAGCCAAAACCAAGAGTCGAATGCTCAACCGACTGAGCCACCTAGGTGCCCTGCCCCTGTTCTGTTGTTTAAAATAGAGACAGAGGAAGTCTTCAGATGGAAAAGCAGTATCAGATGCAATGGTTTCATGAGGTCTTTGCTCAACTTATTTTTCCAGTAGATAGAATCGCTAACATCTGTGCCATTGTTAGAACATGACATTGACAGTATCCCTCATGCAAAACAAATAATAAAAAGGCAGCTGGGTTGGTGGATGGTTTGAAATTCCACAAGTAACAACGGTTTGCTGATCCTGTCTTCCTCTTCCTCTAGCCTGCTGTTGAACCTCTCTGTTTAAAAGTTAAGCCATGGAGCCCCTGGATGGCTCAGGTTCCAGCATTGGACTTCAGCTCAGGTCATGATCTCCTGGTTCATGGGTCATGGGTTTGAGTTCTGCATTGGGCTCCCTGCCAACGGTGCAGAGCCTGCTTGGGATTCTTCCTCCTCCCCACCCCTCCTCTTCTTCCTCCTCCTCCTCCACTTGCATGTGCTCTCTCTCTCTCTCTCAAAATAAATAAATTTAAAAAAAAAAAGTGAAGACAAATCAAGATAGTCCATTTAGCACAAACCCCTTTACAATGTACGCTAACTGGCCATTGTAGGCGGTTACTGCTTTTATGTCCAAAGTCAGAAGGTAAGTTAACTGCAAGATAATTTTCATTTAGATAATGCTATGGGACTGCTTACTGGTGGTATTACGACCTTATTTATGAGAAAAGCATTCAGAACGGCACAGAGGAAGGGTGCAGTAATGATTATAGAGTATACATTGGAACTGGGCAGTACCTGACTCTCCCCAGTACGTGATGAAAACCTACCGAAGAGAAAACACATCATAACATACAGGTAAAGTGGTGCCCTCAGTGTATCCAACATGAAGAGAACAGACTCTGCCTTTGAAAACCTACACTGACAGCTGGCTGAATGGCCCAGATAAACCCTGTTGTATTGAACTGATAATGAGTTTTCTATGATTACTACCCTCAGTTTAATAAAACCCTCTCGGCTCCTGCAACTAAAATATGAGTGGAAGGAACAAGGGTACCTGATTTTGGACATTTTCAGTGCAAATCTCAATTTTTGTAAGACTATTATCATTTGCTAATTTTATGTGAAATGTAAGAAACAAGCAAGGAGGAAGGACACCTGAGTGGCTTAGCTGGTTAAGTGTCTGACTTTGTCTCAGGTCATGTCTCATAGTCCATGGATTCGAGCCTGCATTGGGCTGGCTGCTGTCAGTGCAGAGCCTGCTTTGGATACTCTGCACCCCCCTGTCTCCCCCTCTCCCGCTCATGTTCTGTCAAAAATAAACAAACTTAAAAAAAAAGAAACAAGGAGGAGAAAAAGAAAAATTAGGCCATGACAGAGATCTTTAGTTTGTTTTGGAGCAATTAATTTTTAAATGTCCTTAACAACTCGGACAGAAAGCCCCAACCAGACTCGCAGGTGCTTGTGGAAAGGTGGAGAACTTGGAGGGGAGAGAAAAGACGTGGGTGTTTTGAGATGTAGTAATTATACGGCTTTATTTCCTATAGCTTTTACAGTCTGAAAAGACTTGTTTGCTTTCTAATTCCCTGCATTCTTTATAAAAGATAAGAGAAATATAGAGTATGAGGAATGTGATTTATAATAGCATCATTATTCCATAATTGAAAAAACCCTGCATTTGGTTGTCTGGTAGAATATGCCCATCAGAAATAACCTGTAGCTCTGGAGGCCAGTGGGTTGCTATGACAACCAGACAAAAGAGTTTAATAATAGCTCTCCCTCAAAGCTGGAAAATTGACAAAAAGATGAGATTTCTAAATGCAAGTGTTTCTCATATAAATGCAAACAAGCACCAAATACATTTATTTCTTTGTTCAACAAATATTCGTTGAATGTTGCTGCCGTGCCTGGCTATGTTAGGAGCTGAGGCAAACACAGACGTGGTCCCTCCATGATGGAGTTTACATTCTAGTGTAGTAGATAGATAATAAAGAGTAAACAAATCAATAAACTGAATATTACCCGCATGTGAGAAGGACCTACAGGCAAGAAAGTAATGGGGCTGTGATCCTAAACCAGAGGTATCTAGTGCAGAAAATGCAGAAGGACCCAGTCATGGCATATATTAAAAATCATGTCTTTGGGCTTATAGGAGATCTAGCTGTGAAATAGAAAATGGAGTCCTACAATCTTTATTAATGCAGGGATAGAAACAAAACTACTAACTGCAGTATTACCCTTTCCTCGCTGATAGAGCTTGGAGTTCTATATAAAAATAACAGTTGAGTAGTTTTTAAAAATAAATATGGGTATTTGTAATGAAAATTATAAAGATAAAAACTGTATCACAAACTTGACAGAAGAGATTACTCAAAATGTTCTCTGCAGCTGTTCTGAAGTTTTCACAAACACAGAAAGTGACACTCTATGTGTATATTGAATAAACTACAATTAACCGGAAGTCAGTACAAGAATTCAGGAAGAAACTAAGCTTTGAAGGGACTATTGTGGCTAAATTTTTGGGCTTCAACAGAGAGGCAGATGAATAGATTTACATTCACACAGCACTGCAAAGACGACTGAGGCACAGAAAATGCTAGAATGTTGCTAAATAGCTGAGCTTGCTCTCCGAAACTTTCAGTTTTCATCATTACTCTGTGATTCTGATATCTTTTCTTTTTCTTTTTTTTTTTTTTACAGAAGCAACATTTGCTGTTTAAGATAATTAATACTGCCATTGATTATACAGAGCCATTTGTCAGTACTCTTTTCTCTCCTTTCAGGAAGTGCAAACATTCTATGATATAATGCCAACACTAGACTTTGGCTAATGACGTAGGGTTTCAGTATACACATAGTCTATGAAGCTTTATTTAATCAAAACAAGAACAAGTGCCTTTCCTTGCCTTTTCTGTTCAGGGCAGCAGCAGGAGCCCAGGGAGTTCCCCAAGGCTTTCTGGGGTGGAAGGCCCAGTGCATGTTATGTGGGTTGCAATAACCCCTAGGGATGGTGTCATCCCTTTGGCTGCTGTGTGATAACATCTGGCCTGACAGATGGTATGGTAGAGATTGCTATTTAACCTAATAGCCTTTCTACTCCATTCTATAAGAAGGAACCCCTGAATTTTAACTCAATACATGATGTTGTGCTAGAATAAAGAGGACTTCTTCCAGGCAGTCTCGAAGTTAGGTGTAGCTTCATGGTTAAGAGTTGGCCTAGGTCACGTGACTGAAAGTGATATGTACAACTTCCCTTATAGGGAAGACTCATGCCTTTCCCTTCCCCTTCCTCCTTTCCTGATGGCTGGAATATGGACACAAGTATGAACCAGTTTAAACTGTGTGGACCAGGGCAACAACCTAAGGATGGCACAATGGGAAAACAGAAAAGCCTGGGTCTTCGGGGACTTTCTAGATGAGGGGCAACATAACAGATTGGACTTTACTATGAGAAACTTCTTATTTAAATAACTACCAGGTCTCTATTACATACAAGACCTATATTCCAGCCAAAATACAAAGTAAGAGAAAACATTAGGTCATGCTATCTTCTCTATACAAAGAAAGCCCTGAAGACACGGAGACTCTATCTAGATCAGGCTGTGCCTAAAGTAACTTCCCTAGCTGGACTTTTCTGTTAAAATAGGCCCAAAAAAAAAAAAATTTACTGAATTTTCATAAGATGATTTTGTTAAGGTAATGTTGCTTACAACTTAGAGTCCCGGCTCTTCTCTTTAAGGCTTGACAAACATTTGTTTGAAAGAAATGATTTTGCTCGACACTTAAGGTCCCTTCTTCTTACACTTACATAAAGTCCCTTCTAGTTTCCCTAGAATTAACAAATAATTTGTCCCAAAATAATCTTTGATTAAGATATGGGGTTTCTAAGCAGCAATTTTTACTTGGAAGGAGACAGTGTAAAAGGCTGACTCCATTACAACAGACTAGGTTGTTTTAAGAGAAAATGGGTCTCACACACAGGAGGTTATATAACAGTATCTGTTCCCTACTCTGTGCCTTGGACCATGTGGAGTCCTCAAGGTTATAGATGTAAGGGAATGGAAGTTTGAGGAAACGGATCTGGGTGAGAAATGACTCAGTCAAGAAGGGTTTTTTTTTTTTCCTGTTCTGCACAAAACCTGTTGCCTCCATGGTACTGAGCCATGACAGCTTCTGTGAACATGATCTCACTTATTATTATTTTAAAAAATCATATTATATATGACTATATATTATATAGTCTGAAAAGTATATAAATAATCTATATTTAAAAAAAATCATATTATACTCTACGCTCTTGGTTTTAAAAGCAACATTAATTCTTACATTTCTACTGTGAGTCACATTTTCTGTAAATAATTTTGCTTCCCAACACTTCCCTGCTTTATCAAATTTGCTATAATGAATGTTCCTTTAAAGTTAGACGAAAGGGTCTTAACCTTTTTAAGTAGATAAGGGAAGGAGAGAATGTCACATGTACTCTTACCTCAATTTGATGAGAAGCATCCTATCATCCTTGACATTATAAAATTATAACAAATTTGCCTTTTTCTTAAGAATAGATCAAAGGGATGCTTGGGTGGCTCAGTAGGTAGAACATCTGACTCTTGATTTTGGCTCAGGTCATGATCCCCAGGTTGTAGGATTGAGCCGCACACTGGGTTCCTTGCTGGGCATGGAGCCTGTATAAGATTCTCCCTCTCTCTGTCCCCCTCTCCCTGATCATGCTTTCTATAAAAAAAAAAAAAAAAAAAAGTTAAAAAAAATACATGAAAAGCTTTCCCCAGATTCTAAGATCAGGTACAAAAACTTTAAAAATCTCTGCTTAATTAATAGCAATGAAAAGCGCTATTATAATTTAATTTCTTTCTTTAATCCATATAGAAACAAGCCAATTGTTAAATTAGCTTCTAGTTTATCCTTCTGGAAACCCTAATGACACTCATCATTTGAACTCAGAAGAACTTGCAAAAATCTGGGTTATACTTTTCAGACTACGGGAACAGATAAAAAGATAATTAAGGTCATTCTAAATCTTAAGAAGAGTAGGTTTGCAAACAATGTTCTACTGAACATTTGCTAAAAGATGTGCTGAATTGGAAAACTGAGACAAAGGTGCTCTCCTGTCAAAAAGGATTTCAACACTGTTAGTTGCATCATTCAATGCACAAGCAAGAGCATTATACATTTAGCACAAACACTGAATTAAAAAGTCAGGAAGTTTAGGTTCTAATACCAGTTTTATTTGCAACTAATCACATACAAATCACTTACCTATAAAATAATGATTAACATCGATTCTCTAATTCACAAATATATCACGAAACCAAAATTCTTCCCAAGAAAACTTCTTTGTAAACCAAGATATCAATGCAACTTAGCTTTTACCTAACTTAGAGGTTGAGAATGACAAATCAGAGAATTTGTCAGTCCTCAATCGTTTGCATACCTTAATTCTGCAGATGGACAATCTGGTTAAGATTAGCACTGTCCTATTTCAACCTTAAAAAAACAAAAAGCTATCCACAAGAAGTTACTGGTGAAGAAAAAATTGGCCAAATACACTACTGAGACACAGCTTTGTGTTAAGTACAGTGCTTGTAACAACCCTGCTGTTAAATAGAACAAAATGTAGCCTCACACAACTAAAAGCATGTTTACCCTTTTGAAGGAACACATACTGTTAGGACAAGCATCATATTTCACTAAAAATGTTAAACAGGAATGTTTTGTAGTATCTTCAAATGGCCAATCAAAATGGCTGACAACCTTTTTTTTTTTTTTTTAACCTTTTGTGTCTCCCTCTCTCCATTTTCATTCTATGGTATTTCATCAAAAAATTCAGGTCCCACTTGAGAGCACAATCCTCTGTACTCAGCCAGGGTATAAGAAATGTTAGCATTCTGTCACTAGAGCATAAACGTCGAGGAGGAATTAGCATGTTACTGAATGAAGATTCAAGAACAAATTCTAACTGGGTATAGAAAAAACATATACACCATAAGCAACTGGTCATTTATCGCATGTATGCAGCGCGACAATCATATCTAGTAAGCCCTCAAGAGGTAAGCACTTGTATTTAGCAATGTCTTTTTTGTATGATTTAGTCTCTGTTTCTGAACATTCCCTTACGTAGTGTGACAGAAACAAAGACTGGAGCATGGTTCACAGAGAAACACAAAACAAATACAAATACCCTAATAAAATAACCATGTATACCACTGCTTAGGGAAATATTTTAGACGAAATATACTTTCACTACTGGCCCCAAAAGCCATCATTCACTTATGTTATTTAACTGTAAACTTTTAATACAAAAATACCTTTAAGCTGATAATAACATTTAGTGACTTACAAAAACTGACAATATTTCAATGCTACACAAAACAGTTCTATACACAACTTAAAGTTTTAAAGTCCTTTGCTGGCACTTGATTTTATAGTTGATAGACACAATATCTACTGATCTCAATAAAATACTGTTCTTAGCTTACACATAGTTTCAAAACGAATATTACCTCATTAAACAGCAAAGAATAATCACATTTTGCTGACAAATCTCAGATGAACACTAAAATTGTACAGCCCAAGTATTTTAAGAATCACATAAACTTTTTAAGACAATGGATACAAATTTACACAATCATCTCCAGTGAAAAAGAGGATTATTCCTCTGATTCTGTGAAGCATATATCAAGTATAGATCAAAATGTGAACCGACACAGCAAGTTAGTTTAGTTTTTTTCTTTTTAAGGTTTGTCAATGACTGGTGACACTACTAGAACAGATGGAAAACTGGTCACTGTTTGCAAATACACAGTTTATATTACAAATTTAAAACAGAAATTTCTTTTCAGACAGTAGAATCCTGTTCTTGTTTGTTTTGTTTTTACTTTTAGGGAGCCTATGGCCATTCCCCATATCATTACAAATGAAATCACCAGTCACATTAAACATATAAGCTCTCTTTTTTATTCTTCTTCACACAAGGGGAGGTAACTAAACTAAAACTTGGCAAACTATATTTAAATTAGAACACATTTTGTAATAACCCACTAATTTAAAATTTTGAAACCTACTACCCTGTTCTGAAGGAAAATGTATACTTTCAAAACCCTACCTGGCAATTCCTAGCCAATAAGTTTTCTATTTTCAAAATCAAAATTCAAGTCACAGTACTTGTGGCACGAAACAGAATGTAAGATTTAATAACAGAAGACTAAATTAGTATAATCAAACATAAACATACCAAACAATCAAATCAATATAGGACTTTTAGAACAGTAAATTATTAAATAGGTTGATTTCTTTGAGTGTATAAATTCCCTAACATTAAATATGTTAGTATTTCAAACAATACCCTTTCTAAACCAAACCTGACATTAATCAACCTGTTTTTTTTTTCCCAGCAAAGAGAAAGGGTATCTCTTTAAGACACTTTCCAAAGCAGTAAAAACACCTTAGTGTTTCAACCTATCTACAACAAATTTTGCTGATCCTGTGCATTTCACTGAGGCGCTACCTGAACCCACAAATCATCATCAGATAAAGAGCTTGAACTCCCTGACTCAGAGTCCAGCTCACTGAATCCACCTAAATCCCATTCAGTACTGGATTCACTCGGCACATCTTCTTCCTCTGTGAGGAAGCTGTGACCAGGCTCAAGGCAGGAAGGATAAACACGAGCTGAGAGGCAAAAGAAGTTGGAATCAAACTGGAAGAGGCCTAACGTGGTACCTATGTTAATCCACTGGTCTCCCCTAGTGTCATATTCATACACGGTGACCCGGTTCTTCTTCCACTGTGGGGTGCGCGAGGTGATCAGCAACAGTTTTTGGCCGTGATTGATAATCCGGTAGTTGTTGGTCTCGGACACCAAGGGAATATTATTGATCTGCCTCCATTCCCCTCTGACTGGATTGTAGACCTTCATGACAGGGATGTCACAGATACAGTAGATCTCATCGTTGAAGACACAGGCTTCCTGAAAGTCATTGCGCTTAAGAGAAACACACTTCAGCCACATATTATGGCTCGGATCATAGCAGAACATGCGCTTACTGTTGAGAGCATAAAGATAGTTCTGAATTACCATTAGATCAAAGGATATAAAAGAATGGGGTAGTGGAGCCACCAGTGCCCACTGGTTTCTCTGAACACTGTAGCATTCCACTTCCTTCAATTTGACGCCAGTAATCGGGTCTCGCCCACCCAAAATGTAGATGTAGCCATTGAGGTAGGCTACATCCATGCCCTCACGACACAGCAGGCGGTCGGCAAGCTGCTGCCAACTATTCTGGGCTGGTTTATACACCCAGAGGTCTTTCCTGGGCTGGGCAGCCAGGTAGATGTCATGGTCTGGAGAGACACAGACAGCTAAGGTGGTTACAGTCCTGGTGTGAGCAAGGCAGGTCAGAGGTGACGGCACTTTGTACATATCTCCGGTGTAGGGGTCACAGCACAGAAAGGGATCTCTAGGATGTCCAAAGAAGATCACCATCTTCTTAGCGCACACACCCAGTCTCTGAGGTGGATTTTCTGATGTAGGGA